>NW_027316056.1:31689988-31892488 GCF_026437365.1 Eucyclogobius newberryi | reverse complement strand
TTAATATTTTTCTTCTCTCTCTGGACCCCCTCCCCCCCTCAAAAGACTTTGTCTGGCTTCACATCAAATTTTGCGCGTTGATTAAACAATAGTAGCTTGATAAACCCTGCTCACCTCTGGTGAACATCCCTGAACATCCTTTGGTATGTTTATCAGTAGAAGTTATGAACCCTCCAAATAATGTCACCTGTCGCTTGTTTGTTTACTCAATCCACATGGTCCACGGCGTATCGTGGCCAGCGCGGGGAGTGGGGCGGGTTCTCCCTCACACGGACCACTGCACGCCGTGATCCCCGCACGGGCGAACATGGCGCGTCGTGCTCCCCCCTACGCACTCCCCGTGCTCCGCGCCCGCACTAATGTTAGCCTAATGCTAGTTGCTGAGAGAGTTTTTTAGCATTTCAAAACAATTACTGCCACAACGATGTGCCCCCCCTGCAGCTCCACATGCAGTACATGCAGTACATGCAGTACATGCAGTACATGCAGTACATGCTGTACATGCAGTACATGCTGTACATGCAGTACAAACAGTACATGCAGTACACTGCAGTACATGCAGTACATGCAGTACATGCTGTTCATGCAGTACAAACAGTACATGCAGTACATGCTGTACATGCAGTACATGCAGTACATGCAGTACATGCAGTACAAACAGTACATGCAGTACATGCTGTACATGCAGTACATGCTGTACATGCAGTACATGCTCTACATGCAGTACAAACAGTACATGCAGTACTGCATGACAGAAGGAACTAAGCGTCTTCAAAGCTCGATAGGTTTAACATCAAACTGAGAATGACGTGATGTGTGACGATATCTCCATGAGACACACACACGCACAGATACTGGGCTGCCGTGAGCTGATGAAGGGAGACAGGAGCTCAGCAGGGGAGGGTCCACGCTGCGCCCTCCTCTAGCGGGACAGGTGAAGGACGCTGCGCCCTCCTCCAGCGGGACAGGTGAAGGACGCTGCGCCCTCCTCTAGCGGGACAGGTGAAGGACGCTGCGCCCTCCTCTAGCGGGACAGGTGAAGGACTGCATCGATACGGAGAAGCGACTGAGCCGAACGAGCTTCTGAAATAAACCAACGCAGTCGCCATCAAAGAAAAGTCAAATCAAATACTGCTTTCTCTGCTTTGGCGTTGAAGGTCAGAAAAGGGTCATTCTGTTCTTACAGTTTGTGTGTGGCACAAGTTTGCTTTGAGTGTTTTATCCGGTGTTTATTAATTTCTGTTGCATGTGTATTTTTAATTACACAACCACTCTCTCAGCATTCAGCTTCATTTTCTACATGTTTGCTCAAAAGACAACATCCTCCTATTTCTGTTTCTATGGTTTGTCTTTGATGTTGAGGCAAAACCAACAAATGACTGATCACAAAAAGTACACATTTTCATAAACCTGCATGCACTGAGCAAACTCCACCGTTTTATTTAAAGCATTAGAAAAGCTTGGGAACAATTTTCTGAAAAAGGATGAGTGACTTTTGAACCTCACTTTGAAGCACCAGATCTGCACCAAACGTGGAGCGAGGATGGAAGTGTCTGATATAAAACCTGTGTAAATATTATCTATGAGGCTTTAGCTAGGGCCATATGTTAGAAAGCATCAGCCACTGTTCATAAATGCATGGCTCTAGTATCTCTTTTCCCCCCAAAATATACTTTGACTTAAGATAAGCTGTTATTTATGTTTGGAAAGCTCCTCACTTATAAAGTATATACTTTTGAAAACCACTGTCAGCAAATGTGACCACGTACATTTTAGACAAATTCAGCATCTTCTCTGCTCCTCGGCGCCTAAAGTCTTATCCCCGGGCAGTCGCCGCCGCTGAGATTTGCAACATTGACTATTCATTAGGTTCAACAAAATGCAAGTAAATATTAAAATAATTCCCTAGAATAAATACAATTATGAGTCTTCTTGGGGTCTGGGACAATAGAAAGATAAGGAAGTGAATGCATGTTGTCATCTATGTGTGTGCAGGCTCAGTCTGTTTGAGACTTTTAAAACTGGGAGTCACTGTGCACTCTGAGCAAGCGTCCGGGGAGGGGGCCCTCATCCTGGAAGACATGTGGTCCTCATGCGACCACAGGAGTGCAGGGCCCTCATCGTGGTCCTGCAGCTCATGCGACCACAGGAGTGCGAGGGCCCCGCCACACTTTGCTACCAGAGAAGGTGTGTGTTGAGGACCATCTCCACTACACTCTCTTCTGCCTGGATGGGCGCATTGTAAAGATGCTTTTTATGTTTTATTTCTCCAGTGCCTTGAACACAATCCAACCAATGCCCAGCCCAGTCTTGTCAGATGTTGCAAGCTGAGCAGTGATGGGCCTGGGTGGTACTGGGATGGGACACGGCTGGTACGTCAGGTCCTTGGGTAAGACTCTTCACCCACCAGTGGGTGTCCAAGTGTTGAAGTGTCCAAGTGTTGAAGTGTCCAAGTGTTGAATTGATCAAGTGTCCAAGTGTTGAAGTGTCCAAGTGTTGAATTGATCAAGTGTCCAAGTGTCCAAGTGTTGAAGTGTCCAAGTGTTGAATTGATCAAGTGTATAAGTGACTAAGTGTCCAAATGTTGAAGTGTCCAAGTGTCCACTGTTGAATTGTCCAAGTGACCAAGTGACCACATGACCACGTGTCCACAAGTGTCCAGTGTTGAATTGTCCAAGTGACCAGGTGTCCAAGTATAATGGTGTATGAATGAGAGTGTGTGAGAGTGAATACAGGGTGTTCATGTATGTCAGGTATGTCATGTATGTCATGTATGTTCATGTATGTTCATGTGTGTCATGTATGTTCATGTATGTCATGTATGTCATGTATGTCCATGTATGTCATGTATGTCATGTATGTTCATGTATGTCATGTATGTCATGTATGTCATGTATGTCATGTATGTTCATGTGTGTCATGTATGTCATGTATGTTCATGTATGTTCATGTATGTTCATGTATGTCATGTATGTCATGTATGTCTTGTATGTCCATGTATTTTCATGTATGTCATGTATGTTCATGTATGTCATGTATGTCATGTATGTCATGTATGTTCATGTATGTTCATGTGTGTCATATATGTCATGTATGTCATGTATGTCATGTATGTCCATGTATGTCCATGTATGTCCATGTATGTCATGTATGTTCATGTATGTCATGTATGTCATGCATGTCCATGTATGTTCATGTATGTCATGTATGTCATGTATGTCATGTATGTCATGTATGTCCATGTATGTTCATGTATGTCATGTATGTCATGTATGTCATGTATGTCTATGTATGTCATGTATGTTCATGTATGTCATGTGTGTTCATGTATGTTCATGTATGTCATGTATGTTTATGTGTGTCATGTATGTTCATGTATGTTCATATATGTCATGTATGTCATGTATGTTCATGTATGTCATGTATGTTCATGTATGTTCATGTATGTCATGTATGTCATGTATGTTCATGTATTCATGTATGTCACGTATGTCATGTATGTTCATGTATTCATGTATGTCATGTATGTTCATGTATTCATGTATGTTCATGTATGTTCATGTATGTCATGTATGTTCATGTATGTTCATGTATGTCATGTATGTTCATGTGTGTCATGTATGTCATGTATGTCATGTATGTCATGTATGTCCATGTATGTCATGTATGTTCATGTATGTCATGTATGTCATGCATGTCCATGTATGTTCATGTATGTCATGTATGTCATGTATGTCATGTATGTCCATGTATGTTCATGTATGTCATGTATGTCATGTATGTCTATGTATGTCATGTATGTTCATGTATGTCATGTGTGTTCATGTATGTCATGTATGTTCATGTATGTTCATGTATGTTCATGTATGTTCATGTATGTTCATATATGTCATGTATGTTCATGTATGTCCATGTATGTCATGTATGTTCATGTATGTTCATGTATGTTCATGTATGTCATGTATGTTCATGTATTCATGTATGTCACGTATGTCATGTATGTTCATGTATTCATGTATGTCATGTATGTTCATGTATGTTCATGTATGTTCATGTATTCATGTATGTTCATGTATGTTCATGTATGTCATGTATGTTCATGTATGTTCATGTATGTTCATGTATGTCATGTATGTTCATGTGTGTCATGTATGTCATGTATGTCATGTATGTTCATGTGTGTCATGTATGTCATGTATGTCATGTATGTTCATGTATGTCATGTATGTTCATGTATTCATGTATGTCATGTATGTTCACGTGTGTTGTGCGTGTTGTGTATGTAGTGTGTGTCGTGCGTGTCGTGTATGTCATGTATGTTCATGTATGTTTATGTGTGTCATGTATGTCATGTTTGTCATGTATGTCATGTATGTTCATGTGTGTCATGTATGTCATGTATGTTCATGTATGTTCATGTATGTTCATGTATGTTCATGTATGTTCATGTATGTTCATGTTTGTCATGTATGTTCATGTATGTCATGTATGTTCATGTATGTTCATATATGTCATGTATGTCATGTATGTCATGCATGTCATGTATGTCATGTATGTTCATGTATGTTTATGGGCTCCGGAGCTCTGCCTTTTACTCCTGGCACCTAATTAACTTCTTAGCACTGTATTTATTTATGTACTTAAATTATTGTGGCGTTTACAGACTGCCCCTTGTAAATCTGTAAATGTGAGGACTTCTTCACCATTTATACACGTTAATCCTAAAGCGTAATCAGTTCTTGTACTATTAGTGAGCTGTATATCAGACTTATTCTCTTCACTCGTCTAAAAGAACCACTCTACGTCCGAGAGCACTTCATTTCAGAGATGAATCCCACATAATCAGAACTTTAGCTCTTGGATTTGTATTATTCTGATCCCTCCATAGCTTTTATCTACTTCGTTTTGGTAAGATTGAAGTAAATATTTTGTGTTTGCCTTTAAAATGATACGTGGATGTGATGTTCACTGACCTTTGTATTTTACAAAAATTTTTAGTTTTTACACTTAGCATGTAAGAGCTTGTTTTTGGATAGAGAGCAAGACAAATAAAATGTAATAATGCTATGATAATTTAATGAATTTACTATTTGCTCTGTTTTCAGTATCCAGAGTCAGTGTTGTGCCAGCACCCAGCCCATGCAACGCAGAATCTTGCATCAAATTCAACTGAAAAAAGGAAAAAGAAAAAATAGGGGGAAAAAGTGAATCGTGTTCAAATACTTAATATTTCTAAATGCTATTTAATGAACCTTAATAAACTGTTTATTAATGATGATTCAGACTTAGTTTAGGATTTATAGTTAGGAATCAGGTTATTAATTAAGCAGTTTCAATCAAGCTTCAAGCTTCAATCCTTCTTAATATTCTTAAAATATTTGCACATTATTAAAGCTGAAATACCTAACTTTTTATTTTCTATTATTGAATTCAGTTTTCCTCCCTAGAAAGTGTATTGTAAAAATAGAACTGTGTCTAGTAATCAAAAATGTCATCTTTTGCAAAACTGTCGTAAAGCGTCTCGTGTGTCGCTGTGTGTTGCTTTGGGACGAAAGCTGATTGGCCGTGAGATTGGCCTTATTTCCCTGTTTGAAAATGAGGTTCCGCAGCTTTAATGAAGTCTTTGTTCCCGCTTTATTAAGGCCATTAAAAGCGTCATTATTGTAATGTTGTTATAAAGTGTTGCTCCTGTTGTGTGTTAGGATGCAGATTATGGCACAGTAGTGGTCGAAAACCTTTCTCGTGTGTGTATGTTGAGAGAATTGTGTGGGATGTTGCTATTCTGGACCCAGAGTTCTCTCTCTGACTCTAAGCACCGCTATGGGGGGCCGGTCTCAGGTGGGCAGGGTCTACAGTGGTTTGTGCTTCATTATCAGTTCACCAGCTGCCTCGGAGCCAGGACCTGCATCTGCTCTGCTTTCATCTCACCGGTCAGTCGGTCTGTCATCTCACCGGTCAGTCGGTCAGTCGGTCTGTCACTCCGAGAGTCAGACAGCGAGACTGAACTCAGAGCGTCAGTGTTAGATGTGTCACTTCTCTAACTCGTAAGCAAAGAAAGTCGCGTCGTCGAGTATAGAATGAACGTATGTGACACTAACAACAAATAAATTGCACGTACCGTATTTTCCGGAGTATAAGTTGCACCAGCCCAAAAAATGCATAATAGAGAAGAAAAAACATATGTAAGTCGCTTTGAAGTACAAGTGGCATTTTTGGGGGAAATTTATTTGATAAAATCCAAGAACAAAAACAAACATTTCAAATTGAAAACTATTTAAAATAATGACAGATTAGAGAACATGATGAATAGGTGTACGTATGCTAACGCTAACACCTTCAGCTACATGACGCACAGACAGAATTGTGGTAAGTGTCTGGTATGTTAACGTAACATATTAACAGTTATTCAGATAACTATAGCATAAAGAACATGCTAACAAGTTTACCAAAGCATCAGTTTTACCCCAAATCACTAAATCCACTGTATTCTTCTTCCTCTGTGTCACTTTTAAACAACTCCGGAGGAAGAGGAAGTGCAGATTCTTCTTCTGCGTCGTTTAGAGCCTAGAGCGCCCTCTTGTGGTTGTCAGTGTCAGTCGCTCTGGAGTATAAGTCGCATGACAAAAGTTACTTATACTTATTGTCCGTAAAATACAGGTATTCATAATTGTTATTTTACGTTGTTGCTTCAGCTCATTCTACATCTGCACTGTGTGATCAAACGCGATTGAAACACACAATTAACAAAACAAAAGGCCAACTTTGAGTAAAAATTGTGGTTCTGTCATCCTTGCAAAGTTGATTTACTGCTACACTTCTGGGAAAAGAAGGCTTTTTTTCCCTTCTTTTCTTCAATTAAGATTTTGTTATTTTTTAAGTTAATGAACATTGAACAGAAACAGAGAGAATGGCAGACATAAATCAAAAGGCATCCTACAAATCAATAAAAACTCAAACACAACTGAACCCAAACAAAAGTCCCACTTCGTCCACAGTCAAAGTCAAATTTGTTAATTTTTAACAGGTTCTAATCCCAACATTTAAAACCATCAACCGTAAATGTTTTGTTTTGACTGCTCGTATAGAGTCTTCTTCACAGTTGCCATGACGCTGCTGCCTGCGACGTGTCCTGTCAAATGAAGTGTCACAGGTGTTAGTTGTTCAAAAGCCCAAATGATCCTTACTGGACAAACTGCAATTTTGTCCATATGATAAATGTATTTCATGCTTTATTTATCATGGAAAATTAAAAAAGAAAAAGACAATTCATATTTACGCAGACTATGTACAGCTGGACAACAAGCAAACTAGGAGAGTATCGTGTTACAAATATTTAATTATAAATAAGTCACAGACAAACAGACAACATTAGAACCCAAAGTCTGCTGCTACAACAAACAAGCAAACACAAACAAACAAACAAGGATAGTAATAGGTAATAGTAGGATAGTAGTAATAGTAGTAATAGTAATAGTAGTAATAGTAGGTAATAATCGAATAATGTTAGTAAAATACAAACGAACAATCAATAAAACAAACAAACAAACCCATGGACCTTTGTTTGGGCCAGACGCACTGGTCCTGAGGAACTGTGTCACTGAAATGTCAACAGTTTCCATGACGAACAATTTAAACTATGTTCAGGATACTTTAGGAGCTTGTTTTGCCCCTCAGAACTAATCAAAAGTGGCTTTAAAAATAGAGTTATTACTAAATTATAGGATTATAGGTGTATTCTCCCTCTACAGTTTAACCTTTCACCTCACACACAGTACGCACTCTGTAAAAATAGATACACTCTGTAAAAATATGCATGAACCTTGAAATGTGACTAATCAGAAGCGTGTTTGTTGCTCTCCCGGCGTCGTTACTGCGCTCGTCGTTAGTGCGCTCGTCGTTACTGTGCACCCCCCGCTCTTGCACGAGTCAAGGTGAGGCGTCTGTGTAGCTGCACGTCACGCCGCGCTGAAAGGCCCGCCGGCAGCACCGCGCCTCTCACTTCAATCCCATCTCCCTCGAGGAAGAGCCCCGGGAGCAAAGAACCCAAACAGAGCCACAACAAAGCGTCTGTAAGAGTCTGACACTGAGCAGCACAAGTCACTCACTCTTACTTTGTACAACTTCGTTTCAAAAGGCTTCCAACAGTTTCTGCAACAAACTGGATGGGTGACTCTACCGGAATTAAAACTAGAAGTAGATCGCATTCTGTGCTTTAGTGGATGGCTTAGCCGTTTATTTTCCAAATGCGTGTTGCTGTGAGACGTGAACAAGAAACAACGTCCAGTTTTTCTGCATTTATTTCACTTATCTGTGCCTCTACATCATGTTTTAACATCTCTTTATGTTACGCATTGGGTCTGAATAATGTTGGAAATACAACGATTTGTGACAAGCTCAAGTCAGCTTATAGTGAGAAATAATCAGGCTCAAAAGTTTTCAGGGAACAGGACCGCTTTGAAACTAGACCTCTCATGGACCACTTTGGATGGTGGAGTGGACAGAGGAGACACTTTAGGACGAAAATGTGGCTGTAGATTCCAACAGCGCAGTGCCTCTCGTTTGCTTGTAATGCTACGGATCATTTAAAAGGCAAAAGCATGTTCCAAACTTAACTCGCCACGTATGGAATAATCATCAAAAAGACAAGATGGCATATACAAGCGGTCAAAATGAGCTTGGCTCTCCCTTAGAGATAGGGTGAGGAGCTGTGTCGCACGGCAGGAGCTCAGAGTAGTCTCTTGCAAACATTCCATACATTTTTCTGCAACTACCACCAAATGTGATAAAACAACCACCACATTTGAGATTTCTGGAAAATTCTCGCTTGGCGTCACGAATAAGAACATCACTAATCTGTCATTCGTTATGGGTTTGGGTCGTAATTCTTTTGATTTTCAATTATTCTGCATTTTCACATTCAGCTTCTGTGGGGGCAGAATTACAGATAGAAAAGCTAAAATGCCTCGCTCACTTTTTTCTGGTAGAAATCCAATTAATATGCGGCTCTATTAATGTTTCATAGTCATTACACTGTCGAGACTGTGACTGATTGATTGAAGTGCACAGTAGGTTGCCAGCCCACGCACGTGTCAGGAATCCTTCGCAGAGAGGGGCTGGATATTCTGGGGGAAAAAAAGAATTTCAGCCTAAACAGCATCGACGCTTTGCCGCAAACCTGTGCTCCGTGTTATCGTGTGAGTTTAGTCTGAATGATCGGTGTTTGTTTCAGTCAACAAAGTATATTCTGCTATTAAACACCTTCTATTAAAAAAATGAATGGATGGATCGATGGGTTTTTACTGTATTGCCAGCAGAGCAGCATCATTTCCATGGAGACAAGCAGGGGGCGGGCTCTCCACACCTCTAAGTAAGACCCACTGCTTATAGATTATAACTATCGTTTTAGGACAATGGCTACAGAGATAAGAAATTCTAAGTATTCTCAAATATTCTTTTGGTCCTCAAACATTTAAAAAAAATTGTGTTTATGACAAGAAAATGAAGCCAATACATATCTACTTCCACGTCATCATTGTCGTTGTTTTTATTGCTTTTGAACTAAGTTTCCCTTTAGTCAGAGGAACCTCACAGTTCCCCTTAAGTCAGAGGAACCTCACAGTCTCCCTTTAGTCAGAGGAACCTCACAGTCCTCCTTAAGTCAGAGGAACCTCACAGTCCCCCTTAAGTCAGAGGAACCTCACAGTCCCCCTTTAGTCAGAGGAACCTCACAGTCCTCCTTACGTCAGAGGAACCTCACAGTCCCCCTTTAGTCAGAGGAACCTCAAAGTCCTCCTTAAGTCAGAGGAACCTCACAGTCCTCCTTAAGTCAGAGGAACCTCACAGTCCTCCTTAAGTCAGAGGAACCTTACAGTCCCCCTTAAGTCAGAGGAACCTCACAGTCCCCCTTGCCCGCCCCCTTAACTGGCTATAAAATTTGCATTAGCAATTAGCATATTGTGGAACATTTAAATATTTATTTAAGTTGGGTTATGAAAAACTGTGCTGTAAACCCTGGACATGCCTGTTTCTGTCCGTCTGTGTATGTTTTTTATCTTTCCATCAAACTGCCTGGGGTTCTGCAGATGAAAATTAGCCTAAAGCTATAATCTGACCTGTTTAAATGTGTTTGAATGTTGATTATTATGCATTATTCCCCTTTTTCCTTCAATACAATACAATAACAGAAAACTGTGATACACATTTAGTTAAAACAATAATTATACAGTTATTCAGAATATCAATTGCATGTTACTAATGAAGAAATTTTAGTATTATTGTGTCCAAGTAATTTATGTTGTTGTTCAGTTGTCCAGGTCTAATAAAGGAATGAAAAATATCTTTCAACACCACGTTCTGGTCTGACTGAAAAGTAGATGCCTCTGAGCAGGAACTAAAAAACGTCCCAAACTGTGGCATGAAAAAGGTTCCTACAGTGTGAAAACCCTTAAAATGTCAGTGTCATCCTCCACGTAGTGTCATCCTTATGGAAAGCATTCATAGAACCATAGTTACGTGCAAGTCGGTGTAATCCCTCATTTGTCCAGTAGGTTTCCACTGTAGAAAAAAAGATTCATTTGTCATTGTCAACTGAGGCTGTACACTACTATTACCACCTTTACAACTACTATTATAAACCCACAATTACTGCTGTCTTTGTCACAGGTTAAATCGTGCTTTTCCAGCATCCTTCCCAAAGTGTCTCTTGTCTTTTGTGTTTTGTGCTTTCCTTTATCTAAAGTCACGATCACAGCTCAGCGCAGCCTCCTCCAACAGGGAGTTCAAGTTTATTCACACCGATACTCTCTTGTCATTGTAACAGGATTGCTAATTTTCAGTGGGATTGTTGCTCAGCCAATGACGGAGAAGGGAAACTGCGGGGAGAGTTAATAACTGGTCTGGTGGAAATAAGGACCAATCACAGAACTAAGCTGGCATTTTGACCTTCTAAGAGTAGGATACAGTAAAGTGAAAAAAAAGTTCTAATAAAATAAGAAGTTGACACAGACTGATTAGAAAAAGATATGACATTGAAGTTTATGAGGTAGATAGAAGAAAATAGAAGGATGCGCTGTAGCTTAAACATACCGTATTTTCCGGACTATAAGTCGCACCTTTTTTCATAGTTTTGGCCGGGGTGCGACTTATACTTATATTTATGGGAGTGTCTACAGAGCCGCGGCGCGCGGCCGAAACTGCCATGTTATTTTGTGCCGCGGCTCCTGAAACTGCTGGGCTATTTGACCGCGCCGTTTTAGACAGCGCCGGGTTAAGGTCAGGGTCAGGGTCAGGGTTAGGGTTAGGGTTAAGGTTAGGGTTAGGGTTAGGGTTAGGGTTAGCCATGAGGCTATATGGCAGTTCCGCGGTTCCTGAAACTGCTGGGCCATTTGACTGTGCCGCGACTCTGCAGCCACGGCCTATATTTATGCTTATATACTTATACTCCGACTTATATGTGATATTATTTGTTATTTTCACACTTGCAACCGCATTTCATACTCCAGTGCAACTTATATATGTTTTTTTCTTCTCTATTGTACATTTTTGGCTGGTGCGACTTATACTTCTGAAAATACGGTATCGATTTTGTGGGTTTTGGTAAATGGATGAAGCATAAACTAAGAAATAAAGATGATTAAACCAATGTAAACAAAAGTTATTCCGCTCTAATCCAGAAATAAAGTAGTTGGGTTTCATTCGTATGTTAAAAACCTATATTATGTGAGTCAAATACCCCCACATTTTCTAAAAAACATTTCTAAACAACACACGGTTATGAAATTCATGATGCGTTAAATACGTCATCGCCACCAATACTTTTATGAGACTTAAACAATCTAAACCATCCTTTCCAAATATACTGTATACTGCGTGCACATTTTACAACACTTTGCTGTAATTCCCACAGTATTAAAAATGCACGTTATATCCACACCACTTTGTTTGGTGTCCTTCCTTTGAAACCGCCGTGCTTTTTCCCTGCTCCATTATTCATGTGTGGCTGTGCTTCATCGTGTTCCTCATTCCTCTCCATGTCCTGCTGGTCGGGACTCTGCCGTCCGGAGACCTCGACCAGGCCGGGAGCGCTGACGGGGGTGGTAAGTAATGGCCCCTCCGCAACCCGCCCGACCACGCCGCGGTGCCTGCTACGCTCGGCCTGATTTATTGAAAGACAACGACCTCTGTTTCCACTGTGCCGGTCCTCCTCCCGAAGCAGCTATTGTTTCTTTATGTACAGCTACTTACGGGGTTGTCACGGGGACGCGCTGGGCCCGGAGTGTCGCTCATGGTGAGAATACAAAGCTCAGCACGAACGAGGAGGAGCTGTTGTTGTGTGTAATGCTGCCGTTATTGGCCTGTAAGTGTATAAAGTGCACTTATTCAAATATCTCTGAACACAGACAAATACTCAAAAAGGTGACAGTAATATAATAAAGGTGCACTCTGTGATGTCAGGTAGTTACAGGTCAGATCTGTGGAGCTGAATTACCGTATTTTCCGGACTGTAAATCACAAATTTTTACATAGTTTTGGTTGGGGTGCAGACTTATAGTCCAAAGGGACTTACATGTGATATTATTCATTATTTTCACACTGGCCACCACAAGAGGGCGCTCTAGGCTCTAAGCGACACAGAAGAAGAATCTGCACTTCCTCTACCTCTGGAGTTTGTGGAGTTGTTTAAAGTGACACAGAGGAAGAAGAATTCAATGGATTTAGTGATTTGGGGTAAAACTGATGCTTTGGTAAACTTGTTAGCATGTTCTTTATGCTATAGTTATCTGAATAACTGTTTATATGTTACGTTAACATACCAGACACTTACCACAGTTCTGTCTGTGCCTCATGTAGCTGAAGGTGTTAGCATTAGCATACGTACACTTATTTCACCATGTTCTCTAATCTGCTATTATTTCAAATTGCAATTCAAGATGAAATGCTGTTCTTGGTTTTGGATTTTATCAAGTGAATTTCCCCCAAAAATGTGACTTTAATTCCAGTGTGACTTATGTATGTTTTTTTCTTCTCTATTGTGCATTTTTTGGCTGGTGTGACTTATACTCCGGAAAATACCGTATGTTTTATTTTTCATTTATTTTTTAGCAATTAAACATCTATTACTGAATAAATGCTAAGATAGATATTTTTTTAACCCAAACCCACACTGTTGGTCCACTCTGTTGGTCCACTCTGTTGGTCCACTCTGTTGGTCCACTCTGTTGGCCCACTCTGCTGGTCCACTCTGTTGGTCCACTCTGCTGGTCCACTCTGCTGGTCCACTCTGCTGGTCCACTCTGCTGGTCCACATTGCACTAGTGGCCAAAACATTGATGCATGTGAATTAGGGCTGGGCAACGATTACAATTTGTAATCGCAATTAATCGCATTATTTCCCTGATTAAAGGTGGTATGGACGATTTTTTTCAGCAATTTTTCTTTATCATATTTCCTCGTGGCGTGGATAAATCATTTGTCCTGCCACGTATCAATCATAAAACGCACCTACCGCTCACCTGCAGCCGCGTCAGGCTCGTCCCCACGTTTCCGCGTGCCTAAGCGCATGGATCTATCATAATATAGTTCCCTCAGTGTACGGGGCAAAATGAAAACGGAGAAAGACAGTTCGAGCTGACGCAGAAGTGGACAGAAATCTACAGGAGACGAGAGATGCGATGCGCTCCGTTGCGCTAATAAATAAACGGACGTGTGTGTTGTATCAGTCCGCACGGGAGGTTGATACAGAAAAAAAGAACAGATCACTTATAGGAAGTTTGAATAAACACTTTCAGTAGAAGATCTCCTATAAACAAAAACTCCCATAGACAAAACCTCCCATTACCCAACAAGGGATGGAGGGGAAAAAAGAATAAAGATAAAAATAAATAAATACATAAATACATAAATACCATTGCATGTGTGAAATAAATACATTATGTACATTTTAACTTAAACAATGTAATCAAACACAAAACTAAAGCTTATTGCCACTGCCAGGGCGTTGAAAAGAACCAGAAAAGTTTGTAGATTCCTAAAACTGGGTGTTTTTTTACTCCTCTGCACTAAGCCAGTTGCTAAGGCACCAGATTATTCACGTTTTCAGCCACGTGCCGGGCCCTTCTCGCGGATCTCCCCAGCTACGGCGCCCGGCGGGACCTGCTCACGCGGGGAATCCCACCTGCGTTAACGCGCGTTAAAATAATTGATCGCGTTAAATAAGTGATGAGTTAACGTGATAATAACGCGTTAACTTGCCCAGCCCTAATGTGAATATTAGCGACGTACAAAAGACGCAGCGAGAGCTTGGAACTCTCTCTACAGAGTTAAATACCATCTCACTTTGAGGGTTTGAAAATAACGTGCCCCAGCCTTACGTTTAATGCCATAGTGTGGAACATTCCAGGCAATGTCCTCACATCTTCATGGAGCCAATAATAACTGCTGACTACAAATGTAATGAAGCTTTTGTAACAGTTCCAGATATTGCAGTATCACAGTTTGAATGTAATACACTGCAGAACGACACCAGAGTCTTTGAGTGTGGAACAATCACATTGTTTGCCGTCTGCCTCTGATTCATGCTGTAATTAGAAACTCTTCACTTTGGCCTGGCGCAGACGAGCACATATTGTTGATCACTCCTCTCATCAGTGGGAGCATTTCACTTCTACCAAAATGTTTATGGAAAGGCTTTATTTCATCTGGGCCCAGAACCAGGACCGGCCCAGCACCAGAGGCAGTGTTGCCAGGAGCGACCAGCAGCTGGAATAATGCACTGAAATGAGCTCACACCAAATGAAAACTGCACATAGAACGGAAAACACAGAATCATTGCACCATTTATCTAAAGACTTCTCTAAATCCAGATATTCTTCTTGTTGTACATTGATGGTTGGTAGCCAAGGCCAAGCCAAGGACGAGGTCTATATTCACATACTTTATCTGACAGATTGGGTAATATTATCTGTAACAAGTCAGTGTGGAGAATACACACAGCTCAGCAAAACTAAGAATCACATTAGTTATCTATATCATTATTTTCCATTTAAAGGTGCAGAGAAAGAACTCCAGGTGGAAAGAGTTTGTTATAGCTTATGATCTTAAAGGTGAGGTCAGCGTTTATGTTTATTTTGAGCACAACTCAAATCACGTCACAACTGAGTCTTAATGGAAGTTCTTAAGCTTAAAATATTTATAGTATAGTATTTAGCCCACAGCTAACGTCAGCGTTCTTGGATTGCTGTACACATTCGGGGCTGTTTGAACACTGTATTCTTCTCCAGGTCTTTGTGTCTTTATTTGGAACATTTTTTTTGTTTTAATGTCTCTTGTAGTTGTTGAACCGTGGGTGATGAAGCAGCTCCATGTTTGTTCTCCATGATTGTTTCTCCATAGGTTTAAATAGTCCTCTGTATTTTACACAAACACTGGGACCACTTGTTTGAGCGTTCCACTTTATGGTCAGTAACTTTTTTCTCCATTTGTGTTTTTATTGCTGTAAAAAACATCCATTCCTACTGCGAGTGGGGTTGCCTCTCCACCGATCTGACCTGTAACTCGGCTTGGTGTCACCTGCTTGTCTTCATGGAGCTAATAAGTAGATGTTTAATGTCATAACGGTGAACATTCCATCCAAAGCGATCATATTCCCACTAGAGAGCAGGAGGATTAGCACCTGAAGTATCTAAACTGTACATTCTGTTCTCCTCCATCCCACTCGGTTTGTTTAAACTCTTATACAAGGTGTTAGGAGTACTGAGGCCTGTTGTAATTTATTGCTAGGAGTACACCAGGCGAAGCTATAGGCCGAAAAAGGAGATATAGGTTTGAACATCGGCATACACACGCATGACTTCATTTCTGTAACTTTCCCCTGGTGCTACCCAAATAAGGATACCTTTACATCTTGTTCTCTCATTGGCTAATCCGTTGGTACATGGATAGGGTCATACCTGTCAGATATTGTTTATCGGTCTTTGTGCATCTTCAGTATATAAGGGAGGTGCGCCCAGAGAGGGGGGTCCCTGATCATCGGAGACCCGGGCGCTGTTTTCTGCTGTCCTGTATTTGACACTGCTTTCTCTGTAAATAAACTACCTTGAAAAGATTGCAGAGCTTTGTCAACGTGAATCCTTTGTCTACACCCTACGCCCCAAACGAGCATTGATCCAGACACCACACACCTTTACACACTTTAATTAGAATCTTAGCAGCAAGAGCTAACAGGAGAAAATGGAAAGGAAACTGATGATACTTTCAATAAATCTGCGACTGTCCATCCACAAAACAGTAAAAATATTAAGCCTCTTCTCATTTGTTTGTGGCCAATTCAACAACCGATCCAATCCAAACGGAGCTGTGGCTTTGTGATTAATTGAACTGCAGTTTAACGACCCACTGGCAGCTCTTTTACTGTGTTTTCCTTTACCGCATTCACTCACAACACTCGTCCCGATTCTGCCGCTTTACCTCCTTCGCCCTCGAGCGCTCACACACTTCATGAACTTCAGACACCTCGGAAGAAATAAAGAATCTCCTGATATGTCTCCCTAACCTGCAGATGAAGCTCCTCCCACTGTCCCCGTATGACTGGCGGGTGTTACTTCTCATCCAGACAGCGAGGAAATGAAGGAACTCTCAAATCCCCAGCTTTCTTCTCCCACCTCGGCGCTTCGTCGGCGAGTCCGGGGGGATTGGATGAGATCTAGTCCGCTGGGTACAGGGGCTCAAGAGGGACAAACTCACACAACTGGTCCGGATTAGACTCTTGCACGGCCCGGACGCACACGAGCCTCCTCCATGTCCGCGTATCGGCTCATCGTGTTCAGGGCGCGAAATGACTCCTAAGGCAAAAAGAAGTGGAACGTTTTAAGGAACTATTCGCAAAGGAAACCACACTTTTCCCTTCTGAGAGACAAGGGATTAAAAAGCCCTCACGTGAACGAACAGACAAAGTTTACACAATGAAAACACGATTACACTTGATATTATTGCACCACAAATGAGTTACTTGGCTTGATTAAAGGTCCCATAACATGCAAAATCGACTTTTCAGAGCTTTTAACCTTCTTACATTGCTACTTGTGCTTCATATATGTACCCAGAGTGTTTTTTTGATTGATTCCCGCAGTGTTTAGCTATATTACAGACTATCTCCTTTCCTCCAATCTCCAAACTGTGTCTACAAGACCGCGTCATAAGGGCAGGCATGCGTCATCATCCCCCCCTATTATCACAATGGTGAAGGTTTATGCGGCGCACCGCGGAGCTTACAGCACACAGCTGTGGGGCACACACTACGTCATGGGTGGGCGGGGCACACGCGCTCTCTGAGACTACGTCATGGGTTGGGCGGGGGAGCCAGATCGCTCTTCACAAGGGTGGGGGCGAATATCAAACCAAGCCGTTTGCATTTCCGGGTTAGTGAGGGGGTCCAAGGTCTGGGTGATATTTCTCAACTATTATGTTAAGGGTGTTGCACAACCCTTATTATTGTCAATTATACACTTAGGATAGACTACGAAACGTGAAAAAAGCACGTTATGGCACCTTTAAACTTGAAACATAAGTATTCTCAGGCACATTCTTATAATTTTTCCCATGTTTACTTCTGACTGACAGACCCACACTTTACTTCATGGTCATGGTATTTCTGGTGCATTTCTGTGGAGAACTAGACAGTTCTTGCGGCTAAAATGCAGTATTATAAAACGTAAAGTTGGTTGATTCGTGTAAAATGTTCAGTGTCCGTGTACAATTCATGCTCGCACCCGCATGGAATGAAGCGGATGTGTGTGATTTGAACAAAACTGAAACTGTATGAATCCCGAGCGAAGAGGTGAAGCTCACTGTCACTTTTTCTACCTTTTTGGTTGAAGCACATTTTCCACATGAGCTGCGCCTCGAGTGAATAATGATTGAAGTGTGTGAGGTTCACAGCCAAAATATCAGGTCATTGAGAATTTAAAAAAGACAAGACAGTGACTTGCAGCCGTGTTACAAATGCTAATTATACTGGATATATTTTCGTTTATCCTACTCAGTTTAAAATGTTCGCGTTAGTGGTGAATAATGACAAAATGTGCCACATATTTTGTTACTGTGTGGTAGTGCTCATGTTTTCTAATTATAACTTGTTTCATCCAAGATTTCCATCAGTCACAATAAAACTTATTTTGATTATCATCGACTTGGACTATTGTTTAATGCCATACTGTGGAATATTACTGCCAAAAGAACAGCATGTCCATGGAAACAAGCAGGAAGTTGGTCCTCCAGGCCAAGTAGAGTCAGATCTGTGGAGGTAAGACCCGCTCACAGTGAGGTCAAAGGTTTGTTTTTCAGTGCGATGAAAAACAACCAGAATGGAAAAAACATGCTTTTATATTTGTCTATTTTTAGGCTAAAACGTTACAAACTGTATTCCATTTTGTCCAGCCCCTGATGAAAGAGAACTGTCACGTAGATGAGCCTTTAGCACATAAATATATACCTCATACTCGGGTGTCAGTTTGTACTCCAAACCCACAAATAAAAAAAAAATACCGTAAAATTCACCAACATTGAAAAGGCCTGTTTATTTATTCCACCTGGACATTTTTGTAATCTATTTTCTTTTCAAAGTTTGCTCAACTGAGTGTCAATCACACCATTCCTCCAGACACCAGCTTTTCGCCTTCTTATATTTACCAAGAGAATCTAGGTTGGATCCAAAAAATACTGTGCAGTGAAGCAGTGAAGCAGTGAAGCAGACATCTGAGGTCAAAACCACTTCAAAAAGAGTTTGTCTGCTCTCCAAAGTGTTCAGAAACAGCTTCAGTTTGAATCATTTTTAGACAGACATTTTGGGAAATATTAACCCCCTCGACACACTGACCGCTCTTCACCCCACAACGCACCCGACACAAGCCCACAATGAACAACCGCGCCCGCTACTGTCCTCCACCTGTTGTTCCTTGCGTGCAGCTTCTCTCTCAGTTCTCACCTCTTCGTGGATGAGCGGGTTGTGGTGGGTGCGCTGGTCGGTTTCGTTACTGCACTCTGGCGCTCTCCGGGGGGGGCGGCGGCTCGGAGGTTCCTCATCAGCATTCTGTCACCTCCGTTCTTCACGACGCCGCCGTCTCGCCGTGGCACCGCGCTGACCCGGGCCTCCAGGGGGGGAAAATCTGTCATCCTTCACAACGAGAAGCAGTCGCAGAGAACGGCCCGGTCCAGACGTAAATAAAAGAGCTCATGGGATACGTGAGGGCGGGGTTTGTATTGTAAAGATGAAGTGCAGTGTATGTTTTATATATATATATATATATATATACACAGGTGTAAGATTTAATTTGTGAAAAAGAGTACGGGTTGTGAGTCTGCATGTTCTCCCCGTGTTAACGTGGGTTCTCTCCGGGTTCTCCGGCTTCCTCCCACCGTCCAAAGACATGCATGTGTTAGGTAAAGATTGGTGACTCTAAATTGGCCCTAGTGAATGAATGTGAGAGTGAACTGTCTGTAATGTCCATGTCTCTGTGTTGGCCCTGCGACAAGTTGGCCACTGTCCAGGGTGTACCCCGCCCAAGGCCCGAAGTCACTGGGATAGGCTCCAGTCACCCGCGACCCCGAAAGGGACCAAGCGGTAGAAAATGGATGGATCGATGGATGGATGGAGTACGGGTTGTTGTAGAATGTGTGTAGATGGAGATGTATTTAACCACAAAGTAACAGACGATGACAGAATTGAAAGTGCCCTTAGTTTGATGGAAAATTGCCTGTTAGTTTAATTGTACAGCCATTTTAGATTCATGATGCGCTTTTTCTGTTTTTAACGCACTGTAAAGCATCTTGTGTTCTACTTTATGTATGAATAGGACTTTATACATGAGGTCGGTTGTTTTGAGTGGTGAATTTGCTCACTTAAGCCCGTAACAAAGACAAATTATGTCTTTTGTCTTGCTTTATAGTAAGTTATAATCTATGACACGTGGATCTTTGTGTAAATGCAGTTTTGATGTTTCAAATGGTACAATTTAGAGTGATGTAAACGTCATCACAACAACGTGGAAAGCTTAAATTCATGGGTTATTTTTTCCATTCGCGCTAAAACGGCCACAAACAGCAAAAAATATATATCTGTGAACAAAATAACTGCAGAAAAATGATGGTGTATGTGGAGAAAGTGGGACTTGTCACAGAGAGTAACGTAAAAGTGTACGTTTGAGCATGTTTCCTTTAAATACGTCTATTTGCCATTTCCTGTCGATCTTGAAACTGTCATCATCTCGTCGCGCGCATTCACCAGATTTGAGGAAATATTATGGATCAAACTAAATTCTAGAATCCTTTGCTCTTCTTCATCTTTTGCCCTTCTCCTCTGCGTCCCTCGTTGACGCTCTCCGCCCACACTGTAACACGTTTTCTTATCACCGTCGCCTGTCGGTGGATTAACGACAGACCCGCGCTCCTTATTTCATCCCTCCATCATTGACCAAGTGCAGTGACCTTGTGCGGCGGCGTTGCGTTCGATGACTAATGCGGAGCGGCGGAGATTCCTAACCCTGAGAGATTAGCCATAACTATTTATGATTTATGATTTAAAACAAGTTCGTGCCGGCGGTTCTCGTTAGAAGGCCGACGGGCTCTTTGAAAGTGAAGATGAAGACGGGATGGAAGTGGTGGAGGAAATGGGCGAAGACATAACTCCAGTGCGCGTGGAATAGACTAAGACGTGCTGCGATGTGTGGCTTCTTATCACACTGCAATAATCAATGTATTTCATATTTTTAAAGCAACACATTGATTTTTTTCTTTTTACAACTATACAGTCTTTGTTAAAGGTGCAAAAAGTAGATTTTTCTGGTGAAGGACAGCAATTCCCTTCTGAAAAATGACCACTTTCATCCAAAAGTCATTTTAAATCTAAAGGACACGGTTTGAGCAGGAATTGTATTTACCGTATTTTTCGGAGTATACCAGCCAAAAAATGCATAATAGAGAAGAAAAACATACAATTCGCACTGTAGTATGAAATGCAATTGCAAGTGTGAAAATAACAAATAATATCACATATAAGTCGCTAAATATAAGTATGAGTCGCACCCCGGCCAAAAACTCGAAAAAACGTATAAATACGGTATACTTTCCAGAGCTCTGATTGGTTCTGCCCAAAGGGGGGAGCAGTTACAGTACACCTGAAACTTGCTCTGTCTTTACCTTTAAGTGCGTAAAGGGAAAGGGACATGATTATAATATGGTTAAAAGTCAATTGATTGTCACTCCTTTTTCAAACAATCCTTTCTAATCGCTTTAAATGTTTACACTTTCTTCTAACGTGTGATTTGTGACTTTTAGATGAACATTTACAGCCAATTGTAAACCAGAATTCAAGTGCCTTCCGCGTTGATACAGTCTAAATGTAATAAAACCTTGACTTCCATGGGCCCTACTGGACAATGAGGGATCACATGAACATAAATTATATGCTTACTTTTATCACAGAATATTGCTAATGTATCAACAGTATGGACTATTTATTTATGTATTTATTTATCAGGGACAATTCAATTATACATACTTACAAAACAAAGCGTGTAGTTTATAGCCAGTGCTAATGTTCAACTCCCGTCCCTGGTGGGCTTTTCTACACTTTTTACAGTTATAAAAGGCATTAAAACACATTTCCATTTTATGAATAAATAAATCAGTGGTAAAAGTACACATCTAAACAGTTCAATCTTCCTCAGTCGTACATTTTCACTCGTGTACTTTCATAACACTTACATGTGGGTACAAATTTCCAAGATATCCAAGAAAAAAACAAACATTAATTTTTAACTTTAATCTCAATATAAAGGGACAATAATATATGGATAACACAAACTGACTAAAAACCAAAACAGTTATGGCATTGAAGAAGATATTCTGCTTTTTCCTGGTATTTATTTATAATCGCAGCACTTTTATTTTACATTTTGTGCCTGTCCCACGCTACAGTTCTGCATTATAAGTCTCATTTCAAGATTGAGAGTGCGATCCCGACGTGGAGATCCCAACACTCTTCCGTCCCACACAGGTTTTACAGTGCGCTGTACGCCAAAGAGAAGAAACAGGAAGTCATGCCGGGTCACTCCCCAGCATGTTTAGCGGAGGGTAAGAGATAGGCCGGCCCGTGATTGCTTTGGGACAAGCTAGAGCGCTTCCTTGGTGAGCTTGTGGTCATCCATGAGGGCAGGAGGAGCGACGGGCAGAGAGCCGGGGCGAGCGGGCAGCGCCAGCACAGAGCCAGGTCCATTTAAGATGTTTTCGGATGAAACAGAAGCGTCACCGTCCCGCGGGGATTCTGCTCCAGCCTCACAGCCGGCTGCCCTTCCCAAAACGTTCACTGACAGGAACACAGGCGAGGACAAAAAGAGGGGATTCGATTTGGGGTTTGATTTTTCGCCAGACATAAGCTTCAAATTCTAACTCTACTCCACACACAGGCTGGTTATTGTTGAAGAGTGAGAAGGAAAAAGAAATAAAGTCAGGGCCCCGTCTCGTCCCCAAACCAAGTTATGGATCGCAAAGTTTAGGTTGATTTCAGATGAGTTTTTGGTGTTATTCTACAAACAAACGATTTAGATGAACACATACATATCCTGAGATTGTACAAATCTAATGAGGTCAGTCCAAAACTATAAAAGTATACAATATCATGAAGCAGCAGTGGTTGTGTTCAGTGCAGCTTATGACAGAATAATTAGTAGGTGAATAGCAGCTTAAGTGACTAATGTGTATATTATGCATAATGAGAGGCTCTGACTGTGGTTAAGCAGCAGTGACTTCAGAGAGGACGGTTTGACATTATACTATTATTATTAGACTATTGCACATGATTATAAGAGATGACTGACACATGTTCAGGGCTGAGGGTGTAGAGTCGGACAGCAGCAGGAAGGAAAGACCACCTGACCGGCTGGTGTCCTGGTGCAGCAGTAACAACCTGAAGCTCAACGCCCAGAAGACAGTGGAGATGATCGTGGGAGCCCACCATCAGCCTCCTCATCAAAAGGGAATTATATACATTAATTATTCATCGCAGTGCATTTTCCCCCCCCACTATTCTCTGACCAACTTGTTGTGTCTAAAGTTCTTAATTTTATGCATGCCTTGTTTTATATATTTTACTATTATCATTATTACTATTATCAGTTGTATTATTATTACTATTATTATTATTCATAGTTACCTCACCATCAAAGCAAGTTCCTAGTTTGTGAATTTTGTGAATTGATAATGATAATAAACCTTTGTCTGATCCTGAAGAGGGGCTCATCAGTAAAGGGACTTGTTTCTATAATGAATAAATGTGTAAAATGATGATTTTCATGCGTCTCGTGCTGTATCTCTGTCACGTGACTGTTCACTGAACCCAGCACACTCTTTTACACCTTGCCATATCGTTTCTTGTATGTTTTCTTTCACACGTAACCTCAGAGGGATCCTGGAATCCTGTCACACTTGGGCTGTTACTATCAACAGTCATTATCAACCCTGTTCCATTACTATTGCACCACGTGAAGCTGCTCCTTTCAAACACAAACCCTTCTTTCCATCAGCGTGAGCCTGTTTACATCTGTGTGGTTTCATTATATCGCTGAAGGCCACGTCATGATTCAGCTCTCCATGTGACTCAGTTCCTATTGTAATAAACTCAACATATTACCTGAAGGCGGTAAATTAAATAATATGGTTGGTTTCATTATTTCATGCTAAGTTGTCTGCATTTTTAAGATGTGTTCAATCGTTAATATCCGTCATGTTTTGTAGCCAATGAGAGATACTTGTTTAGTAACACCAATGTTTTCAAATCTATAGCAAGACAAATTGTTCTAAATGTGGAAAAAGCACTTGTATAAATTGTTTGCTCGCCGTGTTCTAGGTTATGGCGTTTAATGTTTCTATAGCCACGTTTGGACTGGTTCACGAAGGGAGCTGATTGGACGAGAGAGAGCGCCGACTCAGCAGAAAACAAAATGGCAAAAAGCAGATATAAAGTAAAATGTTGTAATTTGTCAGCAAACATTAACATGATCTTTGATAAACCTCTGTATTTCCAGTGATAATAACTTTATATGTTGAGCTGACAAACTTAGCAAAACAAAGCTAGCGCATATTAGCATCAGCTGTTGTTTATTGACAGGGATTGGGGGAAAAACGACCTGCAAAAAAAACCGCTTCCCCGCAATTAAATGAATGAGAATGTAATACTATTTTAAACATGCTTTAGTTCACCTTGGGATTTGTATTTCACATTTTCTAACCAGTTAAAATTACACTTCCAATAAGGTATTTAGGTGTTGGAGCGCCCTCTACTGTCTGCAGTGAGAATGAGTAATAAAAAATACATGAAGCCCACAGGCAACGTAGATGCTCCGCTAATAGAGCCACGCTTTTGACCGCAGAACGAGTCCAATGATGATTTATGAGAATCAGAAAAGGCTTTTCTGGGCCTTTTCTGATTTATGGACTTAAAAAGTGCAGTAGCCGTCTGCATTTTGACCTGTTGACGTAACATTTGGAGTATTCCTGAACGCTCAGAGAGGACAACCTCATTAACAGGATTAACGACACAAATGTGAAGTGAATAAAGTAACTTACAACTCCAGGTGTGTTTTGACAAGGGCACGACAATGTCACATGACTGAAATCCAAACATATTGCTTAATACGAGCATTAGAATGAAGCGTAAATGTATTCACCAGCAAATCCCTTCACTGCCCTTCAGATAAAAACACTCTCTCTCCTTTTCTCCTTCCTTCCATTTGTGCCCTACCTTCAATCTGATCTCCCTTTGCAGCAGCAGAACCATCAGCCACCTCATCCTCTCCATATTCTTCCCTCCCTGTCCTGGCTCAGTGGATTTTTCCCATTTCAGATTATTTCGTCCCATTCCAGTTCTCTCATCCTGCCAGGGTCTAACTGCCAGGGTCTGTCCATTCTACTCGTCCGTTCTGTGTCTTATTCTTTTACTTGGTTGAAATACAGAACATGCTGATAATAAAACTGCAGCAGACTTCAGTTCGGAGGCGTGAACTGTTGCCGCTGTATTCCATCCTTTATTTCCCCAAACTGTCATTTTCTGGTTGAGCAGTTGAGTGGCTACAACGCGGGGTCCTTAACTGTGCTCTGAGCCTGGGGGGCCTCAAAGCAGCCCTGGTTCTATTAACTAAAGCAGGGTCCACAAACAGAGCCACCGGTGCGTGCTGGATAACGGAAACTGTTGGAAAAGATTAAAAAAACAACAGAAAAGCAGATATTTGGAGTTGGAGGGAATGCACTTAATATCCACGTTCTGGTGTGTGTGGTCTAACATCCCATTGTCTCCATGGAGATATTGTTTTGCCTGAATGTTCCAAAATATAGCGTTATATAAATGGCAGCCAATGAATGTGAATGTAACAGTGGAAACAAAAGAGCAAAAAAGAGTCTGTACCGGATTTTTACTCTTAAAAACGTTTGCAGAATAAAACGCTCTATAATTTGATGTAGACGGTGCACATTAGGGTCATTTTCACTTGAATTGATGCTTTTACAATGTATCTGTAACGTGGTGTAATGGAGAAAATGGGTCATGTCATTCTGATGTTGTTTTAGGCCATGACATGTCACGAAATTAACATCTGTGTTGTTTTCCTGTGAGCAGATGATATAAGAATATGGGGTCCTGATTATACTGTCCGGCACCTCTTAATCAGCCAGGTTAAGGCCAATTAATGCGTCAGGACCTGATTATGTGTGGAAAACATCTCTGGTTAACCTCTGAAGAGATAGCTGGAACCGTCACAGACGTGAGGGCCTGGTCCATCTCTTTTGGAGCTGATTTGATTGTGATTATGTGCATACGTGTCAAATGTTTGTACCGCCTATAAAAGGCTTACTCTGTAACTGTAATGTCAGGTAGGGACAGAGCGATTTTGTCAGGGAGAGTGAGGGCGTTTGTCCACTGTGCACGTGAATAAACCTCCACCTTTTGAAAGAGACAAAAACTCTGCTTCTGCTTCATGTTTTTCTTGGTTTCCTTTTACTTGATCATTGTTTAGAGGAAACTTCCATAACAGTGGCAAAGCAGTTTTTTACTTTATTACATGAAAAACATCGGGTACAGCCCGTGTAAGATATGTAAAGTAACAAAATAAAACATAACCACTGATTTTAGTCCTGGTTATTCATAAATGATGTTTAAATCTTTTTTTCCAGTAGGCGTAGCCTCACTTGGCAGCACTTTACTGCTGTTTCTATGTGGTGAAATCTTATTTTTCTAACATTAAAAACCCCAAAACCAACTCATTTGAATAAAAGATAAACATAGTGGCTTTTCATACCAAATCTAAAATTATATGTGTAAAAGGGAATGAAACCTGACTCCAAATATAATGGTTCTCATGGTAGAATAATAAAGTCGTGTCATGGCTTTTCAGATCATCTGTGGATTTCAAATGGTGAGAAATAACAACAGTTGCCATAGTGATGAGTGCGAGTTAAAACTAAGTATTATATATTTTTGAATGGGAAAAGCTTCTTGTGTTGCACATAACAAGAAGCTGAATAGTCTATCTAGAATTGCATTTCATTCCGCACATTAAACTCAGCATTATGATCTTACAACTCATAAAGGGCCATTCAACGGTGGATGGGACCAAATCACTTTCATTCCCCTGCACACTGCCATCCTTGTATTACTTTAGCCATAGCAGAAACTATATAACCGCATGGACTCTGAATAGTCTCGCAGCAGCAATGAACCTGACCGAGGCCAAAGTTGTCCTCCTGCAGACCACTGGGACCCTTGCTCTTTGAAACCTGTCAAGTGTTTCCTCTCCAACAGCGAAAACGACCCCTCATCGCCAACCCACGCTCCAATATTCATCGATGCGCGCTCTGTTTATAAGCTGCCGACCTCAGGAAGCGCGGTAAGTTTAGTGCTACGCGGAAGAATAATGGCTGCGGCGCGACCTCGGCGACGGCAGGATGGAGGGTAAAAATAGAATTGGCTGTCCGCCTCTCACTCCGCAGTACAAGTGTGGCCCCTGCCGCGCTCGGGACGAGGGCGTGCAGGCGCTTGTACTCCGGCGTCTGCATTTTTGAAACGCCGCGCACACAGGCAGGAGGAGGGACGCCCAAGGTCAACGTGTGATTCACTACGAGCTGCGATTGTATGCGCTTTAGTGCGATAATGTGGAGGGATAATGAGCGCGCTGAATGCAAAGTGAATGAGGAATGAATATATTTATGAAATGTACTGATTTGCGCTGAATATAGATTTTGAGGTATGCGTACCTGACGAGCATAACTGAAAAAAATAAAGTAATAATGTGATGTTAAGGGTGTAGTACAGGGATATTCGACTAGATTTTTCAGAGGGCAAAGGCCTCTGGGCCGGAGATGCACAACACGCCACTGTAACAACATACTGGGTGTTACTGGGACATACTGGGACACATTTCCCTATGGAAATAAAGGCTAATCTAATCTAATATTCTCCAGTATGGCATTAAACATGTCTATTTTGTATTAATAAACTTAATTAATAGACGGTGAGTGGGCTCAAGATCTGTGGCTTCATGCTCGTCTCAGAGCTTAAGTTTAATGATATCAGGCAACAAAAATATCTCCACGGAGACAAGCAGGTGGCGGACCCTCACAGAGACAAGCAGGTGGCGGACCCTCACAGAGACAAGCAGGTGGCGGACCCTCAGAGACAAGCAGGTGGCGGACCCTCACAGAGACAAGCAGGTGGCGGACCCTCAGAGACAAGCAGGTGGCGGACCCTCACAGAGACAAGCAGGTGGCGGACCCTCACAGAGACAAGCAGGTGGCGGACCCTCACAGAGACAAGCAGGTGACGGACCCTCACAGAGACAAGCAGGTGGCGGACCCTCAGAGACAAGCAGGTGGCGGACCCTCACAGAGACAAGCAGGTGGCGGACCCTCACAGAGACAAGCAGGTGGCGGACCCTCACAGAGACAAGCAGGTGGCGGACCCTCACAGAGACAAGCAGGTGGCGGACCCTCAGAGACAAGCAGGTGGCGGACCCTCACAGAGACAAGCAGGTGGCGGACCCTCAGAGACAAGCAGGTGGCGGACCCTCACAGAGACAAGCAGGTGGCGGACCCTCACAGAGACAAGCAGGTGGCGGACCCTCAGAGACAAGCAGGTGGCGGACCCTCAGAGACAAGCAGGTGGCGGACCCTCTCCCATCAAAGTTACATAGCTTTGATAGCTCGCCCCTCACACAAGTGAAAGTCCCTTTTGACTGTGCTCGTCCTTTGACCCGTTGCCAGTTAATCATTTGCATGAGTGCTGTGCCAGGCTTTATGCTGGATGCCCTTCCTTAAATAACATTGCATTGCACTACAACCAGAAACTAGGGACATTGAACAGAAATGTAAAATATTGTTTACCCAATTTATTATAATATATTTTTATCCTGATATCGGCACTAATGTTTTAAAGGTGTATTATGTAACTTTTCTGGTGGGAGTTCCGTCATCAGCGCCTCCATGGACAGACTGTCATATGGCATTTTACATAAATCAATTCACCCTGGAGAGACAAAGAGACCACGAGAATGGACTGTTGAGCAAGCTTTATTTGCGAGTTATTTGGCGCTCAGACCCCGGCGGAAGACGTTGCAATCATGGGCACTCCATGATCTATTTGTATTAGATGTCTCCCCCGGAGCCTGGAGACTGGTGGTGGTAGATGTGGAGAGGAGGTAGAGGATGAGGGGAATGTAGAGGAGGAGCTGGGGAGGCGGTGGGTCGCAGTACGGTTTGAGCGGCCGAGCCATCTGCCTGAGTGCTTAAATGTGACCGCCTGGTGCTGATTGGGAGCGGGGAGGAGTCACTGGGAGCGTTGATTGGGGATGAGGAGCAGGTGCGAGGGCCATGGTGCAGACGCCCCCTGACCTTTCACCCTACTTCTTTGGCCAGGAAAAACTGCATAACCTCTTTGGGATAAGCGCAGAAACCTGGGAGAGTCCATGGTGAAGTGAGGGATCTGACTCTCACAGACGGACAGGCGGGCGCCCGCTTGAGTGCGATGATGGCGCTGGGGAGAGGGGTCCTTCCATGGTGGCCTTGATGTAGATGGGTGGAGTTAGGTCTTCCAGGCTGAATTTACGCAGGCTTCATTAGTGCATTTACGTAGCAGGTGTTAAAGCTTCATCCTCGGGCGGCGTGTGCGTCGGGAGGACTGTGGTCCTTCCACGTAGAGGACGATAAACCGTCCTGGACACGTCCACGTGGCACGTGCGGCGGAGGCAGCTTTAAATGAAAAGTCCTGCGTCTCAAGACAACATAATGCAACCAAAACGAAGAGCAAATGCGCTGTAGTTTCTTCTGCTTCTCCGCCGTTATAAAGCGTAGTCATGGGAGTCTCGTGCCTTTGCCACAGCGGATGAGGACCATTGTCAGTTAATTGCCAACATGACATAATCCGTTAATTATTTAAGCAGCTTTTCATTAGGTCCAATTTAGAAGAGATTTATCAGCGGTGAAGGGGGTCCACGGCGCACCCCGAGATAGACCATAACAAGATGCTTAGACCACTACATGTGTTCAAGCAAAATGTTACGCTGCAAAACGCGATTGTTTTACGGCAAATTAACACTATCACCAATAAAGCAGTTTTGTGCCGTTTTAGAAGGCCACCACATGTTCTGTTTCAGATTAGTGGCCTCGCATGGACTTTTATCTGGCACCACCGGAGAGCACTGCATTCAAATTAACTCCGATAAAAGACGCAGTTGCACTGTTGGTACTAATTACAGATATTTACCGTAAAATTCAGTATTCATTGGCGTAAAGTGGCCTTTTATCAACCTGTTTTTCCCGGTCGCTAATGGTAAAAGACACACTGTGTGAAAGTTATGAGCCAGACAGTCTTTTTTATTATGCAGCGATGTAATAGAGCGATCTACAATGCACGCTGGGATTTATGGTTTTTGATGATTAAATATTCATGAACTTATAACTCTCAAGTGAAGTGAAGTGGAGAGTACATAGGGCTTGGGGACGTGCAGACAAAAGCAGTCCCTTTTTCATTCTAATGTCATTGTGTCCAAAGATATACCGACTTGCACAATCCGCCGTGTATTGCGTTCCTCTGCTGAACAAAGGATGTGATGGAAATGTCACTGCTCTGCCTGAAATGTTCCACACTACCGCATTAAACTTATCTTTCTTCTTTTATTCAATTACAGGTGTTTTATTGCATTTTATTGCCATTTTTACTTCAAAATGAGAAAAAAACTCTTTGCTAAAACAGCATGGCTAAAGCTAAAGTGAGAGTAAACAACACACAACTTCCATTTTATAGTCAGCTTTTTATACATGTATTTCACGTTTCTGCTTCTCTAGAACACGTTTCGTTGTCTCTTTATGAAACGCACAGGGTCGGATGCGTTTTGCACGGGAAATATACCGCGTTCGGTCTTGACACGAGCGCCGTGCGTCGATAAACAGGAAACAGCTGATGCTAACGGATGCTAACCCTTCTCTCTTGTGCCACTCATCATTCTGGGGACCAAGAGCGATTCTGGACACTCTTCAAAGGTCCGGCATTACCACAAGACTGCGCGGTGGTTTATGTATCATTAGCAGACAGACTTCCAGCCACAATACGCTCCGGATAAGTCACTCTGGTGGTGTGAATCTTAGTAAATTGGTTCTAGTGAATGAAGCGGCGGGGTTTCATTGACTTCATTCAGCCGTACACTATTGTCATTGTACCACATGCTAATTAAAGGCCCCAAACTAAAGCTAGCATTGTCGTCTCCGCGGGAGCGACTGCCGGTGATCATCACACAATAGTCTCTCTGGTTTAATTTGTGTCTGAGGACAGGGTGACGGATCTGAAATCGCTAGCCGCGGCGTCGGTGTACGAATGCTGATTGTGTGAAGAGTAACCAGTCAATTACAGCCAGCGAGCCGGGCCACACCACTCAATTTCTATTATGGTTATCGCACTCCTGGGGAAGCGGCGTGCGAGGAGAGACCGGGCTTCAGAAACAGGGCGGAACAAAGCAGCGGTGCAACGTGGAAGGTCTTGATTTGTGCGCATCGAACACAAGCATTGATCAAGTCTATTCAAGTATGAACGGAGATGATTTTGCCTTCCAAACAGATGAGTCTCATAAGTACATTAATGGTACAGGAGAAGAATGGATTTATGTTTGCGACACAACATTTTCTAAAGCTTGTGAGGAATGAAACAAGCGTGAATGAAGCAAAATACAATTCAAGATATGTTTTGACCAAGGTTCAAGGCTCAAAAACATACAATTTATATGATTTGTTCTTTAATAATACCAATTAAGTGATCATTTAACTTCAGCGTTGACGCAAATCAGGAATAACTAATATTATTGACACAAATATTATAGTACAATGTGGTAAATGTTCACTATAGCAGTAAATATTTAACATGTACATTTTCTGGTTGTCTCCATGTGTAGATGTCATGGCTTTTCCTGGAATGTTCCACAGTATGTCACCACCGGGCCAAGTCACTCTGATCTGTGGAGAGGCGACTCAGCAGGTACAGTATTTTGAGCTTTAAAACACCTGTAATTGAATAAAAGTAAGATAGGTTTAATGCCGTACGGAGGAACATTCTTGGTGAAGCAATAACATCTCCACAGAAACAAGCACCTTTTCTTTTCTCAATACATTTATTTTCTGTTGTTGCTTACTCACACATTATTTCCTCTTAATTCGGTTCTTAATTCGGTTTCTATTCGGTTTTAAAAGTATATTTAGTATTTCATATGTATCACACATTGGAACAGACCAGACCTCAAGGGGTAGTTACGAGGGAAATGCTTATTTTAGGTGACAAGGGGACATTTTGTTTTATAAATTAAAGAAGAAATAAGTTTTACCTTATTAAACATCTGTGTAAGTCCCTGTGACGGTTAAATTATGTATTTCTAAAGTGCCCATCGCCGCCCCCTGCTGTCTCTGGGCGGAAAACCAGCCTTTTTCCGTCATCGACCTGAGTCTCTTTTTAATATTTAGCAATGTTAAATGTTTTTGTATATGATTCTACTTCTCTTTATCTTGTTTCACTAAAGAAAGAAAGAACAATAAAGCATTGAAACCAGTGCGATATAATGTACGATATCAGCTTTGATCTAAAGTACTTTTCTACAGTAGTTGCATCTACAGTATGTTGGAGCGCTCTTTAGATCCAATACGCTGATACAAACTCTCCATAAAAGACCTTATTCAGCTGTTTTTAGCTTCAGAGGACCAATTAGTGTTGTTTCTATTCAGCTCATGTTAGTTGGAAACAAACTAACAAGAACAAACTAACAGAAATAAGAAGGTTGAACATCAAGAGACTGAATATATATGTTTTGAATAAGAAACAAATTCATTTATGAACAAAAGGGGGAATGACAAGATGTATTATGTATTGAATTGGTTAAGCGGGCGAACATCACTTTTCTTCCGTTGTCTAAATGGGTAGAAACATTTTGGAACCGACTGTACAAACACTTTCAAACTCGCACTAACTGTATTTGAGTGCGCTCTTCATCAAGTACGTTCACACCCTATAATCCCAAAGGATCTGTACTTTTTACCGACTCGTTGAGCTCGCCAGAAGCTAATTCTCCAGTTCCGTGCTTTGGCGAAGTATCTTAAAACGAGGACCCATCTGATGGCCCCAAGTGCTGCCATTTGAGATCAGAACTCAAGTCTTTCACGCGTTGGTCTTTTAACCACTGGGGGGTCGATCCGTGTATCGCACCAGGGGGCGCTCTTCCATCCATCCATCCATCTTCTGCCGCTTTATCCGGGGCCGGGTCGCGGGGGCAGCAGTCTGAGCAGGGACTCCCAGACTTCCTTCTCCCCAGACACTTCCTCTAACTCCTCCGGGGGGATCCCGAGGCGTTCCCAGGCCAGCCGAGAGACATAGTCTCTCCAGCGTGTCCTGGGTCTTCCCCGGGGCCTCTTCCCGGTGGGACATGCCTGAAACACCTCCCGAGGGAGGCGCCCAGGAGGCATCCGGAACAGATGCCCGAGCCACCTCAGCTGGCTCCTCTCGACGTGGAGGAGCAGCGGCTCTACTCCGAGCTCCCCCCGTGTGGCCGAGCTCCTCACCTTATCTCTAAGGGAGCGCCCAGCCACCCGGCGGAGGAAACTCATTTCGACCGCTTGTATCCGCGATCTTGTTCTTTCGGTCACTACCCAAAGCTCATGACCATAGGTGAGGGTAGGAACGTAGACCGACCGGTAAATAGAGAGCTTTGCCTTTCGGCTCAGCTCCCTCTTTACCACAACGGTCCGATGCAGCGACTGCATCACTGCAGCCGCTGCACCGATCCGCCTGTCGATCTCACGCTCCATCCTTCCCTCACTCGTGAACAAGACCCCGAGATACTTGAACTCCTCCACTTGGGGCAAGGACACCCCACCCACCTGGAGAGGGTAAGCCACCTTTTTCCGGTCGAGAACCATGGCCTCGGATTTGGAGGTGCTGATTCTCATCCCAGCCGCTTCACACTCGGCTGCAAACCGTCCCAGTGCATGTTGCAGGTCCGGGTTTGATGGAGCCATCAGGACAACATCGTCTGCAAACAGCAGAGATGAGATCCTGTGGTCCCCAAACCGGACCCCCTCCGACCCCTGACTGCGCCTAGAAATTCTGTCCATAAAAATTATGAACAGAACCGGTGACACAGGGCAGCCCTGGCGGAGTCCAACATGCACTGGGAACAGGTCTGACTTACTGCCGGCAATGCGAACACAGCTCCTGCTCCGGTCATACAGGGACCGGACAGCCCTGAGCAAAGGGCCCCGGACCCCGTACTCCCGGAGCACCCCCCAAAGGACACCCCGAGGGACACGGTCAAAAGCCTTCTCCAGATCCACAAAGCACATGTGGACTGGTTGGGCAAACTCCCATGAACCCTCGAGCACCCGATGGAGGGTATAGAGCTGGTCCAGTGTTCCACGACCGGGACGAAAACCACTCTGCTCCTCCTGAATCCGAGGTTCGACTATCGGTCGGATTCTCCTCTCCAGTACCTTGGAATAGACCTTACCCGGGAGGCTGAGGAGTGTGATCCCTCTGTAGTTGGAACACACCCTCCGGTCCCCCTTCTTGAACAGAGGGACCACCACCCCGGTCTGCCAGTCCAGAGGCACGGTCCCCAAACGCCACGCGATGTTGCAGAGACGTGTCAACCAAGACAGTCCTACAACATCCAGATACTTTAGGTACTCAGGGCGGATCTCATCCACCCCCGGAGCCCTGCCACCGAGGAGTTTGCGGACAACCTCAGTGACTTCAGCTTGGGTGATGGATGAGCCAGCCTCCGAGTCCCCGGTCTCTACTTCCTCTTCAGAAGACGTGACTGAGGGATTAAGGAGATCCTCAAAGTATTCCTTCCACCGTCCGACGACATCCCCAGTCGAGGTCAGCAGGCCTCCACCCGCACCGTAAACGGTGTTTGTGAGACACTGCTTCCCCTTCCTGAGGCGCCGGACGGTTTGCCAGAATTTCTTTGGTGCCGACCGATAGTCCTCCTCCATGGCCTCCCCGAACTCCTCCCAGGCCCGGGTTTTTGCCTCTGCGACAGCACGAGCCGCGGCTCGCTTGGCCTGCCGATACCCGTCGATGACCTCCGGAGACCTACAAGCCAGAGTGGCCTGATAGGCCTCCTTCTTTAGTCTGACGGCATCCCTTACTTCCGGTGTCCACCACCGGGTTCGGGGGTTGCCGCCACGACAGGCACCGGAGACCTTGCGACCACAGCTCCGAGCAGCCGCATCAACAATGGAGGCGGAGAACATGGTCCACTCGGACTCAATGTCCCCAGCCTCCCCCGGGACATGGGAGAAGCTCTCCCGGAGGTGCGAGTTGAATACCCTACTGACAGAGGGCTCCACTAGACGTTCCCAACAGACCCTCACAATGCGCTTGGGTCTGCCAAGTCTGTCCGGCTTCCTCCTCCGCCAGCGGATCCAACTCACCACCAGGTGGTGATCGGTTGACAACTCTGCCCCTCTCTTCACCCGAGTGTCCAAGACACGCGGCCGGAGGTCTGATGACACGACAACTAAGTCGATCATTGACCTCCGGCCTAGGGTGTCCTGGTGCCACGTGCACTGATGGACACCCTTGTGCTTGAACATGGTGTTCGTTATGGACAATCCGTGGCTAGCACAGAAGTCCAATAACTGACCACCGCTCGGGTTCAGATCGGGGAAGCCGTTCTTCCGCTCTTTGAACTGTTAAATGCAGCTATCATAAAAGAGCATGTCTTAACTGTACTTACCAAACATGTTCATCAGAAAAGGTGGAGCCTGGAGAGAGAGTACAGGGGTGTGTTTTAATGACATTAATGACGTTTTTCAGAGGATCTCTCCGTTCTGAACAGGCGTTTTGCTTCTCTCTTTTTCAATTGGAATACATGTTTGAGATTTGTACGTACATGTTTTTATGCTAGGCTTCCGAGCTAGCACAGGGGCAATAGCATTAATAATAAGCCGTGGGTGCGTTTAGGCTTCTTACCGTGTGCACGCCATGTCCTCTCACGTTGTATGTGTAACATCGATGTTTGACGTCATAGAGTGTATTAAGTTTCTCTCTATGACAATACACGTTTTGTAGTCCATTATGAATCATTCCCTTGAGGTCTTGATGCATGTTCTTTATGTGTCATGTTCTAGATAACTTGTTTTGAAAGAAGTCGGTTTAATCCCTCATTTGTCCAGAAGTGTTCCATTGTAGAAAAAGATTCAAGTGTAGTCATCTAGACACTGTTTGGGGGGGAAAAACAGCCGTTTCGATTCCATTCAAAAGTCATTCTCAAACTGAAAAGGGCACTGAAAGTTCATTTTGACACTGTCTCTTTCCCGTGTTCCCTCTGCTAAAAAGCCTGGAGACGCGCCTTTGGCACTGAAAATCTAGAACTTCAACCTTAGTCAAGCGAAGCACAAGCCGTGAGAAAACTGATAAATACTCAGTGATTCCTTCTGTATGCTGTGCTGCTGCTCTTTGCTGTGAATTTGGGGTAAACATGGAGTTTTTCAAAACCATTGAAGGCGACCTGCAGATGACCCGTCGACTGAACCACTGCTATGGTTATGGTTCCTGTAGCAGGAGAGTTTAAAAGACTTCCCCGATTCCCCCACATTCATACTATAAACCATGTCTCACAAGAAGAGCAACATTTGTGCTTTGAAAGTTGGAATAAACTTTTTCTAAAATAACGGCTTTCAATTTGAAACTGGATTATTATTATTACTGTTGTATTATTACAAAGTGAACATATGGGACAATCTCTCTATATTTGGCTTAGGCTGTCTTTACTTGGACCATCTCACACTGACAGCAGTGATGAGCTGAAGAAACTTTTATGCACCGTGTGATGCAATCCAGCCCTTACTCGACAGAACAGCTCCAGTGGCTCCTCGGCATCCTTCTAATTGCCTGAAGACAAATGTGCTGCTAATGGAGAATAAATGTGATTAGTCCAGATGATTGTGCTGCTATCAGTCATTAGCAGAAAACAAAGACTTGATCTTCATCTAACCAATTTTCTGTGAAGCTGTTCTCCTCAGAAAGTAATGAAACGGAATTATTGAAATTAGTGTAAGAAATTATAATTTTTTTGTTCCATTAAACAAATAAGATGTTGTCTGCGCTGAGGGTTGTTGGAGAAGCACTAACGGTGTTTCCAGAGCATGTACTTTGGCATCCTTATACTTTCTGTTTTCAGACGGCATTCTACCTCACTCACTCTCTTTCCTTGTATTATTGAAGAACGTCTTTAAATTGTAATTAAACTGGTAAATCTGTAGCTAAATTTACACTAAAACCAAACCAGAAATAGACCAATCCTCAAGAAAAAAACAAAAAAACACATTTAAATGTACTTGTCCAGCTTCAAAAGAATTATAACAGCTCTTAGAAAGCTCAGTCACATCAGAAAACACATCGATTGTTTCACAACTTCCTGTCACTGTCAATCACAGCTTCTCATTCCTTCCCATCAACCAATCACCAAGCCATCCATTTAAACTGGGATCTATTCTTTCAATAAACTGCTAACTGCACTGTAAGTTGTGTCGTTGAGCAATACTGTATACCGGAGTTGCGCTAACCTGACCCGCGACTCCGACACTTTCTGATTGGCTTACAACAGCGGATCAATTGCACTATCCGACTGCTGGAGGCGTTTAATGACCCGGGCCGGACGATGCCAGGCGCGGGCATAATTGGAGCTATCTGCCAATCACTGTCAGAGGAAGGATGATGTTTTGGAGTGCTGCCAGTGCAAAAGGGGATGCAACTGGGATGGGAACGAGTTCTGCTGACCGTGCGCGTTTAAGCTGGAAATACTGAGACGGACTGAAGATAGTGAAGATACCAAGGGAAGCGACTGTAAATAACCACGTTGGGATTCCAGTGAACCCTTAAAAGAGACATGCTGTGCTAAATGGACTTATGGGAGGTTTTAACCATGTTTTAGGGGTTTTCCAGTCGCACTCAATTCACACATTTAAGACGCCGTTACCAGCAGAAAGTGAGCAACGATGAAACAATCATTGGTCAAAAGCAGATTAAACAGTGTTCACAGGAATTTAGCAGATGGTTAACTGTCCCAGAAACTCTCCTGTCCTCAGGCCCTGCTTCTCGAGGAGGAAAAACTACAAAACACCAGTGGTAAAAAGTAGAAACCTCAGGGAGAAATACAGTGAAGGAGAGATCGTACTCCCACAGATGGTCCAAGACTGACGTGCATCCATTTACAGATAGAGACTGTGAGGCAGGGAACACTCAGGAGGAGAGAGGGCGGTTCATCTAGTGTAGAGAGAGTTCATCCAGGCAGAGGAGGAGCCAGGGTCGTGAGATGAGGGAGGAGTCTAAAGTGCAGTCGTCGCTGGAACTGCATCAACTGAGTGGAAGAAGGAGAAAAACATGACCTAAAATATTGAATAGTGTTGATAAGGAAAGTAGTCAGAAGCAGAGGATAGTGCCTTACTTCCCCCCAGCGTAGTTGCTCCTAGGGCAACATAGCAAAGAAACTGTATAACTGGCCTGAGCATAAGGAACGTCTGGTCTTAAATGAAGAGACATGGACATTAACATGGACAGGAGCTGATTCCAACACATAACCCTTGTGTTTGTCATGTGCTCTCATGTTTATTTCTGTGTGCCATGTGTTCCTGTGTCTCCGCCCCTCACCTGCCGTCTGCTACTTCCTGGATTTCCCAGTCACCTCCCTCCACACCTGCTGTTAGTCAGTCTTCTCATTACCTTAAGTAGTTTCTCCAGCCACTTGTTTGTTCCCCACCAATCACCTGCTTCTCTGTGTGTATTCAAGTTCAGTCTCCCCTTTGTTTTGTGTCTGTTCGTCATTTGATGTCTGTCCAAAAGTCTGCGAGTAACTCCTGCCCTGACCGGCTCCTGCTTTGTTTGCCTGCCTGTCTGCCAGAGCTAAGTTTGTGCTTTACAGTTTTTGAATTTTTGGACTTCAGGATCTTTTGTGTTTTGGAGTTTTGGAATTTTTGGATCCTTTGTGTTTTTGCATTTTTTTGACATTCTGAACCTTTGTACTTTGCCTTTTTGAAATAAATTCTACTTTGCCTTTATTCGGACTGCTTTTGGGTTTTTGCCACCGGGATCATAACATATTTAGTTAATCTGAAGGTTTGTGAGAACGTAACTGTGACATTGACCCCTTTTCTGAAAATGAGTAAAAGTTGATACTAATATGATCTTATCTGCCAAACTGTGAAATATGTGAGTTTATCCGACCGAGGCAGGAGCTGTGTGATCCAGCTGAGAGTGGCCCTTTGGTGTCTGAGTTGATGGAGCTGACGCCTCCAGGTTCAGCTCCGCCGGGGTCACGCTGGGAAGGATGTGGGCCACTTGGTCTGAAGTTCTGACAGCATCGGGCTGAAGAAGCGCTGGATGAGCTGCGTCATCTGAATTGTCCTCTGCTCTCCTCCCATGACAAAAAGGCAGTTGCACAGATCCTCAGATGAGGCCAATTTGAAGATTGTTTTTCAGTCCAATTCACACCATGCTGATGGGCACGGCTTCAGGCTTAAGGGGGTGAGACTAACGTGAGCTTCCTTGATTCCTCTCTGTGTCTTTGTCCTTGCTCGGCTGAGCTAGAAGAGTGTTTTCCTCTTGTCTTTGGTCATGGCTCTTCCTAGAACAGAAGGAGGAAACTGGTTTGGGTTTGGCCCTTTGTAGTGTTTTAATTAAGCCCGCCCCCTGGATTTTGGCTCCAACAATCAGCCAATCAGCGTCAGCCATATGCTTATCACAAGACATTTACAAATCAATGCGAACTTTTCGACAATATTTACATTTCACAGTCAGCGAACGTGTTTATTTTAAGTAATTTGAGATGAATATTGTGATTTAAATGTACAAAAATATAGAATAATGACCCACAAGATTATAACTATATAACAGATTTGTTTACCTGAAATGTTTATTTCTCAATCTCATTTTTGTTGAAACCCAACGGATTTGTTGGCATGGTGACTGCGTGTCCAGCACTGCTGAATGTCCCACATTGGATATCCAGCCAGGTGACATTTATATATAAAGTCTGCATCCTTCAGGCTTTGACCAAAACCACCTCAATCTCTCCTCGCACCACCCAAATCTCCTGTTAAACCCATTTAATCTCCTCTTCCCCATCAATGTGTTAACTTCTGAAGTTTGTTTGAAAAATATATGATTAAAACCGCTATCAGTTTTCTGCACATATATTAAGGCAAGTGATAATGATTTCATCTCATGTAGTTTAGGTGAAACATGGAAAAGCAGAACATCGAAAAACTCATTTAAAATCTCTCATAAAAAGGGCAGTTAATGCATTAGGACATGTCTGAGTGTAGGAATATATTAGACACACTAAATCTTATATACGTATTCTGTCTAATTCTGAGCCTATCACTGCAATGACAGGATAGATTTATGACACTTTGGGAAATAGACTTTCTATGAGTTTGAAATTAAATGTGACGTTTTATTAAAAAATGCAAATGTTAGCGGTAGCACAATGTCTGAATCCATTCTTATGTCCTTCAAAAGTCTGGCGTGGGTACAAGAACTTTTTTAAGAGTGCTGTTCAAAGACAAATATGTATTTTAATTATTATGGCCTTTGCTTAAGCAGCTCATGTTTTAGAACAGAATTATTTAAAAACTAAAATGACTTCTCGCTCTGACCTTTTGTCACCATCTATTGGCGTCAGAGAGAATTACATAGAGGAAATAAACTAACACTAGCTTGCCTGCCACATGTAAATGAAGCTGTGCAGTTGTAATGATCTTGATTAGAGTCTGGTGATGATTAAGAATTTAAAAACAGGACATAAAAGCTCTGTTTTTTATCTATATAAAATGACCATCACACAGAACAAAACAAAAGTTGACAGACTATACATAGAAACAATATAGAATACAATTTAACAAGGAAAATTATGACTATGACACAATGTTTTTATTGATTTTTGTTTTTGTTCCAGACAGTGTTTAAGGATATCATTATGAACAGCAATTAGATAGAAATAGAGAGCGGTTGTTTTAAATATTTCCTACTAAAATGTGTTCAAGAGCACGTACTTTGTGTGCTGCTGAGTGACTGATCGTTAAAGTATAGCAAATAGCATATAAACGTTTAGCCACACAATTAATGTAGTAGATTAAGAGTCCACTGGCCCCGCCTCCTGATGGTGCTGATCCATTTATGGCGTCTTTGAGGATGTTACAGAAGAATAAACTCGCAGTGCAGCAAGCAAAGTGCATTGTGTCGTCACAACGGCAGAACCAACGAATGTGTCACTTTGGCCCATGAATAACAGCATCACAGTGCGAGCTTTATTAGTGTCTACTGATCCAAACCATATTATGCTCCTCTGATCCATAGAATATACCCTCCAGCATCAGCTACAGTCCAGTCACTGCTGCCTCTTATAAGCCTTGTCATGCAGCGCGTTAATGCTTGTGTGGCAGCAGTTATCTGAGGGCACTGCCAGTCGAACGCTATCTCAGACACAGGAAGAGGCTGTAGATAAGATGCAATCAGCCTCGGCTCATCGCTCGCTTCATCACACCCTTCACTCCCGCTCAGGACTCTGTGAGGTGCACTGTGAACTCATCTGAACTGAGGACGCCCCGCCAAGCTCAGAGAGGAGCCCGAGCCACAACACTGATAAGACACAACAATATGAGTGATGACAGGAAGAAGGATATGAACTTAAATACTGAGATTCGAGTCTCTTTTGGCTTTGTTTATGGTGGTCAGGGAAGGCACAGGTAGAACATGCAAACTATACACAGAGATGACCTTGTCTGGGAATGTAACCCAGGACCTTCTTGCTGTGAGGGGAGAAAGCTAGTCACTGCGCCTGAATGCACGTTCATGCTTTTGTGAATAAGGGGATGAGTTGGATGAACTGTCAACAAAAGTTTTAGAAGATTCAATTTAATGATGGATTAAAGTTCAAGAGATTTTTGAGTGGCTTAGCAAAGATTTTATTCAGCTTCTCATTCACATTGGCAATAATATTAGACCACCAGGCTCTGGAGAGGGTTTGACAGTACTGCCCTTCAGTTGCCCATTGCTCCTCCTCACAGGTCGCTCCAGCAACAGTGAGGAATGTGTCAGAGGAAAGATCTCCCTGTTTGTCACCGGATGGAGAAAATCAGAGACCGAAATAAAAGCTCTGCACATCGTACATGTGCGATCTCCTGCCCCATGTGTTTACCTTGCACAGCAAGATGAATTGACTGAATATTTGAGACTTCACAAAGCACTTAAGTAGGCCTACTTTAAAATAGAGTGATGCAAAACTATGCAATTCTCTATGGAACTCGGACAAAGAGGTAAAAAGTTTGACTAAAACTTCTGTGACACGAGTGCTGCCCTCAGGCCTGGCCGTCACCACGCTGCTGACTCCAGAGATAGTTTGGGGATAAAAAAAGCAGACTAAAACCAAAAAAGGTAGCAATACACTCAATTGGTTGCTAATCGCTATCTTAGCTTAGTACAATTTCAATATTAAAAATGCAAGGTTACTAAAAAGCTGAAGCCATTTCCTTTTCTACAGCAGACAAACGGTCCAATGTCTAACTCAAAATGATCCTCAACTTCCGCCCAAAGAAAGTCTCTGAACTTCCTTATAGCGTCTGACGTGATCTGATGAAATATCTTGGCAGTATTTACACCACAATAGATCGTTATTAATACTTCAAACAAAGCATTAACAGTATCAGATTGATGTCAGAGGATGTTCTAGTGGGAAACTGGCCTTCACTGGAGCACCATTCATGCCAGTGCACAGAATATTCCACTCGTGACGCTGTTGGGCCGTAACCATGGGAACAGGAGGAGGAGATGCACTCTTACATGTGCACCGAGTGGCCCTGTCATCATCTCATTTTTGCCATTTTAATTCCTGAAACTGAAAGAGAATTAAATGGATTGTTGTCAGCTGAAAGAACTTTACGCTATAATAGTAATATTTCAGTTTTGTGGACCCAACATCTAACAAATAACAAGTTTCGATGTTTGCAGATTTTTATTTGAGGTATTTCTTTCAAAAACAGAAAATCTCTCAGGGTCATACTTCAAATTAGCAATTAAAGATGAAATGAAAAGACCAGCCATGCCTTACCATGTATGAAGAAATAAAATAGATGAACAGTAATGCGCGAAAAAGTGTTTTTGATCGAATGCAGCACAGGGTCACAGATAACAAAAAATCTCTCAACATTTGTTTGGTACAATACGTCACGGCCAATTGGTTCCGTCAATTCCATGAAGTACACTGTCCTTAAAAGCAGAATATGTTGGATGACAAAAAGGAGCCAGCTTCACAAACTCTCTACTTTAGGTCACCGGTTCAACCCCAAAAAGGAAAAAGACACCAAGACCTATGAGAGTACCGATGTTATTTCATGTAAACTTACCTGGCTCGGTCCTGAACGCAAGACGGCGGCGCATCTAACTCCCGCCCACCACAGTATGTGTACTCTACAGTCATTGTGTGATATATGCATGACTCCTAAGATTTGGGTCATTACGTTACTTAAAGTATCTGTGAGGTACTTCTTATACATAGATTTTTTAAAAATATATATACTGTAGAAAAGATTGTTTTTACCGATGAAAAGACATTTTGGGATTACAGCCATTTCAAATAATCTGATAGCAGCTCCAAATCAGATTTATCAATGCATAAAATTGGACACAGAGATGACAGCAAGTATTTCTGGATTAATATTGTGAACTAATCCCATTAAACTTTCTACAAGCTTCTATCACACCACAGACAATCAGATGAGCAAATGGCACAGATTTTGCACATGATAGCAATGTAGCTCATATTGGGCTAAATGCTTAGATATGTAAAAAAGACTACAAAATAAAGCTGTAAGCGATCCACAGGAGAACGAGCTTTGCCATGGTGATAGGAAATGACATTAGGCTTTTCGTTGCCAGATAGCTCACCACGCCCTTGTTGGCGGTCGGGGGGTTCATGACGTCTCTGACACAAGCAGACGCTTCATGCTCAGAATGATGGGATAAACCTTTCCTCAAATGAGTGCATTCAATTTGAAACTGGATTAAAATGAACTCTCAAGAGCCCTTTTCCCTCCCAAGATGATTCATTAAAACAATTATTTGATTGACTTTTTCCACATGATGAATTTACTGTGCATAATGTAAATGTTGTTCTGGATGTTCATTTAAATGTCTTATGACTCGTCTTGTGAATATTTTAACCTGTGTAACTATGTAGGCTTGGTAAATGTTCAAACAATGGCTGCATCGGGGTAATTCTAGAGCCAGACCCCCACCTCTGTCAGCTGACACACACTATCATGTCTGATTGGTTGAAATTTTGCGTCAATATTCAAGGTGTTCCCTAAACTGCACAGGACAACTCCAGGCCAGTGGCATCCAGTTCTATCCGGAGGTTCACGGGGACCGGGGAAAAGACTTTCCAGAGACAGTGTCCCCCATAATTAAGACTGCGACCATCAACGTGGTGTGAATTGGACTGAAACACACTCAAGCAAAGGACTTTATGCAGTTTTTCAAGTGTAAGACCAATTTGGATCAGGACGCTTTTCAAATTGACCTCATCTGTGGACCAGTGCAACTGCTTTCAGAGGAAAGCCTCAGAGCCAGACACAATATTTGATAAGATTAATGGCTGGTGCACCACATAACTCTTAAAAGATTATAAATAAACATACCCACTCTCATGCTGTGTGGCATGTTTGAAATCATGATTCAAATCTTTAATCAACATCAACTTTAAACGACACCCTCTTTCATGAATAACACTACAGTACTTGGACTAGTAGAAATACTACAAAGTTATATCAGTCCCATTGGGCTCATCCACATAAACGTAGCAATTATGGAGTGCAGGCATTTTTACCATGTGCTAATGGCTGCTATCGTGAAGAGCTACAGAAGTGTAAGGGGAATATTATGCTCCAACTTCCTCGCTAATGAGTTAAAAGAACTTTGATCTCGCCCCGTCTCGTGTCTATATCTGCTAAAATGCAAATGGTTGAAAATTACAGACATTTTATTCAATTAGACAAAGTGGTACTTCTGCATGTTTTAGAAAAAGAAAACAAGCAAGGCCAGTTATTCATGTTCCTTGCAATAATACATATATTTTGAATGTAGAGCGCGCACTGATAGCAGATGACGTCACCTGTCCAAGTTACAGGTCAGATCTGTGGAGAGGCAACACAGTTGTTGACTGACTATTAAACGCATGTTTTTCACAATATTATTCCACTGCCACACAAGAGTAACACCAAAGCCTTGATAGAAACATTACCCTGTGTAGTCGTTACATGCTAACGACCTCGTAATAAACATTTCTTAAATCTAAGGTTAATTTGGATTATAAAACACCAAAAACAGCAGTTTGCCAAGGAATTTTTGTTTAGTTTCACCAAGCGTTAAAGACGTTCAGAAACTAGAGGTTGAATTGGAAGATATTGACAGATATTACTTGTTGGCAAATGTAATGAGCATGTAAACAACAGCCCTGTGTCCGCACTGTCTATAAAAGTCAAAATTACTTTTTTAATTTACTGCCTTGTTTAAATGAATGAGATAAATCTTTACATAAGTAAACCAAGCTGCATATCTCTTCTAAACACATCTCCATGGAGACAAGCTGATGAGAAAAGTTAGTAGTGTCTCTTTAATACTTTTAAAATAATAATTCCAGCACATGAAATAAAACCTGGTTACAGCTGCTGCGTACACGAAGTGGGGTAAATATATGATTGTATTATATAGGAAAAGGTCATATTGGAGATTATTTTCATGAAACCTCATTGTCCTTTTATACATTTGTCATGGATACTTTAAGGTGATTCTTTTCTTCATATTTGATTACATTGCAGACTTTCAGACTGACAAACATGATGTAACACAAAGCTACAGTTATACGCATCTAATGCGGCTGATGCAGTGATTCTTTTCTGTCAGAAATCACCAACTGAGCATTCGAGGACTCAAATCTGGTTTAATCTCAAATCATTCCAAAAATGTTGGATAAACTACCTGTGAAACTCCCTCTGCCACCGAGGAATCCAGCAGTTTTAATCAGGCTAAATGTGATAGCTGCTGCCGGCGATGTTGTTGTATAAAACTTGAAATGATTAATAAATGGGGAATGAACACGGAGGAGAACATCTGGAATACCACAACGCCGACTGAGAGCGGGATGTGTTGAGACGCTCTAAACACACTCATGCTATGAAAACGTTCAACAAGTTGATTTTTTGCATAATGTAGGACTTAGAAATTATAAAGAAAAACACAGTCCATAGCCATAAACAACAGCGGCTAGCGAGGCCGCTTAGGAGTTTGGAGTGAATATATATTGTGCAAAACATTAAAGCTTGCAGAGTCTATGGAACCTCCATCATGGCCCCACCGGTGCACCACATCATTCAACAGACTTGGGTTAGGGTTAGAGGTTAGGGGTTAGGGTAAACAAATACAACCTGAGAGCATGGAAAAACGAGAGACAAACAACACAACAACAGGGCAAGGCAAGTTTATTTGAAGGAAGTGTGTGAAGCCAAAGGGTGAAGAGCATTTTTATGGCACTATTAGTGCACAAACGCCTTTATAATCTCTAAAATTGAGAACATGAACAAGGGAGAGAAATTAAGATATCAATGACCTTAAAAAAGTTTTATTTGCATTTTTCTCCATTGAGGGCTTAGGCAAAGTGCGCCAATCTGATCCAAACTTTGTTCACGCGCTCAAAGTCGTACAAAACTAGAACATTGCGTCGCTTTTTCCCTCCCCGTCTCAGGTCTCGAGTCTCATTTCCCGGAGCATCAGCTGAGCAATAAATGTGTCGCCCTAACAATGAGCAGGTCCGCGGCTGGCACCATGTCGCAGCAGAATAATGGATGCCTAATCAGATTACCGCGCCTCTCCGTCCTTTCAACCCCCGCAGCACACTCGGGCATGTCCAGGAAAACCACTCCTTCATTTCTTCTGCCGGACCCGCAGCCCTTTCATCTTACCGTTTGATGAAATACACCTTCAGAGCCGTATGTATTTTATTCATTTTGTTGTTTTTTTATCAGCTGGTTCACAAAAATCAAAAGTACTTTTCTCCAACTCCAATGGAAGTGAAGGAAAGCTGTGGTCTGTAATGTTCTGAATGCATAAGAACAAATAAAGAGCCTCCAGCAGCAAACCAGTGTGAACGTAATCTAATGAAAGTGTCTGTACAATCTCGTCTTTATCTCCTCCTCAAAGGTACTTTTAATCTTTCCATCTGCGGGACAAACGCTAAAGGCATAATGTTGGATTGAATCACTTTGGTTTGTGTGAGAGTCAGACAGAGTTACTACTGGTCAATATCTATGAGCTGGTCCATGTCTGGTACAAAAGATGCTCACGATAAAGCATTGTCTCTTATACTGTAAAGTGCTTTTGGAGTTGTGTTTGGTTTTTCTCCTTCACACACAATTTGCGCCAACGACCGCTTTGACCGCCACCAATCGCTCACTCACGGGGAGGGCGAGGTGGGTAAAGTGCGGTGGGATCGTACCGCCAATTTATGACTGATCCAACCCGCCACGTGACTGTTACGTTGGTTTTCTTCACCCGTCTTGTTTCTGTTTCATGTAAATGCCGTGGACGAATGCCCGAGTCTGGTTGGTCCAGTCCGTTCGTCGCCGAACCCCTGTTTGGCTGGGTGCCCATCTAGACCCTCCTCTCCGCCAATCTTGTGAAAGTCAGGTGAGAGGCGCGGCCAATAAGAAGGCCTCAGTTCCGCTAGTTTGACACCTCTCTGTTGATTACTTCTAACGTAATCTTTTGCTGCACATATTTTTTGATAGAGACAGAAGTTAATTATTATTACAGGCTTTGTTATTTCGTTAGGTTGTAATTTGTTGTTCCTTTATTTCCTTGCCAATTATTATCTTTCATTTTGTGAACATAATCAACCCAATTTTGGACACCTTCCTTCACGCGCTTTTACACTCCTGGTTTTTGTTACTTCCTTACTCCCCTAGGTAAGCAGAACATAACACCGACCAGTCCACTGTCTTGTTTGTGGTTTAATATAGTTTTGGCAGCAAAAAAATTTAACATTTTAGCAATTAATTTATTTAGACGAGTTTCTTAAATCGATTTAACCTCCAAGTCAAAAGTCTAAACATCTCTGTCGTCATCGGTAAGAGGTTTTCATGTGTAAACGGAGGCAAAATGTTGATTACTTCACACAGATTATTGTAGATTATGGGTATTTCAAATCGAATCTCAGTTAAACAGCGCATGCCTGTGTGTGTTGCCGTTCAGCAGGGCGCTTCACTTTTTCCTTTCTCTTCTCGACTTTTGATCCCACGAGCGAAAGAGCGAGGCGCAGAGGGTGAGCGAGGAAGAGCGCCTTTGCGTGGCAACGGTGCAGGTAGACGCACAAACACTGAATCATATGCTTTGTTGCATTTGACCGCTGCGTTCCTGACTGCAAATGTGAGCACACGGCTGTTAAAGGTTTGTTTCCCTAATGGGGGTTTGCTCGGAACTGCGTCAGGGGCACACTCGGTCTCATTTGGCAAGGCAAGGCAAGGCAAGGCAAGGCAAGTTTATTTGTAGAGCACATTTCATACACAAGGCAATTCAAAGTGCTTCACACAGCAGGAAAAATGCATTCAAATCACAAAGAAATTACAGAAATACAATAAAATTAACTAAATTAAAAAATATCAATCTAACTGATTTTCTAAACTAATAAAATCACAAACAAAAGAGAAGAGTGCAAAGAAAAAATCCTTTCAGTCATATGCGCAGCTAAACAAAACTGTTTTTAGCTTAGATTTGAACATTGTCAGAGTAGAAGCCTGTCTCACTTCTTCAGGAAGACTGTTCCAGATTTTAGCTGCATAAAACTGAAACGCAGATTCCCCATGTTTTGTCCTGACTCTGGGCACCAGCAGGAGGCCGGTCCCTGAGGTCCTCAGAGTCCGAGATGGTTCATATGGCACTAACATATCCAAAATGTACTTTGGTGCTAGGCCATGGAGAGACTTGTACACAAGCAGAGCTGCTTTAAAGTCTATTCTCTGAGCCACAGGGAGCCAGTGCAGAGACCTGAGAACAGGACTAATGTGCTCATACTTCCTGGTTCTGGTCAGGACCCGAGCAGCAGCGTTCTGGATGTACTGCAGCTGTTTTACAGCTCGTTTGGAGAGACCAGTGAGCAGGCCGTTACAGTAGTCTAATCTACTGGAGACAAACGCGTGGATAAGTCTCTCTAAATCTGGTTTTGACAGTATATTTTTGATTTTGGCAATGTTTTTTAGATGGTAAAAAGCTGCTGATGTTATTGATTTGACGTGGCTAGTTCAAGTCTGAGTCCATTATTACCCCCAGATTTCTAATTTGGTTTGTAGGTTTTAGAGCGAGACTCTGGAGGTGACTGCTAACACTTTCTCTTTGTTTCTGTGGGCCAAAAACGATTATTTCAGTCTTGTCTGAGTTCAGCTGGAGAAAGTTGTTTTGCATCCACACACTGATCTGTTGGATGCAGCGACAGAGTGAATCTACTGGTCCATAGTCACCTGCCGATAGTGAAACATAGATCTGAGTGTCGTCTGCATAATTGTGATAGGACACATTTTCACTGCGTATCAACTGACCCAACGGCAGCATGTAGAGGTTGAACAGAAGGGGACCCAGGACTGACCCTTGGGGCACTCCACAGGTCAGGGTCATGTGGTCTGAGACACAGCTACCAATTTCAACAAAGTACTTCCTGTCTTCCAGATAGGACCTTAACCAGTTTAGGGCAGTGCCAGTGATGCCCACCCAGTCCTCTAGTCTCTGTAAGAGGATCCCATGATCGACAGTGTCAAAAGCAGCACTCAGATCTAACAGAATTAAGACTGAGGCTTTGCCCGTGTCAGTGTTCAGGCGGATGTCATTTGTCACCTTGACAAGAGCAGTCTCAGTGCTGTGATGAGGTCTAAAACCTGACTGAAAAACATCAAATGAGTTGTTTATTAAGAGGAAATCTGTGAGCTGTTGGTAAACAACCTTTTCAAGGACTTTGCCCCAAAATGGTAGATTAGAGATGGGCCGGTAATGACTCAGTACTGCGGCATCAAGACTGCTCTTCTTTAGGAGAGGCTTTATGACCGCAGTTTTCAAAGACATTGGGAATGTTCCAGATTGAAGCGACATGTTAACTATGTGAGTGAATGGTGCTAACAAACTGTTCAGCACAGACTTTAGAAATTTGGTGGGTAACACATCAAGCAGCATGTAGATGAACTCAGACTGGTGATGATCTCATGGACAGTTTTGTCAGTTACTGGTGCAAAGTGAGTTAGCTCTAAGTGTCTTGGTGGTTTTAGGGTAATTTTTTGCATTGTGGGATTTATAGCATTTTTAATGCCCTGAACTTTGTCATTAAAGAATAATGCAAACTCATTACACTTGGATGTGGAAATGAGTTCTAACGGCAGCTGAGCTGGAGGGTTTGTTAATCTGTTTACTGTGGCAAACAGGACACGCGAGTTGTTACTGCAGCTTCCAATTATTTCAGAAAAATATCTTTCCCTAGTTCTACATAAGATTAGGTTGTACATGTTCAGCTTTTCTTTGTAAATCTCTTTTTGAACCTGGAGCTTAGACTTGCGCCATTTCCGTTCGGCCCTGCGGCACTCCCTTTTCTGTGCCCTGACCGAATCATCATTTCTCCACGGCGCCTTCTGCTTATTTTTAACCATTTTAGCCTTTATAGGGGCGATGGTGTCCAGAACATTCAAAACACTAGATGTAACAGAGTTCAACAAATCATTTACATTAGAACATGAGACATTTTCAAAGTTTATCATTTCCATAAACAGTGCACCTGTGCCATCACTTATGTGTCTCCTCTGAACAACTGCAGGACCAACCGGAGGTTGGGGAGAAACAGACAGGTCAAAGAAGACACAGAAATGATCAGACAGAGCAACATCGATCACATTAACATTTGAAATATTTACCCCCTTTGTAATTATGAGATCTAGAGTGTGTCCTTTGCTGTGGGTGGGGCCTCTCACATGCTGAGTAAGACTGAAGGTTTCAAGGACAGCATCAAGCTCGTTAGCGTTTCTGTCACAAACATTATCAACATGCACGTTGAAATCACCTGTAATGACCAAACCATCAAAGTCTGTGCATATGACTGAGAGCATCTCAGTAAAATCATCAATAAAACTTTGGCAGTGCTGGGGAGGCTTGTATAAAACAATGAAGAGAATGGATGGAGACCGTTTTAGCTCCATTTTAAAGGACACATACTCAAATGATGAAAACACCCCAAAAGACAACCTGCGGGTAATTATTTCATCTCTAAAGACAGCACAGACTCCACCCCCTTTTTTGTTTTCTCGTGTTTCAGATTCAAACTTAAAGTTGGGTGGAGCAGATTCTATCAGAACTACATTTCCTGTGTTTTTGTCAAGCCATGTTTCAGTTAAAAACATAAAATCAAGATTATAAGAAGAAATAAAATTATTAATTAAGAGAGATTTGTTACATAAGGATCTGACATTTAGCACAGCAAGTTTCAGACTAGTTTCAGTGAGACTGGGCTTTATCTTTTCACAGGGAATATGAATCACATTTCTCAGATTGGGCCTGACTCGCATTTTGTTTTTCCATCTCTGTGATGATGTGACTACAGAAATAGCACTAGGGGGGGCTCTTTTTACATAGGGCCCCGGGTTGGTTTGATTTTTAATGTGACAATAAGTCCCGGCAACGCTGAGACCCAGTGCATCCTAGCTATGGGAGATACCAGGTGAAAGGCGAGGTTGGATGGGTGGTGGGGCTTTTGTAGCCAAGGAGAGTTTGGGACCAGGTGAGAGGCGAGGGGGGATGGGTGGTGGGGCTTTTGTTGGTGTAGTCGGCTTGTGCAGGGAAGACATAGCCCTTGCTATATTGGGCGTGAGTGGAGCCATCTTAATGCCTGATTTGATCAGATTTTCAAAATGGCTGGGAAGGCCCATGGGTGAGAGTGGAGATGAGAAGGAGAATGATGAATCTTTAGTGGGAGTAGATGTTGCAGGGGGAACCCAGGGCTGGTGTGAAGGCAGGGGCGATGACAGGGATGTTGTTGGGCTTGTCACAGATGGGTCCAAGGCCTTTGAAGATTGTTCCTTTGCTGGAGGCGGTGGAGGTGAATGCGGAGCAGCTGGAGCTGAATCCTTTGCTGGTGGTGGTGGAGCAGCTGCTGATGAATCCTTTGGTGGAGGCTGAGGTTGTGGTGCTTTTGATGTTGAAACATTGGCTCGGTCTCTGGCTGATGGAGCAGGAATTCTTCTCTCATTCCTCTCTTCTCTAACTATCTGCTCAGGACCCTGTCCAGGCCCAGTCCAATGCCTCAGAGCGTGGAGCAGGTTCTCTGTCAGCACCCTCACTCCACCTCTGCATAGGTGGGGGCCATTTCTCTTAAACAGGTCCTCTCGTTTCCAGAATAGATAGAAGTTCTCAATGTAATGTAATCCTCTCGGGGAACACTCTTTGGACAGCCATGTGTTCAGCTGAAGAAGCCGGCTAAACTTGTTTATCCTCCTGTCGATGTTTGGAAGAGGTCCACTTATGAATGTTTTGATTTCCATTTTATCAAGCACGTCGAATAACTTCAAGAAGTCTTTTTTCAAAACTTCAGTCTGTTCCCGCCGCATGTCCACTGCACCCACGTGCACAATCAGCTGTTTAGCTCCTCCATGCTTAGCCATAATATTTGGAAGGAGTGACGTTATCTCAGAAACAGTGGCGCTTGGAAAAGAATGTGTGTTTATCTTTTCATGCGTCACGTGACTTATCGCGCCGTCCCCAACTAAAACAATCTTCGTGACCTTGGCTTCTGGCACAGATCCTCCTCATCTTTCCTTTTTTCATTTAATTCCATCTCTGAAAGTGGTAAAAATCTGTTGGTGAGCTGTATTTTAGGCGACTTCACGTTATCTTTGTATCGTTTAGGCTTTGCTTTGGATTTGAAGTTTGGTTCCAGCGTGAAAAGACACATTGTTTCGAGTCCTCTCCGGGTGCTCTTCTCTGTGCATTTTTTTTATATTTAGACCGGTTTGAACTCATTACATGGATATTTTTGGTCAAACTTCACCTCCTGCTCGCTCCACTGAGTGCTTATGGCGCCTGCAGCGAGAGGATACAGTGCATTTCGTGGTCATATTCAATTAGCATCACTTGTGTGTGCATTCATCCAGGTTGCTCCTCTTCATTATGTCCCTGAGCCTGTACTCGAGTGTAGGACGCACTTTACCTGCAGTTTAGAGTTTGAAGATTGATTAAAGAGCAAACCACATATGTGACCTTAACCGTTTTATTCTAGAAATGTTTGAACGTTCTATTCACTGTTAGCTTCTCAATGAGGCTCGCTATGTGCTAATTATACTTAAGATTTGAATATGCAAACGCTTCCGTTAAGCTTTATGACTGGATCGAAATGAGTGCAATGTTCGTAGGAGTTTTTCAAGGTTCATTTCTGAATTAAAAAAGCAGTTATAAAGTTGAGACATAAGAAGCAGCGTTGGAAGCAGCGGCTCACCTGAGCGGCGACGGTTCAGCGCTTTTGTCGATGTCGTTGTCGTCTCAAATACAACTCAAAGTAACATCAAAACACCAGTAATAACTTGAACATCTTGAATTTTAAATAATACATCTACACACCCTCCCTTTATGTCACTCGCTCCAATATCTCAGACAAGACCATTCTCCCCCAGGCTCCTTCATACGTTCACGCCAAAGAGGACCAAACTAGGTGATAATTTATGGATGGCATTTTCGTGGTTTTACACTCTTTGTGAAACGTGTGAATAATTGGAAGCTTTCGCGGCATCTGGACATACATCGAAAGCTGCTTCGGCGCCCCGCGAGGCCGAGACCAGATCCTCCTGCAGCCCACTCGCCAAATGCTCGCTTATTTACGCAAAGATGTAAGAGAAAAGGCGTTCGGTCCGGTCAGAGTTAGGGGTGTGACGGCCCACGTGGGCATAGTATCGTTTCGGTGCAGTGTGTGTCCGTTTCAATGGTGTTTATGTGTGAATAATAGTATTAAACACAACTGCTGAATGGAGACACAGAGTATTTGAAGCGAGTGGGCTGAGCGGTAATGGGCTCAGCTCGGCCTCTTGAGCAGAGCGGGGAGGGGAAGGTAGGTCCTCCTCTAAGCAGAAATGTTTATTTGATTGGGACAGTGCATATTAATGAACATAAACATCATTCTCCCCAATTTTAAATACGCTTTTTGTCATTTCAGAACTTCATCCCCAGATTTCTAGCGTTTCTTTTCAATTTTCTTTCATAAAACACACATAATTCACTTCCTTCCAACGCATATTACTCCCTGGAGCGCATCCAATCATTCATACATTAAATACTAAAAAACGGATTCCCCCGGCGTGACTTGGAGAGACAATTTGTTTGTTTGTTTGTTTGTCTTGGTTGCTAGGATCCAGACCTGGAGGAGGCAGTGATCGGTCGTGACTTCTTCTTCTTCTTCCTCTTCTTCTTCCTCTTCTGAAGCCAAGTGTGAAATGGGCTTTACGTTACCCACGGCTCCAGCTCAACCCCCTGAATGGCGCGCTCTTATCGCTATGGCGCAAACCCGGCACATGACCGCAGACCTTATTCGGGGCAGGGCTTTACAAACGAGAGCGAGATGCTGAGGGAAAACAAGCTTATTTTGACATCTTTTTATAACGTTGGTGCCTGCACGAGGCTGGTCGATACCTGCGGCATTTGATGCATGATGTAACTTTTACTCGTCTGCATAGAAATGTTATTTTGACTGTTTTTGAGAGAAATTATCCTGAAAAATATGACTCGAAGCGGACTCCCCTCCACACGGGTCGGTCTCCTAACTACGTTGTGGTGCCACCGGCTAGTTTCCATGGCGATAGATGCGTTTATTGCCATACTGTGTCATACGCTGCAAGAAGGATGCACCTCGTGTTTCTGTCTCTCCCTTATCTCCCCCTCCCCTTGTGTTCGGTGAAGGGGAAACGGCTGAATGAATGAAGCCTTGTGCTCTGTGAGAAACTGCTAAAAAGACCTTGAGATGTTGCTATCATCACAAAGTTGTTTCACTTAGTGTCCGGTACAAACTGGTGCTATTGTCTCCCCTCCGGCCCATCCTTTCCCGTGCCACGTGAAGACAGATGTATAAAAACTGCACAAAAATCAGCACAGCCACTTTTGAGGAAGATGGTTAGTCTGCCCCTGATGGACTTCTGTCATCACATGAAACACACAAAAGACATTCTAATTTCCTTGAATATCTTCATTTTAACGTCATTTCCAGAACAGTTCCCTCCTACCTGGGCGTGGCTGCGGCTGCTGCTCACCTGTCAGTCATCATCCATCACCAGCTCTATAAGAAGAACAGCTCCACAGCGTCTCCTCGCGTTTGGCCTCTCTCAGGCACTGTTTAGAATGATACTCACCTGTTTGTGTCCCGTGTGTCCAGGTCCCGTGTGTCCAGATCCCGTGTGTCCAGGTCCCGTGTGTCCAGATCCCGTGTGTCCAGGTCCCGTGTGTCCAGATCCCGTGTGTCCAGGTCCCGTGTGTCCAGATCCCGTGTGTCCAGGTCCCGTGTGTCCAGATCTGCCGGCCTCTTTGCCTCACCTGTCAATCTGCCCGCCTCGCTGACCTCCCGCTCAAACTCTCCCGATATAATTAACACCATTGTTCGAATAAACTGTCTTTTGTCTTCCGCTCTTGGGTCCAATTTCGAAATCAACGCTGTGGAACTCCACGAGAGTCACACGCTGCACCTTCAAGTTGAGTCGTGTGGGAAGTAGTATAATGTAAAATACTGCAATGCGAAGCGGCACACGGAATCATATTTTTACTGCACAAAAAATACTGTAGGGCTTTTGAAAAGCTAGACAAAGAGAAAAAGCAACTGTTTTTGCAAATGGTTCTACTCTTCATTCATACCTCATGTATTTAAGGTTAAAGGGTGTTTGAATATAAAGATCTCATGTTTCAGCAGTGCTACGGAACATGAACAAAGCGGTGTTGATCCCGCGTGACATTAGAACACGCTCTTTCATGCGTTGGTCACAGCTCTGGCGCCGGTCACTGGTCGTCACGCTCCCTCACACGACGGCAGCTGCTCGCTGTGACACTTCACTTCCTCTCCGTGTGTTCCCGAGGCAGATATGAGGAGACACGTCGGCGCTCTCGTCCCATCCGATTGGGCGGTGGGAGCTGTCGCCGCGGTGATGAATCATTTCATCTCTTGTTGTAATAGTGTCGAGACGGAGCAGCGGCGTCTCCGGGCCAAATGGATTTCACAGATATCTCTTCTGCGCGCTGTGGACGGGGCGCGGGGGGCAATGTGGGCCGCTTCCTGTTTGTGGGTCGTAATAGAGACGTCTTTAGCGTGCACATGTAAAGGGGCACGCGACATGTCATGTGTACTCTGTGGATGTATTGTAGTTTTCTCCACTCTGTGCAGTTCTTCATGAGCAGGTTTTGGGCCGTTGGATGCATCCTCCTGACAGTGGTCAGTCCTCACACCTAAAAGGACATATTTGGTCCTTTTGTTGGATCACAAAATACGCCAATAGGTGTCTTCTCTCGTGTGCCAAAACAGTGCCCCTAGGTCTTGTCATAATTACCCTGACTTAACCTAATTATCCATAATTAAGTCAACAGAAAACGGGACTTACTACGAGTTGTGGAGATTCCGGAGGAAAAACATATTTTCTGATGAAATCCACAATAAAGAGCTCGTCAGGAAGTGACATCATGGGCCGCGGGAATGGAAAAAAAGTTATATTATTATTATTAGCTATTATTTCCTTTAGTCAAGGAATAGGAAGGCATAGTTAAATGATAAATCTAAAATGTAATATAAAAAATAGAAAATCATTTAAATGGGCAAAAAATTCTATCATAATTGTATTCTGCTTTTAACAGTGGAGAATATGAAAATCTTTTATTTTTTTCTCTCTCCTTTTATCCTTCTCTTTTTTTGTCTTTTCATGGTTAAGCGTAAAACACATACTTTGAAGAGGTATAACTACAGAAGAGGTACAACTACAAAAGAGGTACGACTACAGAAGAGGTACAACTACAAAAGAGGTACGACTACAGAAGAGGTACGACTACAGAAGACGTACGACTACAGAAGAGGTACAACTACAGAAGAGGTACGACTACAGAAGACGTACGACTACAGAAGAGGTACGACTACAGAAGAGGTACAACTACAAAAGAGGTACGACTACAGAAGAGGTACGACTACAGAAGACGTACGACTACAGAAGAGGTACAACTACAGAAGAGGTACGACTACAGAAGAGGTACAACTACAGAAGACGTACGACTACAGAAGAGGTACAACTACAGAAGAGGTACGACTACAGAAGAGGTACAACTACAGAAGATGCACGACTACAGAAGACGTAAGTCTACAGAAGAGGTACAACTACAGAAGACGTACAACTACAGAAGAGGTACAACTACAAAAGAGGTACGACTACAGAAGAGGTACGACTACAGAAGACGTACGACTACAGAAGAGGTACAACTACAGAAGAGGTACGACTACAGAAGAGGTACAACTACAGAAGATGCACGACTACAGAAGACGTAAGTCTACAGAAGAGGTACAACTACAGAAGACGTACAACTACAGAAGACGAACGACTACAGAAGACGTAAGACTACAGAAGAGGTACAACTACAGAAGACGTACAACTACAGAAGAGGTACAACTACAGAAGACGTACAACTACAGAAGACGTACAACTACAGAAGACGAACGACTACAGAATACGTACAACTACAGAAGACGTACGACTACAGAAGACGTACGACTACAGAAGACGTACGACTACAGAAGACGTACGACTACAGAAGACGAGACGTACGACTACAGAAGACCTACGACTACAGAAGACGTACGACTACAGAAGACGTACGACTACAGAAGAGGTACGACTACAGAAGACGTACGACTACAGAAGACGTACGACTACAGAAGAGGTACGACTACAGAAGAGGTACAACTACAGAAGACGTACAACTACAGAAGACGTACGACTACAGAAGACGAACGACTACAGAATACGTACAACTACAGAAGACGTACGACTACAGAAGACGTACGACTACAGAAGACGTACGACTACAGAAGACGTACGACTACAGAAGACGTACGACTACAGAAGACGAGACGTACGACTACAGAAGACGTACGACTACAGAAGACGTACGACTACAGAAGACGTACGACTACAGAAGAGGTACGACTACAGAAGACGTACGACTACAGAAGACGTACGACTACAGAAGAGGTACGACTACAGAAGAGGTACGACTACAGAAGACGTACGACTACAGAAGACGTACGACTACAGAAGACGTACGACTACAGAAGACGTACGACTACAGAAGACGTACGACTACAGAAGACGTACGACTACAGAAGAGGTACGACTACAGAAGACGTACGACTACAGAAGACGTACGACTACAAAAGAGGTACGACTACAGAAGAGGTACGACTACAGAAGACGTACGACTACAGAAGACGTACGACTACAGAAGACGTACGACTACAGAAGACGAGACGTACGACTACAGAAGACATACGACTACAGAAGACGTACGACTACAGAAGACGTACGACTACAGAAGAGGTACGACTACAGAAGACGTACGACTACAGAAGACGTACGACTACAGAAGAGGTACGACTACAGAAGAGGTACGACTACAGAAGGTGGTGGTAAATGCACCTTTTCAGTTCATTAAAAGCATCACAACAACAAAAAAGTTATTTTTTTAATCAAAAAGCAATAAATACATAAACATGAGCTGGATGTTGAGTATCGAGTCTTGCCTGGCGTCGGCACTTCACTTCTAACTTATCAATGTTTTTTCAGGTGCATATATCGACTAAAAGTGTTCAACTAAATAAAATGAAAGAATCTCTATCATGAGGGTTTCTGTGCATAAGATCGATTTAAGTTGCAAGTATTCGTAGACAAAGTGCTGTGCAGACTTAACCCTCTTCTCACTTCACACTCACCTCTCCAGAACATTTGAACCTGCTCCTCCTTCGTAATATTCGGCTTATTCAAACTAAAAGTATTACTTCACAGTATTCTCCCTCAGGTTCTTTTTAATATAGTACGGCTAAGTTTCCAATATCACAGACTTTCAGAGGGCTCGGGCTGCGCTGTGGACTTTGAGATTGTACTTGGCCTGAGGAAAAATGCTATTTACGTTATGTTTTAAAGAAACGCACTGCAAAAACATGTCGCAAGGGCTTCAAAGTGAAGTTACTTTAAAGAGGCACTGCACTCTTTCAGATTTATACAGAACACATACACATACAGGTATTTTGAGCATATTGTCAGTGTTTATTTAATACATAGGGTTAAGGGTTGAATATACCTTATAATAATAATAAGAAGAATATGTTTACTTTAGTCTTTATTTATTATAAAAGGAGATATCTTGTCTATTGTGCCCACAGCCATTACCTGTCACACACTCACACAGAGACCTGCTGCAGAGTGATGAGTGGAGCCTGCAGTTTAGTGGTTAGAACACAACAATCTGAAGGTCGCTTGTTCGAGTTCAACAAACGCATTTAGTGTTGGAAATAAAACAATAATTATTAACAGGATAAATGAGTAATTCACATGGACAATGATAGATTTAAGAACAATAGTGTGACAGCTTCACTCATAAGGCCTGGTGTACTCTGACTCCGGTGCAGGACTTAAAGTGCCTAAAATCAATGCGCCCTGTTACGCTGACCGCCGAGCACTGCGGCGGCGGGTCCGGGAGCTGCGCGGTCCACGGAAAGAATCCACATGAAGTCATCTTCGCCGGACACTGCATTGGTCTGGTAGTTTTCCGGTCATTAGACGAGCTAAAAGCACCAAACGGAGATTATGTGACAGACAATCGGCCACTAAACCGTGAGGGTCCCATTACTGCACCTGCACAAGGATGATGTGAATATTAGTTTCATATTGAATGATTCACTGTTATTGGGACCCGGTATTTTCAGTGAATCAAGAATATAAATCATGAAGGTTTATCATTATTTTTTTAAATAAATGAAACACATTTGAATTCTAAATAAAAGTATCACAGACAGACACACACTGGGTGCCTCAGAGCTCCCATAAAGACCAGACAGTTACATGTACAGGATGATCTGAAGACAACACACAGAAAGCCTACCTGAAGCCACGACTCTCGTATTCCACAGAACCGGAACGTTTCAGCAGCTGTCCACTGTCCGACTGTCTCACGTCCTCAGAGAGTCCTGACACCAGAGACCACCAGAGCGGCAGTGGCGAGTAATTCAGGGCTCCACAGGGCGTAACGGGAGGGCCGCGGATCACCCTCTTCTCCCGTGAATATAACAACCCGACTCTCAAGCATATGCAACGGAAAAAAGCCTAAAAAAATCTGAAATAAGCCTAAATTTAAAAATGTGAATGTTGTGTTCCTTAAAATGCCTGTGATTTGTTCATACGCCATATTATTATTTCCTGTGATGCACGTCCTGCGTTGACAAGCCGGTTTTAGGCAGTTAAATCTCTACATAATGTCTTGTGCACACATTCACACAAACGAACCATCAGAAGAATGTCGGGAAAAGAGCTGTGTGTGTGAAACGTTAAGTATTTAAATGGGACAACGTCAGCATTTCTTTTCTTTTTTTTGAGTGCCAACACATAAACCCATTAGGCTGCCCCAAAAATTGTCTGTTTGCTGTAACCCGACCCAACATTTTTCAAGTAGGTCGGTAGGTAAATTGAATTGAAGGCAAAAAAAAGATAAAAATGTTGCCATTTTTTGACAAGCAGTGATGGCCAGGGGTCAGGCTTCAACAGTCAATGACAAACGTCTCGATCAACCCGATTGGGAGACTAAATCTCCCGATTTTAAGATATTTCAATTGACCTTTTGTACGCCGCTATCCTTTATTTTGGTGGCGAAGGCGAGCGGGGGGAACATGCGGGGGACACGGGCGCCGCCATGTTTGTTGTGATGACGCTCCTGGGCGTGTTTCAATCCCAGAATGCATTGCGTAAGTCAAATTTCAGTTAAGCCACACCATGACAGAGAATTACATGAACTATGGCCAAATCAGTGGCGCCGACGGAGTTAAACCAACTTGATAATGACAATATGGGTTCACTCCTGTTTTGTTACACCGCACATGGAGCGCCGGAAATGAAGACGAACCTGCGTTGCGCAATGTGTTTTTTGTCCGTTGGGATGAATGATAGATTTCACAAGCGCTATAAAAATATTTGACACAGTGCTTTAGGAAAGACCGGTAGGTTAGTCTGCGAAATAATTTAAAAATAAAAGAATTTGCCGTTTTCTTAACAAAATGCTGATACATTTATTTCAGTCGGCTAGTTTTATACCAGTCGGTCGGGTTACGGCAAACACACAGATGTTGTTTTATTGAGACTTCTGTGTTAAAAAAAAAAAGATGTTTCAAATAGCTAACCAAATACTTCACTACATGTTTAACATCATAATACATCATGAACCCAATTTGTCAACCCTTTGCGCTTCCTTTGCGGTGTCGAAAAAGACACTCGGAGACCGGCGATTGTCTCAAATGGACGTCTGATTAATATAAATGTGTCGGCTGCGTAAGTGGAGATTGCAGTTTCCAGCCTGTGCATTATCTTCGGCGTGAGGGGCCGTTGTCACCGCTCTTCATCTGCCTCAGAAAAACCGCGAGCGCGTTCAAAATGCTGCCGCTGCTTTGTCTCCCCCGCGCTCAAGTAAGAAACACAGTCATCGGTCAACATCAGCGGAATGTTGCACACGGGACAGTGCGGAACTATCAATCTTATCCGGGGTAAAAATGTGGGAATCACGAGAATGTAGGGACGGTCGTAAAGGGGAGGAGTTTGGGGGCAGCTCGTGCTAATCTATGTTGTAGAGCGCTCCTGTCAAGATGGCGGCGAGGGAATTATCGGCAAAAATCATCAAATGTATTGGAGTTTCAGTGATTGCGGATTATTTTTGTGCACCAGCATTTATAATCGATCAAGCGCGTTTTATCAGATTGACACTAAATTCTGTGACTAAATGGACTAGTGGTGCAGTAGTGGTAGCAGTTAACTGAGCTGCACATGTACTTCTGCCTTTATTTGGGTTTTAATTTCTTTCTTAAGATGGTGAAGCTCCGATATTAATCATCTATAACTTAAGTGTGAGAGAGAGAGAGAGTAGTTTAAAGAGAAAAGATCACAAACGAATTTCAATAAACTGTAAAATGAAATCACAAACTAAAGATAGACCAAGAATTTCCAGGTGTTTATTGCATTGACATGACTGAATTAACCTGCTGTCACGTACACGTTTTCATTAAAGCAGGTTTCAATTTTCATAACATTTTTATCAAGATCACTCACATAATTTAATTATCAATAGCCGTAAACATAAAGCCTACAGTGTTCTAGAATAACGTGTATTACTCCCAAACATCTCCAGAGACACTTTTTGATGATATTAGACAATGGAAAGTGAATCCAATGTCCAGATACTGCTAATTTAATAAACGCACGCTCGGACCAGGTGAGGGTCGCTAAGGTTTCATTTGTTTTTTTTAGATGCATTATCACTTACGAGCTCAATTAAGGAAGTTGTCATTCATTACTGCAGTTTCTTCCCTGCCTCCTCTGCAAAGTCACGAGGTGCAGGAGCTCTGTAGGAATATCAAAGTACTCAATACATAAGATGAGCTATAGTCCAAATTGCTGCTCTGGAGCTTTTAGTTGTTCAGTTTTTAGTCCGTCTCTTCAATGTGCCTTTGTATTTTATGAGTCATAAAAGTCAAACACCTTATTTTTTATGAACAGACTTATTTTTCCTTCTTGTTCAGGTCAACACATATTTCTTCAGAAAGCAGCTGTTTGAGGAAAGAAAATGAGACCAAAGGACGTCACCTACACTCTTTAAAAGACATTTTTGTTGGAGAAACATAAATAAGCAACAGCTATTTTCTTTGTTCAACATCAGAGCGAAAGAAAGGAGCAGGTGGGCGGGGCAGTTCAAATAAAAAATGCTCTTCATTCCTCGTTCAAAATTGGGTACAGGAACTTTACTTTTATTGACACTGAATGACACCAAAATGACATTTCATGGGACAATAAACGTTTTTATTGAATGGATTGAATGAGATCTGGATTAAAAGCGTTCAAAGTGCATTTCCTTGGACGTGCTTGGAGTGGAGGCTTTTCACTGATAAAACCTTTTGCCGTTCCATAGATTCTGATGCGTTTTCAATGGGAGAGTTAACTTCAGCCTCCGAACATCCGAGTGAGTAACGCCAGAGCCTCATTAGAAAACATTGTTCTGCATTGATTATTGCTGTGACGTGACACCTCAATTTAAGGCGCGGCACCAACATCGGCACCCAGGGAATATTGCCCTGGGACCACAAAAACCACACATTAAAACTATAGATTAACCAAATAGGTCTGGACGATAGAGAGAGGCGGATTAATTACAAAATAAATTAAGCTGTATTTAATTATTACAATACCTTTAAAATAAATCCACGTTACATAAAAGTTAAAGTGCAGTAGCAGGGTTTTTAAGACGGACTAAGGCACAAATAATCAGCACGCAAATTAAACAAATGACAATTAACAAAGCGTTTGTGAAAAATGCTAAAAAATAAATGGCAAACCAAAACAGTGGCAGCCATGCAAAAGAGAACAACAAAATAAATCCCGGTAAGCTACAGAAATGGCTCGACAACAAAACACTTGAGGAGCTGAGAAGGGGAATCTCTGCAGCTGGATCACGGCGAGATCCCTCAAAAGCCCAGGATCTGTGAGAAAAAGAGAAAACTGCTAAAAAGAAAAAACGGTGAGGAGCATCTCTTCTGCTCTCTCCAAAAGCTGCTGTAGGATACGAGTTCAAATTTTTCATTGAACTACTTACAAACACATCTTTAGGCTGTGTAGAAACTGTTGTACTTTTTTACCCTGCTTTAAATTTCGTATGGAAGTAGCAATGCTAAAATGCTAATCAGTCACCTATTAATTACACTGCACTATGAAGTATGAGCGACAGGAAATGAATTATTCACCGAGCTGAACACTATGAAATCATATCACTGCATCTCAATGGGGTCCTGACTTTGGAGCAGTTCAGGGGAAACTTTAGGTGCTGCATAGTGATGTCACAGAGTAAACACGAGAGAACAACAGAGCCAAGGCTGGTTTTTATGTGATGTAGCGTGATCCCCGACCTTTTTACGCTTCGAGTACCTCCTCGGCCTCCAGGAAAATCAATCTGTTATTGAGAATTATTTCTATTACATGTTTTTGTTTTAAGGACGCACAATTTACTGCAGAGAACATTTCATATTTGACTACAGAGAAACTTGGTAATTTAGCGTCCCCGGTAAGTCCCGCGCACCCCTGGTTGGGAAACGTTGATCTGGTGTGCATTAACAAACATCTGAAGCTTGACCAATTGGAACAGATGAGTTGGCTGCAATGTCCAAACTGATATCTATCTAGTTTAATATGTTTAATATCTAGTTTTTATATGAGTATGGACATGGGTTTAATCCCCGGGAGTTATGATGGGCATGGATGGGTGGATTAGCCAATCAGAGACATGTATGGTGTTTTGATGAGCAGGTATGAAAATAAAGTTTACGAGGAAAAAGGAAAGGCAAAAATATCAAAATGGCTTGAAAAACATTGCAGACTTAAATAGTTATATATATAATTACGGGTCAGTGTTCAGAACAGATTTCAAATAAAATCACAATTTACACTCCTGACTTATTATAATTAATATAACCTTCGGTCTCCAGGAAGCACAACTCAATATATTTGTGGGCTTTAAAGACCTACCTGTCCACACAGAAAATACCCATCATGCCCTCTGTGGAGCCGCTGATGGTAATCCTCTGGGTCACCTGGGGGGCACTCTCAATTTTCGAGAAATTGGTAGATCTAAGGGCCAAGCCAAAGGCCCCGGGGTTGACCTTAAGATGAGTGATCTTAATGCAACACTGAGATCAAATGGGGTCAGTGGCCGCCAAAGACAGCCTAATGGGATATATTGGATTTCCGAGCTGTTGTAATCTTTTTAACTCGCCCAGTGGATGTGTGCAAGCCGTCTCCTGGCTATTCACCATAATCAAGGAGTTTTAGGTTCTCTGGAATCAAGAAAGGATTTACCCTGACGATACAGGTGAAAACAATGCTTCCTTTTTGTTTTACTCAAAGACGCGGCACAGAGCGTTTAACTTGTGAGGTAATCCTCATAACAGTGGTTCCATCAGGGAAAATTAGTTTGTTTGACTTCATGTCGACAAGTGGAGACCAACTGAGGTCCCCCCTCATGACCCACAGAATGCCCCCTCGTGACCCACCTCGTGACCCACAGAATGCCCCCTCGTGACCCACAGAATGCCCCCTCGTGACCCACCTCGTGACCCACAGAATGCCCCCCCGTGACCCACGGAATGCCCCCTCGTGACCCACAGAATGCCTCCTCGTGACCCACAGAATGCCCCCCCGTGACCCACAGAATGCCCCCTCGTGACCCACAGAATGCCCCCCCGTGACCCACAGAATGCCCCCCCGTGACCCACAGAATGCCCCCTCGTGACCCACAGAATGTCCCCTCGTGACCCACAGAATGCCCCCCGTGACCCACAGAATGCCCCCCCGTGACCCACGGAATGCCCCCTCGTGACCCACAGAATGCCCCCTCGTAACCCACAGAATGCCCCCCCGTGACCCACGGAATGCCCCCTCGTGACCCACAGAATGCCCCCTCGTGACCCACAGAATGCCCCCCCGTGACCCACAGAATGCCCCCTCGTGACCCACAGAATGCCCCCCCGTGACCCACAGAATCCCTCATGACCGATGGCCCCCTCATGACCCATGGCCCCCTCATGACCCATGGCCCCCTCATGACCCATGGCCCCCTCTTGACCCATGACCCTCTCATGACCCATGGCCCCCTCTTGACCCATGACCCTCTCATGACCCATGGCCCCCTCATGACCCATGGCCCCTTCATGACCCATGGCCCCCTCATGACCCATGGCCCCCTCATGACCCATGGCCCCTTCATGACCCATGGCCCCCTCATGACCCATGGCCCCTTCATGACCCATGGCCCCTTCATGACCCATGACCCTCTCATGACCCATGGCCCCCTCATGACCCATGGCCCCCTCATGACCCATGGCCCCCTCATGACCCATGGCCCCCTCATGACCCATGGCCCCCTCATGACCCATGGCCCCCTCTTGACCCATGGCCTCAGAAAACATTTTCGATGATCATGCTACATCTCAGATGGAAGGGACTTGAGTCAAATCGATTTATGCAGAACCAAAGAGCGAAGCACTAAACGTTAATCTGAGATGAGGGAAATGGGATTTTGCTCAAAATGATGGACGACCAATGAGCTCCTCCATTTGGCTCGAGGCACGACGGAACTCCTATTGGACGAGTGTGTATTCTGGATCCCAGGCAACAGATGAGGGAAATTTTCTATTGTTGAATGACAAAGTGACAGAAGTCAATATGAAATCTGAGGCTCTCTGTCGTGTGGAACTATTAAAAGTCCTTTATGACATGGCTGTGGATCACTTTTCTACCACCACACGAATTGACATGATGAAATATTGAGATATTGAGAGGACAATATTATACTGTTGCAATACAAACAAAAAACTGACTTTCACATAACGTACTTTGAACTATTATTACTACCAGATTGTAGCCATGGACTAATTCTCATTTCCTATTTCATTGTACCAGGGGATTTGGCCTCCGGACCAATTTTAGTTTTTTCTATCAGGCTTCCTGCTAAATTGGCCCAAATAACCAAAAAACAGTACTTTTTACAGTAAAATTGGAAAAATGCTGCCATGATAACCTAAATAACACACATTGTGATAATATTAATGTTCCAAGCCTTATTAAAAGGTGTGGAGGCTCATCAAAACTACATAAAACGCAACATTTCCAACAAGTCACTTCATTGTCATATCATCCGTGGCCGTCCGCGCTTAATGTTTCAAAATGTGGCCCCTCTGCATCATACCATACACCTTTTACACCTGCAGCAAAGTGGGCCTCGTCCAAGGACACAACTGGTCCAACCACTGAGCCCTCCACTGAGCCCTCCACTGAGCCCTCCACTGAGCCCTGCTACGGCCCCTGTTGCTCCCAGTGACCTTCTATCCCAGTGACATCCAGCCCCAACACTCCATCCCTTCCCGGGGCAGATTGGGCGTTCTAAAGGTGATATGGTAGTATTGTTTTGTACATATAACATTGCAATTATTTATAAATTGCGTTCTACCACTGGCTCTATACGATCGCTAGCATGTTATTCCAAAAAGTCATTTTTTGTAGTTTCTACAGTTTGAAGGTCAATGTTTTTTTTCAATCGGATACATGAGAACAATCTAATGCAATGGGAGATGTATCTTAGATGTAAATTAAAATGCAAGGTAGAAACACAGACAGACTCATTTTAGATTGTGCTCAGACAGTATTAGGATCCGAGTATGTGAGTATGTTCTTTTGAGTCGAGGCAGGTTGTTCTGCATGAGACAAAACGTACGTGCCACTTTACAACAGCCTTTTGCCTGGCCCTGTTGGTTAGTGTTGCTCACGTTCTTCAAGCGTACGGCGGAGGAAACAAACAAACAAATTGAAAGTGAGTGTGTTCGATCAGAGTGGGCGCTCTTTGCTCATACGCCCAATAATTGGAACGTAGAGGAGAGAAAATTGCGGCGGACAAAGCGAGAGCACGGTTATCAATGGTAAAAGATTCAGCCCGGCCAAGAAACCAATCAGAAAGACTTGCTTTGTGGGACTGTTGTCATGAGGCTGGGACATGAACTGTATCTCTCAGGCTTGGAAAAGTGTGGGTAATTGTTAAACATTCTGAGATTCTACTTCTACTGAGCGTCCTGTCCACAATGTAGGAGCTTTGAAGAAACTACTACTGTTTTACTGTTACAAAAGGTTTGAGCTTGTTTGGAGGTTTTGTTCAGCTTCTTCAACTAGAGGCAAGTGAGAGACGCATCTTTACGACTCCATGATCATCAATATTTGGTTTGTTTATGAATGAAACTACAAAAACTCACATTCAACCAAGTCAACAAGTCTACTCACGCCTCATTTACATCGACTCTGTCACAACTCCGGTTCAATGGCTGCGCTTCTGCCGCAACAAGAGATTTTATTGCATGCGCTGGACCAGATTTTTACTGCCTTTTACTGCAGCAGTCCAAAGTTTGTCTTGCTAACATATTTTCTAACATATCCTAAATATGAGTCTTTCACAACTTGTGTGAAGTTTTTCCATCGCTGTAATGCTAACTAAAACCAACTAGATGCAGACGACACACAGCAACAGTCTCATTTTGACCAGAATACATCTGTAACCATACATTTTTGTATGGTATTTATTTATTTGTCTATGGGAGTTTTTATTTATTTATAGGAGATCTTCTACTGAAAGCACATACCAATGAAATTTCCCCATGTGGGACAAAGGAATTTTCTACCCTTTTGGGGTCGCGGGTGACTGGAGCCTATCCCAGTGACTTCGGGCCTTAGGCGGGGTACACCCTGGACAGTGGCCAACTTGTCGCAGGGACATTACAGACAGTTCACGCTCACATTCATGCACTAGTGCCAATTTAGAGTCACCAATGTGACCTAACATGCATGTCTTTGGACGGTGGGAGGAGAACCCGGAGAGAAGGCAACACGGGGAGAACATGCATACTCCACCCAGAGAGATCATGTGATGTTGGTCTGGTCCGGGAATTGAACCCATGATCTCCTTCTTGGGAGGCAAGAGCGCTACCGTGCACCCCACACCCCAAGAATAAAACTATTTACTTGGTTAAAAAGGGGATTCTGCTTTATAGTGAACTATTAAATTTGACACGATTTTATGTGCACGTTTTAAACACAAAATAGTCTGTAAATCTGTTAAAATAGACCAAAGTACGTCTGTCAGCTGTGCCATGCTGGTTTAGGTTTGTCTTTTTGACTAAAAATGCTGCGCTGTGATTGGTCCATCACGCAGCAAATAGGCTAAAACCTGAGCCTGCCCAGGGGAATTCTCAAGAGTTTGTGAAACAAATATCACGAGAATTCATCTAACGCAAGCCAGGTTATCTTCTATTAGCTTTTAGTATGCTGTATGAAGTATTCTGACATATGAAGTATGCTGTATGAAGTATTCTGATATATGAAGTATGCTGTATGAAGTATTCTGACATATGAAGTATGCTGTATGAAGTATTCTGATATATGAAGTATGCTGTATGAAGTATTCTGACATATGAAGTATGCTGTATGAAGTATTCTGATATATGAAGTATGCTGTATGAAGTATGCTGTATGAAGTATTCTGATATATGAAGTATGCTGTATGAAGTATGCTGTATGAAGTATTCTGATATATGAAGTATGCTGTATGAAGTATGCTGTATGAAGTATTCTGATATATGAAGTATGCTGTATGAAGTATGCTGATATATGAAGTATGCTGTATGAAGTATGCTGTATGAAGTGTGCTGTATGAAGTATGCTGATATATGAAGTATGCTGTATGAAGTATGCTGATATATGAAGTATGCTGATATATGAAGTATGCTGATATATGAAGTATGCTGTATGAAGTATGCTGATATATGAAGTATGCTGATATATGAAGTATGCTGATATATGAAGTATGCTGTATGAAGTGTGCTGTATGAAGTATGCTGATATATGAAGTATGCTGTATGAAGTATGCTGATATATGAAGTATGCTGATATATGAAGTATGCTGATATATGAAGTATGCTGATATGAAGTATGCTGATATATGAAGTATGCTGATATATGAAGTATGCTGTATGAAGTATGCTGGTATATGAAGTATGCTGATATATGAAGTATGCTGTATGAAGTATGCTGATATACGAAGTATGCTGTATGAAGTATTCTGATATATGAAGTATGCTGTATGAAGTATGCTGATATACGAAGTATGCTGTATGAAGTACGCTGATATACGAAGTATGCTGTATGAAGTATGCTGATATACGAAGTATGCTGTATGAAGTATGCTGATATATGAAGTGTGCTGTATGAAGTATGCTGATATATGAAGTGTGCTGTATGAAGTATGCTGATATACGAAGTATGCTGTATGAAGTACGCTGATATACGAAGTATGCTGTATGAAGTATGCTGATATACGAAGTATGCTGTATGAAGTATGCTGATATACGAAGTATGCTGTATGAAGTATGCTGATATATGAAGTGTGCTGTATGAAGTATGCTGATATATGAAGTATGCTGTATGAAGTACGCTGATATACGAAGTATGCTGTATGAAGTATGCTGATATACGAAGTATGCTGTATGAAGTATGCTGATATACGAAGTATGCTGTATGAAGTATGCTGATATATGAAGTGTGCTGTATGAAGTATGCTGATATATGAAGTATGCTGATGTATGAAGTATGCTGATATGAAGTATGCTGGTATATGAAGTATGCTGATATATGAAGTATGCTGATACGAAGTATGCTGTATGAAGTATGCTGATATACGAAGTATGCTGTATGATGTATGCTGATATATGAAGTGTGCTGTATGAAGTATGCTGATATATGAAGTATGCTGTATGAAGTATGCTGATATACGAAGTATGCTGTATGAAGTATGCTGATATATGAAGTGTGCTGTATGAAGTATGCTGATATATGAAGTATGCTGTATGAAGTATGATGATATATGAAGTATGCTGATATATGAAGTATGCTGTATGAAGTATGCTGGTATATGAAGTATGCTGTATGAAATATGCTGATATATGAAGTATGCTGTATGAAGTATGCTGTATGAAGTATGAAGTATGAAGTATGCTGGTATATGAAGTATGCTGTATGAAGTATGCTGTATGAAGTATGCTGGTATATGAAGTATTCTATATGAAGTATGCTGTATGAAGTATGCTGGTATATGAAGTATGCTGTATGAAGTATGCTGATATATGAAGTATGCTGTTTGAAGTATGCTGATATATGAAGTGTGCTGTATGAAGTATGCTGATATATGAAGTATGCTGTATGAAGTATGCTGATATATGAAGTGTGCTGTATGAAGTATGCTGATATATGAAGTATGCTGATATATGAAGTGTGCTGTATGAAGTATGCTGATATATGAAGTACGCTGTATGAAGTATGCTGATTAATGAAGTATGCTGATATATGAAGTATGCTGATATATGAAGTGTGCTGTATGAAGTATGCTGATATATGAAGTATGCTGATATATGAAGTGTGCTGTATGAAGTATGCTGATATATGAAGTATGCTGATATATGAAGTGTGCGTATGAAGTATGCTGATATATGAAGTATGCTGATATATGAAGTGTGCTGTATGAAGTATGCTGATATATGAAGTACGCTGTATGAAGTATGCTGATATATGAAGTATGCTGTATGAAGTATGCTGTATGAAGTATGCTGGTATATGAAGTATTCTATATGAAGTATGCTGTATGAAGTATGCTGGTATATGAAGTATGCTGTATGAAGTATGCTGATATATGAAGTATGCTGTTTGAAGTATGCTGATATATGAAGTATGCTGTATGAAGTATGCTGATATATGAAGTATGCTGTATGAAGTATGCTGATATATGAAGTGTGCTGTATGAAGTATGCTGATATATGAAGTGTGCTGTATGAAGTATGCTGATATATGAAGTACGCTGTATGAAGTATGCTGATATATGAAGTATGCTGATATATGAAGTATGCTGATATATGAAGTGTGCTGTATGAAGTATGCTGATATATGAAGTATGCTGATATATGAAGTGTGCTGTATGAAGTATGCTGATATATGAAGTATGCTGATATATGAAGTGTGCGTATGAAGTATGCTGATATATGAAGTATGCTGATATATGAAGTGTGCTGTATGAAGTATGCTGATATATGAAGTACGCTGTATGAAGTATGCTGATATATGAAGTATGCTGATATATGAAGTATGCTGATATATGAAGTATGCTGATATATGAAGTGTGCTGTATGAAGTATGCTGATATATGAAGTATGCTGATATATGAAGTATGCTGTATGAAGTATGCTGATATATGAAGTATGCTGTATGAAGTATGCTGGTATATGAAGTATGCTGATGTATGAAGTATGCTGATATGAAGTATGCTGGTATATGAAGTATGCTGATATATGAAGTATGCTGATATGAAGTATGCTGTATGAAGTATGTTGGTATATGGAGTATGCTGTATGAAGTATGCTGTATGAAGTATGCTGGTATATGAAGTATGCTGATATATGAAGTATGCTGATATGAAGTATGCTGTATGAAGTATGTTGGTATATGGAGTATGCTGATATGAAGTATGCTGTATGAAGTATGTTGATATATGAAGTATGCTGATGTGTGAAGTATGCTGTATGAAGTATGTTGATATATGAAGTATGCTGATGTGTGAAGTATGCTGTATGAAGTATGCTGGTATATGAAGTATGCTGATGTGTGAAGTATGCTGGAATATGAAGTATGCTGGAATATGAAGTATGCTGGAATATGAAGTATGCTGGTATATGAAGTATGCTGATGTCTGAAGTATGCTGATAAATGAAGTATGCATTTATACATATGTATAATTGTATACATGCAAAGAGGTAGATTTGTATCATGCCTAATTGTGGCACATTCCAGGTAAAGCAATAACATCTCCATGGTAACACTCCACCCGGAAAAGTTACATGGTGCACTCTGAACTTTCACTAATATACTTAAATTAAACTCCCACACATTCCTTTCCTTCGATATATAATCTTTCCGCCATCATTACCATCCCATGTGCTTCTCACAGTATCTGCAGGGCTTTCAAAACTGGCACACTTCGTAACCGCACCAACTCTCCATGGAAACCGCGCCAACCAGACTGACTCCGCTGCACCCAAACACTTCCCCCTCTTGTTTAGGTGTAATTCCCGTCTTGGCACGGCACGTTACCTCCTCTCGGATGGAGCTAGCGTGCCCGCGGGTCGCATCCAGCCCACTCTTTCGTCTCCGCAGTCCATGGGCACGGCTCTTAATCTCTAAACGGTGGCACATTTCCATGGCATTGGATTTGAATCTTTCTAGTGAGGGGAGTAATTGCGGGCAGGGTTGGCAGCGGGCACACAAGCGAGCGCTCTGTTCTGTGCTTCACACTGAGAGGAGACATAATGACACGGCTAATGGTACGGGCTATCAGAGGCCGCGGGAATGGCCACGAAGGACGACGAATTCCGACATCGCACAGCAAACGTCGCCGACCTAGTTGACTAGGGCGGAGCGGGCGAGCCGAGTAAACAAAGCACAAGTGATTATTAACGATGTGCAGAGAACCGTGCGGGGAAATGTACTAATGAGGACTAACCACTTAACCACTCCTCATATGGTGCAGTACCTGTTTGTGTCAACCAATCCAATCAAGATAATCATTCTTCTTGTGATCTCTATACGACCTCTACTGCAGCAAGCGGACCACACGCCTCTTCATCCACTCCCTTTTCTAACCTTCACCCTATATACATGTTTTTTTAAGTTATCAGATTTAAAATGACTCCCGGATTGTCCAGAGAACGACGTTTGAAACCTTTTCTACCATTTGCCAAACTATTCATCCCACCACAGTAATCTGAACCAAAACATTACTAATCTCCTAAATGTATATACCATATTTTCCGGACTATAAGGTGCACATTTTTTCATAGTTTTGGTCTGGGTGCAACTTATGCTTATATTTATACTTATATACTTATTCTCCGGAGCGACTTGTATGTGATATTATTTGTTATTTTCACACCGCATTTCATACTCCAGACTCGATTTTTTTTGGCTTATACTTACTTATACTCCGGTGCCACTTATTCATCTATTTACCTTTAGTTAATTTACCTTTGTTTAACCAGGTAAGAACCCACTGAGATCGAGACCTTTTTCAAGGGTGACCTGGGGCAAAGGAACAAATACGACGGCACAATCATAAGCGTCCCATGAGTGAAACTGCTGTAAAAAGCGAACCACTTTCATGCACAGTATCGGGGAAGGGTTAGCATGCAGTTTCCAACAAGAACTACCTCCTCCTTCAACTTGTACTTGTACTTGAGTTCCACTTTTCACTCGTGTCCTCGAGGAGCCAGTCACAAGTTTGACAAAGGTAACGTTGCCTTTGGGGAAGCACCACACCGGACCATGTATTATTCATCACATCTGAACAACTTCAAAGCCGAGATGTGAGCGACCAGAAAGCTTAGGGTGCTGTTCACGAGCGGTTGTTGCCTTAGATTAGAGCTTGTGGGATGCCAGGGAAGTAGAGAACACTAGAGGCCTGCTTTATATTTCCACGTGTTAAGAGAATAGTCACTGGGCCGTGCTGGTACGAAGAAAAGCCTGGAGAAGACATCCTGATCTGAACCTTGGTAAGGAAGGAGGGGAGGGAGGTTCAGGAGCATTTGTTGTAATCTGAACAACATACAGTACCGAACAGAACAACAGTGGCACAATGTAATGCTTATTCATGATTATTGACACCAGAACCAAACCACAGTGAAAGCCTTCATTTTCTTTCATTCCCACAGTTAATGTCTTGAAGTACGTGACTAGCATGAAAGTTTATGACATAAGCCGCAGGAAAATGACTTATTTTTGGTTCTGAACTCAACTCAACTTTTTTATATTATATTGTTTTTCTACAAGAGTGTTTTTATAACTTATCTGTTTTTATTATACTATACCTATTCTGTGTTGCAACACTGGAATTTCCCCACTGTGGGACATTTATGAATGCTTATCTTATCTGAGTAACCATGATTATCAATCAACCAAAAGCTCTTGAAATCCCTAGCGTTTTAATAAGTGTCTTCGGCTCAGACTGATACTATCACATCCAGCTCTGTAAATCAACCCCTTTAGTTGCTGTTTTTTCCGTTTTATTTTGATACTCACCACCTTTTTTCACAGTTTTTCAGGTCTCTTTCCTTTCATTTGATCACCTGACTTTCTTTGACGATTTCACCTGTGTTCAATTGTCTCCGCCCCTCCCTTAGTGTTTAAGCCCCTCCTTTCCTTTGATCAGTGCGACTTTGTCTTTTTCATAGACCTGTGAACGTGGATGAAGTATATTTCTGTTTATTTGGAGACTATTTTCTGTTGTCTATACTACATCGATATTGTTCAGCGAGTTGTGCCTTTGAGTCCATTTCTACTGAGAATTCCACACAAATACTGAGAGTGGTCATTGTAAACTGAGAAGACCCATATCTTTTGTGTTCCAGTTTAAACCATCCAATGAATGAAGATAAGTTTGTTATCTTAAGTTCGGGAGCAGGACCACGCCCCTTCCTGCGGCTACACTATGTAAGCATCCAGACCACATGCGCCTGTGTTCATGACGTCGTGCCCCTCCCTCCCACGCTCTTTTAATTGTTCTAATTGTTCTGATTTATCTCCTAGATGGGGATGTTGAGGCCCAGGAGCCCACAGCCCTCATCGCAAGAAGCCCCAAAACGGCATCAATGTTTGTATGTTTGTGTTGTTCATGTTTGTCAATAAACACTTTGCATCGTAGCTGGGGTCATGGTCCTTGCAAGTAAATCAGCCTTTCGATCCCAGTTTCTTGCCCAAATACGTTTATGGTTTCTCAAATCCAGAATGTTGCTCATAACCCAAACAATACTTTACACCTTGGTTCCAGTCCAGTTTCATATGGTTTAGGTGCTAAAAAGGTTACAGGAACTGCAAGAAGGTCAAGTTTGAAAAGCAATCGCTGATTAAATCGTAAAAGCCGCTTGCGTGAAAAGGCTTTCGAACAACTCTTGGCAGTGTCCTTTTCACTGACCCAATACCTCGATTCTGTTCCGCAATCAACATCTGGGCCGTGTAGCAATAACAGCAAAACGGAACAACTTTTAAAATCGAAGTGATGTGCTTGGAGCCACACCGAGTGAACCGCCACCCTTTAGGTCGAGGACTTTTCGGGAAAAAAGGCGACCGAGCCAAGTGGACGGCCGGAGAGACGAGGGTCAGCAAACTTTTTGGAGAGTCGTGAGGGAGAAGAGAAAGAGAGAGAGGCTAAGTCCACTTTGTTAGACTCACATCCGATTCCCCCTGCAGCCAAGCCGACCGTCATTCGACTCAACGATCCGCAGCCAAGACCTCACAACGCTGCCATGAATTAGCAAACTACCAATCGGGCAAAGCGTTAAGCGGATTGATCACGTGCCAGAAAATGTACAGTAGATAAAGAAATCCAATGTGCTCTTCAGAAAACGGCGCAGCGAGGAGGACATCCAGACAAATGAAGTCAGGATATATAGGCATAAGTTGGGTTTAATTTCACAGGACATAAAGCTAACCGTTATTAGTTTGTCTCTCTGACGGTGCAGCGTGCACTAAAGCCACAGGCCGTGGAGGAGGCTGCATAGCAAGGAATTATTGGAAAACAAATCATAAACAATAACTATAACATATTACAACCCACGGAGCCAGTCCAGTGCATCTCCAAACACGGAGCTAATGCGGTTTTCCACGGCAAAACCAAAGTCAATTTGAGCTTTGGACAATGGAGATCTCGGTGTAGAAGCAATATGTGGTTTTGCAAATGGAAAAGTTGAAGGGTGAATGTAAAAATGTAGGTGTCTGATTTATGAGGAGTTTGCTCACGCCTGCTAAACACGTAAGGTAGTAAAAGAGGTGAAAAGACGGACGCAAATTACATCTCTCTTAGACACTCGAAGGGCACAGTGGAGTTTAAGTTCCTCGCATTCAAAAGTTAGAACTCTGTGGCGAAATGGCAGCAGGTGATATCAGAACAATCATTTTATCATTAGCATTTTAATCATGTTATTTCCAAGGATATTTCCAAGAATATAGTGTACCTTTCTTCTGTAACATGTGAAATCAATGTAAAAACTGTCATAATTCATTTGTACCCCCAACCCAAAAAACCTACATCGGCAAATCAGTATCAGAAAGAGGTTTGTTGCCATTGTCAATTAAGAGAATTCATGAACTAGGAACTTGCTCTGGCATTAAGGTGCAGCATAATACAATTATAAAAGTAGCAAAATATATCAAAAAGGGCTTGCAAAAAATTTTGAATTTACAGATGGTCAGAATAGTGCATGTGTTGTGTGTTCATGAGTCCAGGAGCAGAGGGAAAGAATCTTCTTCTTCTTCTTCTTCTTCTTCTTTGTTTTTTTTATGGCTGTTGGTATCCAAGTGTTCCATCACCGCCACCTACTGTAGTTGTAGATCTTAGAAACTGTTCTTGTGGCAGGAGGTCCTTAGCCTCCTGCCTGAGGGGTGTGGCCTGCTGCCTGAGGGGAGTGGCTCAAATAGTCCATGTCCAGGGTGAGAAGGGTCAGCTGTGTTCCAACCTGCTCGTCCCCGTGTCCTGGATCAACAGGTTCAACCCTCCACTGTGGCACTTTTACTGTAGCACAACAGCACAATACTCGTGACAATTTATTTTTTCCTTTCAATCCAAATGTAGCAATTTTTTTTGCCAACTTGTAATTGGAAATCTGTGCCGCATTTTCAAACTCTATTTGGACCGGCTGCTTCCAATGTTTGCAGATTTGTCTCCATATCATTGCAAGAAGACTCAGACAATTTACATCTTCAGAGATCTCTGGTTCCTAAGGAGAATGCTTTATTTTGAAGGTACAATTCATACCATTTCATGTGATGGATTCCAGGCGATAAACGGCACAATATGAGAGTATCGCCGCACCATCCATTCTCCCTGGAAAAGGGAGAAATTCCACACATCAGTCGTTTCTGCCTTGTTGAATTCCTCAGAGGGAGGATAGACAAGAGGAGAGAGAAAAATGTTTTTTACTGTGTCTTGCAATATTATTCATATCCCTGGAACATTTCATCATCATGACCACAAAAATACATACATAATTTTATGGGCATTTTTTGTGAAAGAGCAACACAAAGTGACACCCATTTGTGAAGTGAAAGGAAAATTATAAATGATTTCCAGATTTTTTTTCACAATTAAAACTGAAAAGCCTCCCTGAGGAAACACTTTATGGAACTGCCTTTCTCAGCATTTACAGCTGCAAATCTTTTGTGGTTTGTCTCCGCAGCTTTGCTCACCTACAGAATTACAATTTACCATTCTTCTTTGCAAAACAGCTCGAGCTCAGTCAGATTTGATGGAGAGCGTTTGTGAACAGAATTTTTCACATCTTGCCACATATTCGGATATATTTGGATTTAGGACTGGACTGGGCCATTCTAACACATGAATGTGTTTTATTTTAAACCGTTCCATTGTAGCTCTGGCTTCATGTTTAGGCTCGTTGTCCTGCTGAAGGTGAACCCCAGTCCCAGTCCAAACTCTTTTTCAGACAGAAACAGGTTTTCTACCAAGTTCGCCTTGTATTTGGCTCCATCCATCTTCCCATCGACTTTGAGCAGTTTCCCTGTTCCTGCTGAAGAAAATCCGCCCCACATCATCCCTGTTTGACGGTGAGGATGTGTGTTCAGAGCGATCATTTTCCACCACACAGAGTTTTGCTTTTAGACCAAAGGTTAAAATTTGGTCTGATCAGACCAGAGCAGCTTCTTCCACATGTTTGCCGTGTCCTTCAAATGGTTTCTGGCCATATTCATAACATAGCATCAGCTTCTTGAGGTGGATGGATTATTGATATTAATATTAATTGCTCAGTAAAACAGATTGGGACAACATGTGTCTAGACCCTTCTCAGTGACATCACATTATTTTTGTACTGGATGGCAAAAAGCTACCAATTAAACATCTCTTTCTCTCGTTTACAGCTGAGGACACATTTTTAGCCTGATTCTCCGCAGATTTTCATCTGTAGTTGAAGACAGCTGCTTCATTCTCGTGGTGTGGAGCTGTTACTGGACTTGCATCTGAATTGCAAAGTGTGCACTGCAAAAATACATGACTAGAGCCCAGTAACAGCCATTTAAACATGGAATAAAGCAGATTTTAGCTGTGCTCCGGTACAACAGACTGTTTACTGACACTTCAAACATTAACAGAGAGATGGCAACAGAGAGGACACAAACTTCTTACACTTACAACCAAAGCTGGTGCTCACTGTGTAAATCATCCCTCCTCCTCTCTTCCTCTGATAAACCCATGAGAGCTTTATCCAAATTCTTCCACTCCACTCATAAGGTCCGTTCGTAGAGGGTATTTCAGTCCACAGGTCCATTAGAGACTCCTGAGTAAGTTACCATCACAGCTAGCTTAGCATTCCAACTCTCTGTTTCGGATCGGGATGCGATCACATGATGCGGTTTAACCAATGAAAAGTCAGGAAACACGGTGCCAGCCTCGTGCGTTTGCTCTCTTCTGTCAACAGTCGCACTTCACAGAGAGGACGAGTTTGAGGAGAAAAAGCCGAGCGGACTCTGTTGTAACCGTGCACTCCATCTTCTTTGTCACCCGCGAGCGTCCGATACGTGCATGCTATGGAATCAGAGTGTTGAGAATGGTCTATAGAAAAAGTTCAGTTTTCAGTTCATGAGTGTTGTGTGAGTGTTTTTATTTATTTTCATGTTATATATAGCGTGACCAGACGTCCCTATTTACCCGGGACAGTCCCAGTTTGGAGCCCTGTGTCCCATGTCACAGCAGATGTGTCCAAAACCATTGATTTGTCCCAGTTTTGACCACTTTGACCCCCTTCCGACAGTACAGAAGGGATTATATGGTTGTTTCTTTAGCCAAACTAGAGAAAATCTGGCTTTAGAATAACAAAAACACAAAAGGTGCATACACATTTTATTATTTTCCTGCATTTTTTTTACACTTTTATTATTACGTCCCATCCCAACCTAGACTAACGTTTCCGCGAGTTTAAAAAAGACCTAAATAATAAAGCATGATAGAGAACACCTTTTTAAATATATATATATATATATACTTTGTTCTTTCCCTGGCAAAAGCAGTGTTAAGTCTTTTGCTGTTCTTCGCTAAGACCTCCTGTGAACGTGTATTGACTCTTCGTAGACACACTATGATGGAGTGAGTTGATTAACACATGGTTAGGAGTGACATTTACAGGCCCTGCATCAGTGTAAATGGACTGGCGGGACGGGGGGAGTCGACACACCCGCCTCCCATCTTTTATATGTTCTGACAGTAATGAGGGACGACACTACAGGGACCGGGCCTGAGTGCAGCCCACATAAATGAATCAACATACAGAGGAGGCTGGTTCGTAAGGCTAATTTTAGACCCGACCAGCTGAATTGACAAACTGTCTTCGCGCATCTGTGTCTTGGGCCGCTCTTTTATGCATGCATAATCGCGGCCGCTGGAATAGGTGAGGTTAGATGATGCGCAAACCTAAGAAAAAGGCACAAAGTAAACTTACAGGAGAAATCGACTATGTCTTACCCATTGATTTGAGATGCACGTCAGTGTGGTCTTGTCTTAGGCAAAACAGGAGTGCATACCAAACCATTGTGTAATTTTGAGTTAAAATGTTAAGGTTTTTATGATCCTGGCCCCATCCTGATTGGTAAGAATGCAAAAGAGCATCAAAACCTTTACGGAGCCGCACACTATTTCACTGAAGAATACAGTCTTATAGCTAGCCAGGCTGCTTCACTTGCTTTGTAATTGCGTGGAGAGTCCAGAATGATGTCTCTCTGTGCCGATCGATGTCAGTCTGGTCATCGGTTTCATCTCCCAAATTCAGATGGGCGTGATTGACAGGTGAGTTAACCAATCAGAGACACGCATGGCCCGTCCGTATCAAAACAAACATGGCTGCTTCGAAAAAAGAAGAAAGGGGAAAGAAAAATATGACCCAAACCTTTCAGATTTCTGCAGATTTCATGAGCGAAGCACAAAACTCTTTCATCTGAGTTGAGCAAAGTTTTGTTTCTTAACGAGAGCCGACCAATGAGCTCCTTGGTTTCAAATGTGTCGCTGACAATGCACATTTCTAAGTTTGGCTCATGGCGTAACAGAGGTAGTGTGACCAGACTCATATCGTTGTAAAATGTTGGAGAACTGTGCATTCTGGATCCAAGGCAAAGTTTGTAAGCCCTCTAAGAAGTGATGCGCAGATCAAGTATACCCTTTTTCTGTTACAAAGTAAAATTAGTTTTGCTCCAGTGCACTGTTAGCATGCTAGTTGTTGTTAGCATTACCGTGATGGCAAAACTGCATTCTAGCTCCCGAAAGTTGTGAGAAGCACTTATAAACTTATTGCAGTGAATATTTAGGATATCGGGGTACTTACATTAGTGAGGAATAAGTTTGGACAACCCAGGGGTGGACGGAGGCAGCTCCTCTGACCACCACCCACCCACTCACCCACCCACTCACTCACCGTGTTCAATCATAGGAAAAAGTAATAGAGCCACTGCTGCCCCATCACAGAACTCGATCAGGTTGAAACTGACTTTTATTGTCATGATTTAACAATAGGGATGGCAGTAGCTAACCAGAACCAATGTTTACCCACTAATGGTGTTTCTTAATCCCCACGGACAATACATTTGTAGTCCTTGGGCAACACACTCCATCCATGCATGTTTAGCGTTACGTGGTGGGTTTAAGCGACTGGTTCTTCATTGTAAGTTGCAGTGCTAGAGATAGAGAACATGTCCAGACAGCTTTTAGAATGCTCTTTTCTCTTTGTGTAACATTGCGCTGTCATCTAAAAACCCAGCACTATGGCCCACCCCGTCCTCAGACATTGTGGACTACACCTGCTGTAAAACATGTCAAAACTTGAAGATAATTGCAGTTGACTCAGAAAAAGACAGCACAACAAAGTGACAGGCTAACCATGTGTTATAGTCGGCAGAGTTTTCAGGCATACACTCCCTGAAAAAGGCACCTCTGTCGTCTCGCACACACATCAGACATATTGTTGCGCTGGGCTCCGGGGCAGCTTAGAGCCTTTTGTACGGCTCACTTTTGGCACTTTTCATTTCGAGAAAGAAACGGCGTCGGAATACTTGAGGAGGTGGAAGTGATCTTTTAATCCATCATCATAAAGCCGAAACAAACCTGTATAAAGACTTCTGGAAAACACCGAATTGACACTGTTCATGTTGATTACGAGATGGAAAAGGCAGTGACAGGGGTGATTTGTGGTTTGTCAGTTTGCGAGTTGGAAAAGAGGTGGGACCGTTACTGGAGTTCTGTGTTTTTCCATTTGTCTTGAGACATTTTTTTTACTTCAGTACATGGGTTGTAAAAGCAGCTCTTTGATTGTTGAGTGCGTTCTTTGTCTAAGTATAAAGTCTTTTTATTCTCCAAAAACCAAGTGTGCAGTTCGTATGCTAGTTGTGAAAAGTGTTTATAAATCGAGGTGAATCATCAGGATGCTCGGGATACATAAGAAAGTGATATCTTTTGACTGCGGTAAACGGTTTGTTTCCCGTATTACAAGACAGTAGAACTCAGGTACATTGCGTTAGAGTACACGACATGTTCTCATAGATTGAGTTGTCCTCGTAGGTAAATGTGTCCTCTGCGTTCTTGATCCAGCACTTTTATTCAGGTGCAGTGGGGACTTTGGTCAGGAGCACGTTGCTGTTTCGTTTTTTTTTTCTCAGGCGCAATCGGGCCAAACATGATCACACAGCTGGGGAGAACGTGCAAGATCGGGATTTAAAACAATCGTGAGGCATATTGTCAGTCCACATTTGACCACGTACTAATAATAATCATTTATTTAAAGATGCCTAAAGCGCGTGACATTGCATTCGTCATAAGGCGCTGGTACAGCTGGCAGCCCGGTGTAAACGCTCTCTCTTCTTTCTCACACTTATTGTGCTTTATCTCCTATATTTGGTAAATATAGTTAGTATATTTTTTCTATTTTACTGCACGATAGGGACACGCGCTGGAATAGTTTTTTAATTCAACTGTTTTTGACTTTTTTCGGCTGGATTTGAGCATTTTTCGTTGCGTTCGTTGTGTTGTTGTGACGTGAGCTAGCTCCGAGCGAGCCCACCAGCCCCCCCCCCCCCCCCGCGCCCTCCGGCCGCGCTAAAGTACGGCGTGTCGTCGGTACACGTTTATATACACGTTTATATGAAAGAACGTCACGAACGATCGGGACACGCACTGGAATCGCTTTAAATTAACTTGTTTTGACTTTATTCGGCTGGATTGAGTGTTTTCGTCGTGTCGTTGCGATGTGTCTTGGCTCTGAGTCCCCCGGCTCCGGCCCCGCCCCCCCGGCTCCGGCCCCGCCCCCCCGGCTCCGGCCCCGCCCCCCCGGCTCCGGCCCCGCCCCCCCGGCCGGCGCCGTACCGCGTTTCCACAAAGGAGGAACTCATGAAACTGCGGAGAACAGTCGTCTTACCCGGAGATCGTCACGTTATCCCGTCGCAATACTGACCTAACCTAATACTGATGTGCAATTCTGTCATATGTGCAATTGCTGTTGGAATTCATGTGCAATTCATGTGCAATTACTGTAAAATTCATGTGCAATCTATGTGCTGTCGTGACACATATTCATGTGCAATTACTGATCACATGCAATGGTATTTATTTATTTGTCTATGGGAGTTTTTATTTATTTATAGGAGATCTTCTACTGAAAGTGTTTTTCAGACTTCCTATAAGTGATCTGTTCTTCTGTATCTACCTCTGTATCTACCTGCGTTGCACCAATGAAATTTCCCCATGTGGGACAATAAAGGAATATCTTATCTTATCTTATCTTATCAATCATTAATTCTACACTCGGTCGTGGTGAGCTACAACTACCCTGAGGAACGCTGGCGAGAGCAATGCTGCTAATCTGCACTATTGGCCCCTCAACCCACCAACAACCAACAACCACTCTCAGAACACCAACAACCAGCAACCACTCTCAGAACACCAACAACCAGCAACCACTCTCAGAACACCAACAACCAACAACCACTCTCAGAACACCAACAACCAGCAACCACTCTCAGAACACCAACAACCAGCAACCACTCTCAGAACACCAACAGCCAGCAACCACCCTCAGAACACCAACAACCACACTCAGAACACCAAGAACCAGCAACCACCCTCAGAACATCAACAACCAGCAACCACCCTCAGAACACCAACAACCAGCAACCACTCTCAGAACACCAACAACCACACTCAGAACACCAAGAACCAGCAACCACCCTCAGAACATCAACAACCAGCAACCACCCTCAGAACACCAACAACCAGCAACCACTCTCAGAACACCAACAGCCAGCAACCACCCTCAGAACACCAACAACCACACTCAGAATACCAAGAACCAGCAACCACCCTCAGAACACCAACAACCAGCAACCACTCTCAGAACACCAACAACCAGCAACCACTCTCAGAACACCAACAACCAGCAACCACCCTCAGAACACCAACAACCAGCAACCACTCTCAGAACACCAACAACCAGCAACCACCCTCAGAACACCAACAACCAGCAACCACCCTCAGAACACCAACAATCAGAAACCACCCTCAGAACACCAACAACCAGCAACCACTCTCAGAACACCAACAACCAGCAACCACCCTCAGAACACCAAGAACCAGCAACCACCCTCAGAACACCAAGAACCAGCAACCACCCTCAGAACACCAGCAACCAGCAACCACCCTAAGAACACCAACAACCAGCAACCACCCTAAGAACACCAACAACCAGCAACCACCCTCAGAACACCAACAACCAGAAAACACCCTCAGAACACCAACAACCAGAAACCACCCTCAGAACACCAACAACCAGCAACCACCTTCTGAACACCAAGAACCAGCAACCACCCTCAGAACACCAAGAACCAGCAACCACCCTCAGAACACCAAGAACCAGCAACCACCCTCAGAATACCAGCAACCAGCAACCACCTTCTGAACACCAAGAACCAGAAACCACCCTCAGAACACCAACAACCAGCAACCACCTTCTGAACACCAAGAACCAGCAACCACCCTCAGAACACCAAGAACCAGCAACCACCCTCAGAACACCAAGAACCAGCAACCACCCTCAGAATACCAGCAACCAGCAACCACCCTCAGAACATCAACAACCAGCAACCACCCTCAGAACACCAACAACCAGAAACCACCCTCAGAACACCAACAACCAGCAACCACCTTCTGAACACCAAGAACCAGAAACCACCCTCAGAACACCAACAACCAGCAACCACCTTCTGAACACCAAGAACCAGCAACCACCCTCAGAACACCAAGAACCAGCAACCACCCTCAGAACACCAAGAACCAGCAACCACCCTCAGAATACCAGCAACCAGCAACCAGCCTAAGAACACCAACAACCAGCAACCACCCTCAGAACACCAACAACCAGCAACCACCCTCAAAACACCAACAACCAGCAACCACTCTCAGACCACCAACAACCACCCTGACCACCAACAACCACCCCCAGTCCACCAACAACTACCTTCAGACACCAACAATCACCCCTGTAGAGGACAACTTCGTCACCTGGAGCGAGAAGAACCACTGTCAGCTCAACGAGATGAAGACCGAGGAACTGGTAATGGACTTGAGGAGGCTCAAAGCTGCTGTGCGTTCTTTATTATAAAGAAATAAAAGTAATTCTGCTTCCGATTCGACCCATCAGTGGGCAATCCTGGAGTTTTTAACCTGAGGAATAATGTAGTCCAGGAGTCATAAGCCTATATATAATATTCACGGTTATATTGCATTGACTCATTGAACTTTTAATCAAATGTGCAGCCAATGACTACAGCATATTCATTTTACAAAAGAAAATCATTTGAAAAGAAGACAGACCGTACGTGTTGCCACTCACAAAGCAGCAGAAGAAGTTTACGAGTCATTAATGTGCGACACGTTTTATATCAAACGCTGAAAAACTTTTGAATTTATTGTTGTTTATTTATTGTGAGCAAAGTTGTGTAATTTATGCCAAATCATTTTCGCGACCTTAACATTGACCAACGCTTGGGACTGCGATGGATTCTAATCAATATGCATTCGTTTTGTCTGGAACATGCATTTAGAAGATGACCTTGGGTATGAGGCTCGAATCCATACTTTCTTTTGAAGCAATCTGTGAAAACCCGACGACAAAAGCGTTGTCAGGGGTCACCAAGCAACCGTTTTGACGCTGCCTAATCATAAAACATCTGCGACCGCGACCCCAATTACATGTTTTGAAATGGGACGGACGGGCGACTTTTTGATTGTGTTAAACCTTTATGATGCCTCTCCGTCGCCTCCCGCCATCTTTTTTTTGTAGCGCGACAGAATACCCACAATTCCCTCTGCTCCAGCGTGCCCAGATTGATCGGCCCGCTGTTTGTTTCTCGTCTTATTTGATGGAGGTACTCCCCAAATGCGCTCTCCAAGGTGCTGATATTGTGTAAACCGGAGCTGTACGGAAAGGCGTCTGTAAAAAGCAAAGGGCGGCGCCGGAGCGAGCGGACGGTCAGCGGGTCCAGAGATGAGACAGTGAGGTAAATACAATAAGCAGCAGATGTTTGTGGAGAGCCGGGCAATCTGCTGCTTTATAGAGCCGTGCGATCACCTCCCTGACTCCGCTTTATCAGCCGCCATCGCACCGTAAAGGGAACGCAGAGGTGACGAAGTACAAAAGTAAAAGTACTGTACGTACGTTTTTAGGTAGCTGTGTGTTACCAGTCCGGTCAGATTTACAGTGGGTGCATTTTTTAGTTTTACTTCGTTAATTTGACAGTTGGTATCTGTACTTTCAACTCTGTATACAATATATTTTTATGGACTGTTCAATCATCCACGCACACGGTTACCTTCTCCAGACTGTGATCCTGCGGTCTGTTGGCGCTGCGGTCATCGCTGGTCGTTCTAGGACGAATCCGTGAAAAACACGCTCCTGTTCGCTGTCCGTGGGTGTCCTTTGTCACAAGACCATCACGTGACGCTTCTGAGGTAGAATAAAGATGATATTATACTATTACGAACGAGATAATAGTTAGAAAGTCGTAACATGCCTCATAAGAACGTGAGAAAAATGAACACAATGTGATTCTCCAGTAGCAAAGGGCCTCCTCATCTTCATTGACCCCAAACAGCCGTATTTATCAGTGGCCAGATGACCGGGCCCAGTGTCCCACGCGATGTGATGGACGGAGCACAATGTCACCCTCCGCTTGGGCCGAATGAGCTGTGCGTCTGGGGACAGGCCGAGGCGGAGCTGGGGCTTTTAAGACAAGAGCTCATCCGTCTGACAGTCTAATATTGGCTGACAACTTTATTGCTCCGCTCCATCCTTGAACGTGCCGCAGATGCCGTGGCCGGCGCGAGGGTGGGCAGCCAGGCCAGGTCGAAGCGGTTCATCGTGGGGAGGGAGGATACGTTGGACGGCTTTATGTGTCCCCGAGGAAATACGCCTGATTAGATACACAAGTTAACGGCTTTTGCGCGGAAAAAAACCTCTATCGTCGAGCTCGGCATCAGCAATATTCTGAATTTCTTTCTTTTTTTCATCCCCATCACACGCTTACATCTGTCCTCTTTTGTAAAGCTTTCAGACATTTTCACCCGCTATGAACTCATTTAAGCTGCGTGAGAGTGACATTGACCATTTCTCACTTAGTAAATAACTAAATAATTTGATCAGTTTCCCCACAGAACCGCTGTTAAACATTTTCTGACAACTGACTTTATGAAGACAAATGTCATGATGACAAATGTCATGATGATTAGCCTGTCTATGATTGATCGAGGTGTGGTTATATGTTCTTTTATTGGCCATTATAGCTTCCTTTGGTGCCAGTTAGAGCTGCAACAAGTTAATCAATTACCGTATTTTCCAGGCTATAAGTTGCACCAGCCAAAAAATGCGTAATAGAGATGTTAAAAACATATATAAGTCGCACTGGAGTATAAGTCGCATTTATTGGGTGAAATTTGTTTGATAAAATCCAAGACCAAGAACAGACGTTTTGTCTTAAAATGCGATTTAGAATAATAACAGATTAGAGAACTTGGTGAATAGGTGTACGTATGCTAACGCTAACACCTTCAGCTACATGACGCACAGACAGAACTGTGGTAAGTGTCTGGTATGTTAACGTAACATATTTACAGTTATTCAGATAACTATAGCATAAAGAACATGCTAACAAGTTTACCAAAGCATCAGTTTTACCCCAAATCACTAAATCCATTGAATTCTACTTCCTCTGTGTCACTTCTAAACAACTCCACAAACTCCAGAGGTAGAGGAATGTATTAATAATATCACATATAAGTTGAACCCCGGCCAAACTATGAAAAAAGGTGCAACTTATAGTCCGGAAAATACGGTATTCGCAAAAGATCGATTATAGAAATAGTTGTTAACTTAATTAATCAAGTAATCAAACAATTGTAATCTGGTCGAGGCACATACTTTTTTCATTATTCAGACAGAGCTGTAATCACACAGAAATACCACAGGAAAAGTGTTTTTGACGAAAATATCACTGGTCGTTTCAATTACCGAGAAGGGAATGAGAGCGGTCCGGCAGGGTCCGGCAGGGTCCGGCAGGGTCCGGCAGGGTCAGAGAGGATTTAACCGTTGCCGTTCAGCGCGCTCTTGAGTTCGTGCATCGGGGGAGGACACATCTCTCCGTTCGTTCACCAAAATGCATACCATTTCTGGTGGCATTTTGCCACTTTGCGGCTACTTTCAGAAGCCGATTAAAGCCGCATTAAAACATGCCTTTGTAAGTACAGTTTAAAATGCTAATGCAGTCCATAAAGAGAAGAGTTCCCATAGCAACGATCAGCAGATGTCCTGTTGCCTTCTCTGCAGACAAATGTTTACACCGGGGGTAAACAATAACGCTGCTAAAATGTTCTTCTGAATGCACTTTAGGACACTCATTTTGCTTTTATTAAGTGAGCAACTGTTTCCCTGATAGACGGTCATAAATGGTGTATGTGAAGTTAAACTAAATCGAGTCCTCGGGATGTTATACAAATAGTCCCAATAAAATGTTTAATTTAAGTCTTCCTGCAGGGACTGAACTCTTAAAACAGATTATTCCATTAAAAGCGCTATGGAGTCTTTAAACAACTTTTCCAAGGTCACGAAAAGCAGCGTAAAACTGTTCAAGGATTGTAATTACATGTCCCATATTGTGTAAGTAAGAAGATGCATTAAATACATCTTAGCAGCAATAAAACACAATACAAAACCACGACAAATACAATGCAATAAACTGTGCAACCGTAACACAATGACTCAGGAGCACAGCTGTATCTGGAGGAAAGACGTCGTATAAAGGGGTTTTCAGGCACTTTCTGAACGTGATGATGGACAGATCTCGGCTCAGAAGGGAGTTAATTCCACAGTCTGGGCACGGTACCACCCCCCAAGTACCACAAAGTATCCCAAACAAGAGGAGGGAACACGCTGGTCAATTAGACTTACTATTGGTCACAGCAGGTAAGTCATGATGCTCTATTCGTTTAAAACTGAAAGAGTGTTGTGCATATTTTTTATCTTATGTTAAAGTTAGTTTCAGGAACAGGCATCAAAAAAATTGCTCAAAACAAGAATGTCACGGGTTCGACTCCCAGGCCGCCCGGGCCAGTCTTGTCGAGTATTTGATGTTTCTCCTCGTGTCTGGGTGGGTTTTCTCCAGGAACTCAGGTTTTCCCCCATCAACACAAACTATGCACCAGATGTAAAGTCCTCCAGCGTCGGCCCTGACCAAGACTGTCCGGGCGCTGCGCTGTGGTGCTGCTGACAGGATGTCCAGTGAAGGATGGGTCAAATACAGAGGACAAATTTCTCTACAGGGACAATAACTAGCCCCTTCTATATAGATTTACATTTCTACTTTCTTATCATCAGCGTATCGGCTTGGAGTAATGTTAATTCACTATTTTAAATGATAGAGCTCGTGTGGAGAGGTCGTGTGGAGCAAACCGTCAGTCCACCTCAGACTTCTTCAGTCTGAGAGAAACAAATCAGGAAGAGGAAACAATACAACGTGGCTCAAATCGTGCTAATCCAGTTCAGCACGATGTATGCGATCGGGTGATTAGGCTCCAGCGCTACAGCCGATGCAGTGGTCGAGCTTCTGGGAGAGTGCCGCGAGCATTGTGAGTGGCTCTGCGCTGGCTTTTCCCCATCGTGTGAACAGCTCCCGGAGCACACATCGTCACACGTCCAATTCTCCCTTTTTGTCCATGTAATGTGCTGGTCTTGTACGGCCGTCTCTTCAGGGAGACATGGGCCCTGCTGGATTTGAGGAGAAATGTACTTTTATTATAGTCGTTGAGAGCATGAAGTGTGTTCTTGTTTTTTCAGCATCTAATTTAAAATGTAATAAATCATACAACTTTGGTTATAATCACTGTATGTGTCTATTTGAGCGACCTGTGTGCTCAAGTTGATATAAGTTTATTGCTCCAGCGACTTCATTTGGGCACATTAAACCATCCATCCATCCATCCATCCATTTTCTGCCGCTTTATCCGGGGCAGCAGTCTGAACAGGGACTCCCAGACTTCCTTCTCACGAGACACTTCCTCCAACTCCTCCGGGGGGATCCCGAGGTGTTCCCAGGCCAGCCGAGAGACATAGTCCCTCCAGCGTGTCCTGGATCTTCCACGGGGCCTCTTCCCGGTGGGACATGCCTGAAACACCTCCCGAGGGAGGCGCCCAGGAGGCATCCGGAACAGATGCCCGAGCCACCTCAGCGGGCTCCTCTCAACGTGGAGGAGCAGCGGCTCTACTCCGAGCTCCCCCTGTGTGGCCGAGCTCCTCACCTTATCTTTAAGGGAGCGCCCAGCCACACGGCGGAGGAAACTCATTTCGACCGCTTGTATCCGCGATCTTGTTCTTTCGGTCACTACCCAAAGCTCATGACCATAGGTGAGGGCAGGAACGTAGACCGCCCGGTAAATCGAGAGCTTTGCCTTTCTACTCAGCTCCCTCTTCACCACAACGGTCCGATGCAGCGACTGCATCACTGCAGCCGCTGCACCGATCCGCCTGTCGATCTCACGCTCCATCCTTCCCTCACTCGTGAACAAGACCCCGAGATACTTGAACTCCTCCACTTGGGGCAAGGACTCCCCACCCACCTGGAGAGGGCAAGCCACCTTTTTCCGGTCAAGAACCATGGCCTCGGATTTGGAGGTGCTGATTCTCATCCCAGCCGCTTCACACTCGGCTGCAAACCGTCCCAGTGCATGTTGCAGGTCCGGGTTTGATGGAGCCATCAGGACAACATCGTCTGCAAACAGCAGAGATGGAATCCTGTGGTCCCCAAACCGGACACCCTCCGACCCTTGACTGCGCCTAGAAATTCTGTCCATAAAAATTATGAACAGAACCGGTGACAAAGGGCAGCCCTGGCGGAGTCCAACATGCACTGGGAACAGGTCTGACTTACTGCCGGCAATGCGAACACAGCTCCTGCTCCGGTCATACAGGGACCGGACAGCCCTGAGCAAAGGGCCCCGGACCCCGTACTCCCGGAGCCCCCCCCAAAGGACACCCCGAGGGACAAGGTCGAAATCCTTCTCCAGATCCACAAAGCACATGTGGACTGGTTGGGCAAACTCCCATGAACCCTCGAGCACCCGATGGAGGGTATAGAGCTGGTCCAGTGTTCCACGACAGGGACGAAAACCACTCTGCTCCTCCTGAATCCGAGGTTCGACTATCGGTCGGATTGTCCTCTCCAGTACCTTGGAATAGACCTTACCAGGGAGGCTGAGGAGTGTGATCCCTCTGTAGTTGGAACACACCCTCCGGTCCCCCTTCTTGAACAGAGGGACCACCACCCCGGTCTGCCAGTCCAGAGGCACGGTCCCCGAAAGCCACGCGATGTTGCAGAGACGTGTCAACCAAGACAGTCCTACAACATCCAGATACTTTAGGTACTCAGGGCGGATCTCATCCACCCCCGGAGCCCTGCTACCGAGGAGTTTGCGAACAACCTCAGTGACTTCAGCTTGGGTGATGGACGAGCCAGCCTCTGAGTCCCCGGTCTCTACTTCCTCTTCGGAGGACGTGACTGACGGATTAAGGAGATCCTCAAAGTATTCCTTCCACCGTCCGACGACATCCCCAGTCGAGGTCAGCAGGCCTCCACCCGCACCGTAAACGGTGTTGATGAGGCACTGCTTCCCCCTCCTGAGGCGCTGGACGGTTTGCCAGAATTTCTTTGGGGCCGACCGATAGTCCTCCTCCATGGCCTCCCCAAACTCCTCCCAGGCTCGGGTTCGTGCCTCTGCGACAGCACGAGCTGCGGCTCGCTTGGCCTGCCTATACCCGTCGATGACCTCAGGAGACCTACAAGCCAGTAACATTAAACCTTTCAGTTAAATGGAATAGAATAGGAGAATTAGCATGATTATATCGGACTAACTTCCTTATATATGATATGTCAATGATCAGGAGTGACAGGAGTTAGTGACAGAAAAGTAATACAATCACTTTATGCAGGGACAATTGAACACCTAAATAAGCCTGAGTAAAATCCAACTCGAGTCTATGAAATCCTTGGTTAACTCAGTTCACTTAGTCATAAGTGCAGTGAAAAGCACAGACATTTGGAGTGGACCGAGCTTAAACCAAATGTCTATAATAAAGAGAAACGAACTGGTCCAGGCTGAATGCAACAGAGATTAATTGACTTTGGAGGAACAGACTGAGTTGGAGGACAGAGTGTGCTCCAAACATGCATTTATTCCCTATTAATTCCCGTCACACGTCTTCCGTTGGCTACTGCTTATTATCCCGAGCTCTTCATCACTCACAGAATCACAAGTCCATATCAGAGGTGGAACAGACGTGGAACGGTCTGTTATACTCTGGGATTGTCTGGCGTTTTTTTTTATGCTTTATAAATGTCTCGGACTCGTTAATTAAAGTCTGATATTGCGGCTTACGTCACAATTTATACAAGAATAAAATCTGCCTGTGAATTCAATGGCTGAAAAAGAACAATCTCTCAAACTTTTTATATCGCTGAACTTTTTGAGTTCAGGCGCAATGACTCTCGGACCAGGACTCAAACCTTGTCACTTCCATTATCTGTATGTAGATTTTAATGACTTGTTTTTACATGATGTTTAAATATTTCAATTGTAGTTTAAAGCTTGGAGAATTTCCATTGAGTTAACAGCTAGAAAATAAACTTTAAGAGGCTGGACTTGTGTATTGGACTCGATTTCAGATGATTATGACTGGACTTGGACTGGTCCTGATTGACTCGATCCATGAGGACTAATTCCTGCTCTAAGTTGGACACACATAGAGGCTTCTGTTCATCCTCTCTGCTGTTTTGTTCGTCATTTGCTCCGTATGCAGTTTGTACGCTCTCATATTATGCGTCACAGTGGAGCTGTTCATGTGCTGACCACTGGGGACAGTAGTGAGCTCAACAGTAGAAGCGCAACTTGTTAAAAAATGACTAGAACAAACTGCAAAACAAATCAATTCTTGTCTCACCTCGTTTTCTTGACTATCTCCCAAATACTTTGAACTAAAAATGCCTTGTTTTTAGCCACATTTGAGCACCCTCTGTTGGTTATTTACCACAGCACAGCCTTGACAATAGAGTATAAGAGGATATATAGAGGAAGTACCTATGCTTTAAACGCACAGAGACTTGGATTGTTCGACTGAAACACTGCCTCACAGCAAGTAGATCCTGGGAATCCATATATAACACAAGTTCACACAAGTATTACACACGTTGTATACAATAAAACACTTCAGACAACAACACTTAACAATTCAGATTAAAAATAGCCATATATTTGTTCTCTAAATGACCTACAATAGCCTTGCAGAATTCCGTTAGTACACAGCTGTGACACTAAACACAGCTCTGCGGGGCGGACTGAAATAAACATTCAGAAAGAGTAGCATTTCGGAGCCTGCGAGTTTTCAGCTCCTGGTGAGAGAGGTTTGTGTTTGGGGCAACTTGCAACCTCAAGAGACCGAACAAACTGAGGTGATTTTACCTGTTGAAAGATTGTCTGCCGTATCGGGAGCGCCCTGCTGCGGCGCCGCACACTGTGACGGAAAACAAACCGAGCGGTGAGAATGACAAACAGTGTACCGCTAAATCTATAGACGGCAACACGGAGGGTTTGAGGGCAGGCGCTGTTTGGTGAACTTCAGAAATCTGGAGGGGCAGGAGGTCACCCTGTCTGGAGGGTTTTCCATGAGATGTAACTCTATTTGAATGGTTATAGTTTAGAAATGTTGCACTCTTAAAGGAGACTAGAATAACTGATCTGGAATAATGTCTCCTTATAATTAGTTTGTTCACACTTGGACCCTATATCAAGCTCATTTTAGCCCTGATGTGGACTCGGTTTGGTCCTGTTCTAGTCCTTGTTTTGTCCTGATTCAATTAAATGTATTTTGTAACAGACGTTGCGACAGTGGACTTTCCAGAATTGTTGTTTAAACCAACAGAAGGTTAGAGAAAACAATGTTCACAGGGATTTAGCAAATGGATGAGTGTCCTTAGACCCTGCTTCTGGACGAGGAAAAACGACAGAAACCCCAGTGGAAAAGGTAGAAACCATGGGGAGAATCACGGCGAAGGAGAGATCCTACTGCCACGGGACGGACAGGCTGCAGATGGTCCAGGACTGGCATTTGCAGATGGACTGTGGAGAGAAGGAGGAGAGAAGGAGGTTCATCTAGTGTAGAGAGAGTTCATCCAGTGTCCACAGGTCACGGGATGGGGGCAGGGCGTCACTGGAGCGGCAGCAGCCTCTGAAACGGTGCCACTTCAGGTTTAGTTTGGTCCTGGTTTGGTCCTGGTTTCGGTGTGATGAATGTGTGCACACGCCCTAACGCACTCCAAGTGGTATCTTAGGTGATTCATGCTCATTTGACTTTTATTGTCCTGCACTTGAGGCGCCCTGTGCTTACTTAGAACGTTTTAATTGTGATGTATGGGATTCAAGAGTGCTGCGTAGTCATATTGGCACAAATGTGTTTTTAAAGACTCTGCTTCCCGTGCGTTGCAGCTATCGTTGGGCAGCGCTGTGCTTTTGTTGTGGTGATGTTTTCGAGTGACAAACTGCAGCGGAGCAGACGGAAATCTGTTAACGGAGTTTCCAGTGGAAGTTAATGAACCCGTTTCTATCACTAACAGTGCTGTTATTAGTGTTTTTAGATCAAAATTACAGTTTTAAAGACCAAAATGTAAAATGTGTCGATTATAACTACATAAGTTAAAAGTAGCCTACAATGACTTTATTCTGTGAAACTTCTTACTTTAAACATTACTTACACGTTATATTTTTGATGAGGTCAAAATGCTTGACTCCACCTTGTGACATCATTATGTGGTACTCATAATCCCCTTTGACTATCATCACCGACTGTTGAACACAAGTCACAGGGTATGAGTACATGGTGAGACTGTACAGAATACTGTATATAATAAAGTAAACATACAAAAGTAACAAATGGGTCTTATCAACAGCAATAAAGTTCAGTCAAAAACAAACAAATGAACAAAAACAGAACTCCGACTGGCTTTCATTAAAACTACTCATATTCCTGAACACTTGTGTTTACAATCCATGCACCATCATGCCTCATGGTCAGTTTAGAGCTCAAATTACTTTCAAAAAGATCCAATTGCAGCTAGAATCTAAGATCTATGATTTTTATTCATCATCAGCTTCTCACCGACTCAAAAACTTTATATTTTTCTTTATATTCATCTTTCTTTCTTTGTTTTTTTATTGAAAGAATGCAGTATAATTACATACAAAAGCATTAAAAAATGTCCATATATAAAAAGAACAAGGGTTTCCCAAGATAGTCTTTGGGTCAATGTCGGCAAATGTTGCAAGGATAGTTGTAGGATAGTTTTCTGCCAAGACAAATCAGGGAGGGAAGACAAACACCCCAAAAATACAGTTGGAAAACACATATTTAACCATCACAGGGACAAAGTTTGATCAGTTAGTTCTTATACCAAAGTAGAAGGCTATGATTGTCTGACACTGACAGACAAGGAAATACAACACAGGAAATGTTGAATACAATAACTGTTTTGGTGGGGAAGTTCATAAACGCTTTGTTGCTCTGACAAAATATTCCGACATCAAACCTAAAATGCAAAAGTGAGAATTAATTAGCGACTCTCGGAGGAGAACGCCAGCCTCCCTCTCGGAGTTTAGCATATTTCGTGTGAATTTGACTTGCAGAGCTGTGCGGGTACAGTACTCCCCAGCCCTCACAAACCTGTTACATCTGAGCGAATGCATGATTACAGCCCCAGTGCCTCCTAATGATCCAACCTCACTGCCGCTGATTACATTAGCATTAGCATTAGCATTACCGTCCTGACTAAACCCTACTTTGCAACTGGGTTCATTCACCAAGAACAAACCATTTCTCAGATGATATCGAAGTGCTTAATAAGACGTTTAATAGCTGTTTTTAGTTTCATAATGCGTATCTTCCGAGAAAGCTTCTGTAAATGGCGCTACCAAGTCATTTCAGATTTTTTTCCCATTAATAGCAAAGACAGAAATTGTTAGTGAGCGATAATAAGACGGCTGCAATTAAAACAAAAATCAGTTTCTTCTGTTTCTGTTTCCCAAATCTTTAATGAGATTTGGGGTTTGTTTACTCATTGACCACACGCAAACTGGGACTAAACCGGGATTAAAATTGGGACAAAACCAGGCATAAACCAGGACTAGAAAACAACCAAACCAAGTCTACATCAAGACTAAACTGGGCTCAAAACGGGACTAAATCAGGGCATCTTTGTGAAGCATCATGTGATGGCACCTTTATTAAACTACACTGACCTCCTGACCGCTGTGTTTTTACATTGGCTTGCAAAAGGGCAATCCGGTGGCTACTGGTTCTTTGGGTCAGTAGCAAATGGTCAAGGTCAGGAATTGAACCCATGACACACTTTTCTACAATAATCCTTAAAAAATCCAGCATATCGGCCAATATACTAATGTTCTGTATATTATTTAGCACAATATTTGTTCAAAGCTTCAAGGCAACTGTTAATAAATGCGATAACTTGACCTTGAGGATCCTGTCACAAATCAAAGCAGTCTTACAAAGCGGTCATTATGTTTACATGCACAGAAAAATCGGACTGAGCGCACGTCGGAGCGGCTCTGGTTCGTTTGTTGTAACTGAACAGACGTTATACGCATATGTTTTAAAATAGGTTTTACTAAACGTTGGCTTTGACTTTCTGCGGACGCTGCAGGCTGCGATGTGGACGGGCAGTGCAACACGCAGACGCAAGTGTTTCAGGGTGGATACAAACTGCAACTCTGGACCTGCTATTTCTGGTAAGCTGACACGCTGCTGTTCCTGCTCCGTTCGGGCGCATGTAGCAGTATGAAAACACCTCAGCGCTGTTTCTTTGGGCACACGTAGGACAGCTCTAAAGTCTATGTTCTACAATGGCATGTTTGTCCTCGGTATTACAGCCCCGCGCAGCTACGTTTGTCCAGCTTCAGTCCGATCCATCTTTTACATCTGAATACTGCCTCAAACCTACAACCTCAATCGACGTGCCCAGGTTCAAAGCACTTTGGACGGTCCATTTCAATAGGACAAGGCCGCACGGTGCATGTATACGCTGTGCAGCCACATAAATATATCACCATTCTTACCATTTTTAGCTCCTTCTACAGAGATTGTGGTGAACCAGTGGTGTCTGTGGCGTCTGCCGGCTGCACACATGTTCGCGGTGCGGGGTTAGTGCCACTCCCCGGGCAGCTCCATATGTCACACCGGCTTCCTCCGGGGCCCGAGCCGCTCATTAGCATTCCCTCACCGCCGGGGCCAAGTGAGGGAACAAAACAGGGTCGGAATGAATGTGCGTATTTTCCACCGGCACCATAACGACATGCTCGTTTTACAATGCCTGGGAATATCTATACAAGCATGTCATTATGTGGAGTTGCATAATTCATAGCGGTATAGATTGGGGCTATCGATGAAGTGGTTGGTTTTTATTTATGGGGGCCCTGGGAGATGATGTCACACTGCAACGTACGAATAATTCAAAAGTCTCGCCGATAAAATAGGATGTAAAGGAGATTGCTTTGTGTAGAATGTGCAGTGTTCAGGTCAACGATGCACAGTTTCTTTGGAAGGTCTGGAAACGGCTTTTTAGTCAGTTTAAAATGTACTTCCTCTCGAGGTCGGCAGCTCTGTGTTAACTGATACAAGGGAAGGGGGGGGACACGATTCATGAAGGCACCGGCGAGAACTTCGAAAGAACGAATAAGATGATTAGACTACTCTTTAGAAGCAAACCTGTGCCAAATAATGCTCTGTTTAGTGTTAAGATGTATTGTTATTTATGGATTCGCCCCTCATTTACTGCCAATATACCATGGTATGTAGTCACGCGGAATCACGGGCTCTATAGCAAACTGTGGGAACAAAATATAAACAAGGATGAAAATATTCTTGGGCCGAATGCAGAGAGCTGTTTTTTTTCAGTTTCAGTTTCGAAGTAGTTTGTGTACCCGATATTTTTTCAAGTAAAAGCCGTTTTGAAAAAATTTTGTTTTATTCCCCGAGAAGCAGCGCCATTAGCATGCTAGTGTTTATTAGCTTTACCCGAGTTGGCAAAACTCGCTCTGTTTGCAGAGATTCATGGAAAGTGCTTATAAAATCATCACGGTGAATATTTAGGAAGCTAGGACAGCATTAGGTAAGTGAGGACTGCAGTAAAGAATTAAAGTGAACTAGTTCTGCTTTTCACATTTCGGTTTTGCGAGATACCAAAATTCAGGGAGTACCATCATCGCATACTTGGGCAAGATAATTCACCACATTTCTGTAGAATCACATCAGAATCAGAAATGTTTTAGTGCCATTGTCAGGACATGGGAACTTGCTTTGGTGATTCGGTGCAACATAAAACAATGATAAAAGCAAGTCAAATAAGGCATGCATTAAAGAAAAACAATGTAAATTCACTATAAGATCAAAATAGTATTTAATGTGTACACATAATTTACAGCAAAAGCTCCGAAACACCAGAGCATCCGTCTGCTGCGTCATCTTGGTTCATTCGGTCGCTGTAATTAGTGTCAAACAGGCCAAATCGCACCGTTCTTGCTCTTAAAGTGCGTTTTGTTTTTCCTAATCATTAGAATAAACAGCGATCCCACACGACCGACTATAGCCTTGTCTACTACTACATGCCTGGCTGGATATGCAGAGTGGCTTGGAAGAGGGCGGAGTGCGCGGCGCCAGGATCAGTGCATTCCTGAAGGGCCCGTGCCATATGGTGACTGTTCGAGAGCGCCACGATGCGACGCGCTCGTGGTGCGGCTCGCGCGGCCCGGCGCCAGCGTCGTTCGGGGCTAATCACGGTTTTTGGACCCACAGGCGACCGTGGAGACGCAGCGGAGGCAGTTTTGCTACAATTCTTGCCAATTATAGAAGAGACACGAGGAATTATAATGGGGAACAACAGCGCTCCGGTTGGCCCACATAATGATTTTAAAATGTGTGTGGAGACAAGGCCATCTACGACATACTCAGACTAACAAGAAATGACCCAGATGGCACTGATTATCATGCTACTTCACTAAAGGCCAGTGGGTTATTAAAGTAAGTATGTGAAAGTGGTATATCTTCTTGTATCGAATAAATAAATTAGCTCAAGGCATTGTACGGAAAGGTAGAATTGTCAGTGAGACATTATCTTCACGTCTTAACGACTTAATTTAGCTCATATATCATTGAAAAGGGAAAGTCACAAAGGCGGGAGAACGATCTCTTCACAATCTGCAGCGAAAAGGCCGTCACTTTTCATTTGGCGTGTCAAAATGTCACTTTTACGTCACTTTTAACGTTTTAACATAGTACTTTCTCGTTATTAAAAAAAAGCCTTTGAATACCACACTGACAGTTCTGCGTTTCCGTAACATTAGGACTTGTAAAGAGGAGAGAAAAAAGAAAGGAATAATAAACCATCGACACACATCATATGTAGATACGGGAGGTTACACTGAGCCACTGTTGCCGAAGTTTAAGTGAAATGTCTCTGCAAGGGCAAAACAATACTAGGTGATTTTATTATTTTATTTTATTTTATTTTTTTCAATTTGTGTTTGTATTTTTTGGAGTCCAAAATAAAAAAAAATTAAAGTCACCTTGAAGGACTTTACTAAATTGTTTTTTTTACCAACCAAAAGTTAGAAAATCAAAACAATTAAACAGTCAATTGTTCAATAAAGACAAGCAGATTAACGAACATTCAGGAAATAAGCAAATGAAGAACTGTCCCTGCGTCCTCTGTCCTCAGACCCTCCTTCTCGGATCCTTCGTTGTAGAAATGCTAAATTAATTAAGTCTAAATTAAATACGTATCCAAACATCATCTGGCTCATCTGCTGCTTTGTCAAATGGAAAATACACATTTCAACATTTTCACAATAAAATTCAGCTCATGCCCATCGCAGACCGAGTCCAGACATGATCTCCTGCTGGGACCAATCTCGCTTGTATCAGACAGAGCCTTAAGTCCCAGCGTGGCGTCAGCAAAGCCCAATCTCTCTCAATGGCTGACCTCTGACCCCTCACTGCGGACCCCAGAGGACGGTGGACACACTGGTCAGCTAAATGCATGTTCTGCTCCGCAAAGGCATAAAACTGACCTGCTGTAAACATCTGAACTAAAGTCTGACCGGGACCGAACTGGAGCCTCGCCAATCGACAAAGGTGCTCTATGTAGGTTTGTGTGTATACAATGTGTGTTTTCTGCTCATATCCATGGAGATTTATTTGTTTAAACTTGTGCGATAATAAGTACTATACGTGGCACCAGGTGATGGCTCCAGGCCAGGACGGATCTGTGGAGAGGTGACCCTGCTCAAAGTAAAAGCTCATTTGTGCTCTGTGCGTCCGTAGCGTGGTTACCGTAGCTTCATCCACTGTATAATTCTAATTGTTTCTTATGTCAAGGCTCTGTTAAATAGCCACCAGAGGGATCTTACAGTCAGGTAAGAAAAATTGACCAAAACTGAAGGAAAAGTGCAACAAGAAAAACAAACATGGAGGCGCACGTGATCGCAATTGTCGGGAAAGAGATTATAGGAAAAATCTTGAGTCGCTCGAGGGTCATAGGTCTCACAGTGAGTCGGGGACAAAGATTAAACTTTAAACTTCAAACACAAGTTACGATTGATCCTCCTTCTCACTGTTTCTCTGTGAAACGTGTGGTCAACAGAAAACACACACTCTTCCAAGCAACAGCAACAGAGCTCACTGCTAGCATGTTGCGCTAGCCTCAGCTAATGATACAGCTACAGTGACTTTCCCACACTGAGCTTAGAGCCTGATATTCCCACGACATGTGCCACGTCTTATAGTGAGACATCCATGAATCTTATAAGATGAAAAAAGCACTTGTTATAACCCTAAACCTACAGTATAAACTATGCATTTAATCTGATCTGTAAACCCAAAACCTAAACCGAACCTTAACCCAAACGCCCTTCAGTATTCCAAGCTCACACCATTGTCCTGCAACACATCATTTTTTACTTGTAAAAATAAGTTTCCCCTTATTTTGGATGCAAAGTTTGCAAACACAGCTGAGCCAGACAGTTGAGAAAGTGAAATACTGTGAGTCTGCCCAGAGTGTTATGGACGTTGAATCACAATGCCCGCGGTGCGTTTGGCGTTTTATACATAACAGATATTTTTAGAATACTTGTGTGCATATTTAAGAAAAGTTATGGGTCCATCGATGTAGTGCATTTTTTTTTATTGTAGTTGGTATGGATTGTGTCCTTTAACTTGTGCTGAGAGCAGTGAAACGCATATCTAATGAAAAGATAAATACAAAATAAGAGCAAACAATTCAAACAAGATTCCAGAGCTTTCGCTGACGTCTTTTATTTATCATCAAACACGAAGGTTCTATTGAAACCCAAAAATCGCCCGTCTCATGTGACCTGACTGTAAATAACCCCTGTGAATAATTTGATGTACTTTTGTAAAAGCTGAAAAGGTGTTTGAAACCACTTTCCTCTCTCCCGGGGATTATGTGAACACGATGTAAGTAAGTTTGTGCAGATATCTGGCTTCACTGTTCTGGAAAATGACTTCTATAGCTGCAGCCGCTGGTCTCCACACGGGGGACGTCTGAGGACAACATTCACTCTGTAAAGGTTATAGATATTTTTACTGCGTGCTAAAAATGTAAGGATTAAACGATGTCTGAGTAAGGACTAAACTGAGTCTAAATGCAGAAGAGAACAGAAATAAACACAGCAGAGTAAATTTGAAGCTGAAAAAGTACAAACTGACCAGAAAAAAAACTGGTTTAAATAAGGAAATAAAAATAAAAAAGGACAAAATAATTCACAAGCACGAAACCAAGATGAAATAAAAAACAGATTTAAATATGGAATAGACCAGAATTAGAAATGTTATAATACTTGCTTTTTTGGTTGGTGCCCCCTGTTTCCTCTAAAAGTTCTATTGGGTACTTTTGCCAAGATCTAATGGTCCCTGAATAGATTTTTTTTTTTTTTTTTTTTACAAAATAGATGTAATCTCCTGTAATCTGGGATAAATTAGATCAACAAATCTAATGTTCAAGAAATTTCTGTCATTTACTCAGACTTTATGATTGCGGACTACTTCTCTCCACGAACTTGGCACATCTTGAATTCAGCCTAAGTTGTTGTCGTGCTGCTGATGACTTATGTCCTTATCCTGTGTCAGTGGAGAAGACGGGCTAAACGCTTACGTAGAAGAGAGCTATTCAATTATGTTTTCCATGGAGAGCTATTGTCTGAGGGCTGCACTAAAACACCGCACAGTTGTATTATTTATATCCAATATCCACAAACACAATTGATGCTGGTACGATTCAACAGAAATCTATTGTTTCACTGAAGTAAATAAAAACAGGACAAAAGCAGGAGTAAGCAAAGACCAACCCAGTGGATCAATAACCAGAAGGTCAACTAGAGAAGGTCAACTAGACCACAGAATCTGAACCTAGACTAAACATAGTGTAAGTCACATCTTGAGCCGGACTAGATCACAGAATCTGAACCACTACAACATCTGATTGGAGTGATGTTAAAAGCATAGTACAGTGTGGTACTGAATAACAGAGATAACATAGTAGATAGTTTGTCCTTAGTAGCACTCAGGACAAACTCATCTTACCAAGCAATTCGGTCCAGGCCCATATTGTACCATGAGGGGGTGGACCATATTGCTTGTTGGGCTAGATTTGGCCCGCAGGCCGCCAATTGAACAGCCCTAATGTCGAATATACTTTTGGGAATCCAAACTTTCTATTGTCTTTATTTTTCTCTCCTCTCCAGCTTGAACTGATCTAAAAAGTGTTATGTGCAGAAAATAACAAATATAAACTATGCTTCTCCAGAAAAAATATTTAAAACTGCATTTCTTTTGAGAAATAATTTGTATACCTCTGTCAGTATCAACAAATGAGTATTAAGATAAGATAGCCTTTATTTGTCCACACAATGGGGAAATTTTGGTGTTGCAACTAGTATTTTGCATCTATCTGCTGATCACTAACCAGAACTAAACCAGAACTAGAAAATGATAAACTAAACCAATGAATGACCTCAGCGTTTCCCAAACCGGCCTTGTCCGCCTTTACTCCTCTCATTCGCTCACTTGTCATTCCATCTTTTCTATTGCTTTCATCTCGGCCGTAAGATGTTTGACTTTAGCTTTTAGGAGTGACAGACAAGCTCATGTTTATTCAAGAACCAGGGAGAAAACCAAAAGGACCTTGTTTAGATGTGTTTTAGTCAAAGTGTGCATGCAAATTGGACTGCTCCCCCTTTTAGCATGCTCCAAGCTCCCAGATCCAAATTACTCAGCCCAATCCCAATCACTCAAAGCCGGAGAAGACAGATGTGATTTGGGTCGTATCAGAAACGAGCCGCTGTGTAGTGGGTTAGATACAGTTTTGTTTGTCTGAAAAGCGGGTCATGGGGGTCAACAAGCGGGTACTTTGCTGTTTTAGATACATTGGCCAGTACTAAGGAAAGAAAACACAATACGTTTCCTTTAAGATAAAACTATTGTCATTATTTTTCTAAGAACATGGCAACGTTCTAATTATTTAATTATTTTTTTTACAATTAATTATAGGGACAACTTTTTCTAATTTTTATCTTGTGTTGCATGACATAAAAACTACAAAAGAATTTTAATGTTAACATCATAATCAGAAATACGTTTCTTGCCATTGTAAGTGAACGAAACATGTATTTGCTTGTATTGGTGGTTATTTAGCAGAACACAGCCTGGTATAGCCTAGTACAGGCCTGGCCAACCCGTGGCTCGCGAGCCGCATGCGGCTCTTTGCCTGGTTTCATGCGGCTCTTTTACGTTCATATCAACATTTGTGTTTGTGTTGCGCCAGACGGCGCTATGCGTGTGCAGAGGCGCCCGCACAGTGACGCTGCGCACTGGCGTCTTGCAGAAATAGCCGTGCGTGTTGGCCCAGCGGTTAGCGACACGGCTCTACGTGCAGAGGTTGCTGAGATCAATACCTGACAAAAACTCTTAAACTCAAATAAAAACAACACACCATTTTCCCATTTATTTCAATCACAAATTAGTTCAGGGGTTTTGGCAGCATTCCTCTCTAGTCCTCTTTTACTATATAGTTAGGAGACGAGGGGAAAAAATGCAAGATTAACAGATTATGTCAGATGCCGATCTCATGAACCTCTGCACGCAGAGCCGTGTCGCTAACCGCTAGGCCAACATGCACGGCGATTTACTGCTGGAACAGGAAGAAAGACCATGTGCGCCGCTCAACCGCACGGAAGTGGAGCTTCGGCATTCTCCGGACCACGGCTCGGCAGCCAATCAGAGCCAATCACACAAACTTTGTCGACCAATCAGCGTGCAGCATGCAAATTTTCTCTTATAAACAATAAACTGTCATGGCGCGGGCCGAGGCGGACTTTAATCAAACGCTTCCCGGCCCAATTTAATGATAATATTCCCTTTTTTCTAAGACCTATTAATAGAAATGACCCCGTCCTTGCACTCGAAAATGCCCCTCCACATTTCAAAATACCCTGTCCAAAATTCGGGGAGACGGCCCTCATCTAAAAGAAAACCAGCAATATTGAACTTCAATATGGTATGTAAATGATTTTTGATTTTGGACTTTGAACTGAGAGTTTGTGTGTGTGAGACAATGTTCGTTGTTGAAAATGACTGGCTTGTGGTCTTATACTGTAGGAGTCAATTTCTGTCATTATCATGGTTGTGTGTGACATGATATTGTTAATAATAATAATAATTTGGCTAAGCAGAGGTGTGTGTGTAAGAGGAAGAGATGGGGTCATGTTCACGTGTGCCATGTGTATGATGTGCTTCTTTGCGGTAACACAGTAAAAAATGTGGCTCTTAGTCTCTGACTGGTTGGCCACCTAGTAATGCAACCGCCATAAAACAACAACAACAACAACAACAACAGCTTCGAATGCACAGAGCTGTTTATGTTTATGAGCTTTTAAGATAAAAAAGACTTTGCCTGAAAATGACCACAAAATGTACATGTAAACCATACGTGGCAGCGCTTCAGTCACAGAATAATGTGCTGATTGTGATGGAAAGGGAAAATGTGTTGCTTCTTGTTATTATGATGAAGCTGCAAGGGTACAACAAACTGGTCAAATATGAAGCAGATGTTTTAGTTGGTTTGACCGTGGTGAACTTTGCCAAACTGTACAGTACATAAGCCAAGCATGTGCGATCTGCCCTGAACTCTATTCATGGGTTTCAGAATGATGACAAATTAGGACCATTGCCTTAACGATTAACAATTTAAAACAAAATATGATATGTTTAGAATGGGAAAAGCCCTCAACATGTTGCATCTTCTTTAAAGGAACTGAAACTAATAGTGCTCGATGAGGCCCAGAGCTCCTGACCTTTGGAAACACTCGGGGGCCGTGCTTATAGCTCCCGTCTCTTGTAGCTCGAAGCATTTTGGAGTCATTTTCCTAACCCACTGCACTTCCCATTTTCTCTAATACAGCAGCGTCGCGGGGCCATTTGGGCTCAATGGAAAAAGAATCTGCTGCTTGTTACCGTGAACAGTAGCTTTCAATAGAAGGGGCCGTCAGCCTCAGAAGGCAGAGCATCACTTTGTCATGATGTTTGCTGTGACGTACTGCAATGTACTGCAACGTTTTCAACCAGTTCTTTTGCTATTTTATAAGTATAAAATAATAAATAACAGATGTCATAGTGATTCATGGGTTTCAGCTTCCCTTTTATAAAGATATTTTTAGGACTTTTGCCCATTCGAAAATTGTTAATTGCTCAGGCAACTGTGCTAGAGCTTCATCACTCTGAAACCCATGGACATATTTTTACCTCCATAAAAATCTTCAATATGCAAAGTCCCAATTACAAGACCATTGATAATTGAAAAAGTCCATTCGTTCTCTGTTTTGGATAAAGCCGAAATCCAACTGACTTCAGCTTCATCTACAGTGCAAGAACAGCACGCTGGAATAAAGTGAATTTTTAAAATGTCTGCCCCATTACAAAGGCGCTGGTACAGCTGGCAGCCCGGTGTAAACGCTCTACTCTTTTCTCACACTTTTTTCACACTTATTGTGCTTTATCTTCTATATTTAGTAAATATTTTTTTCTATTTTACTGTACGATAGGGACACGCGCTAGAATCGTTTTTAATTCAACTGTTTTTGACTTTTTTCGGCTGAATATTGAGTGTTTTTCGTCCTGTCGTCGTGATGTACGCTAGCTCTGAGCTAGCCCCCGGCCCCCCCGCGCCCTCCGGCCGCAGCTGACGTACGCTGTGCCGCGGTACACGTTTATATGAAAGAGGAACTTCACGAACAATCGGGACACGCACTGGAATCGCTTTAATTCAACTTGTTTTGACTTTGTTCGGCTGGATTGAGTGTTTTCGTGTCGTTGCGATGTGTCTCGGCTCCGTGCCCCCCCGCCCCCCCCCCCCCCCCCCCCGCCCCCCGGCCGGCGCCGGTGCGTGTTTACACAAAGGAGGAACTCATGAAACTGCGGAGTATCGTCGTCTTAGCCGGAGATCGTCACGTTATCCCGGCGGACATCCTAAGGAAAACGCAAAGTTTGACATGGTCTATAAGAGATCTTCTACTGAGAGTGTTTTTCAAACTTCCTATAAGTGATCTGTTCTTCTGTATCTACCTCTGTATCTACCTGCGTTGCATCAATGAAATTTCCCCATGTGGGACAATAAAGGAATATCTTATCTTATTAGCTGCCAAATCCCGACAGGCGGCAAAATATCAAACAGACGTACACAAACTGTGGGGAAACAGGACTTTGGAACTGCAGTAATTACAGTAGTCCTTAAAAGTGTTCCACGTTTTATCTTCTATAGATATTGGCCAAGCAGCTTTGCAGTGACACAAAGGAGGAGAAGGGAGGGACCAGCAGAAGTGGTGGCCCTTATGTGGAGGAGGACCTGTTGTTACTCGAGGCTCCGCGGTGGGCCCCCGGCTGGGTTTGTGTGGAGTGGTGGGAACGCAAGCTGGGTGCTGAATGAGGGGCCTTCACCTTTGGGTGCTGGACAAGAGGGACTGCAGGCAAACACGATTCTTATAGACACTGTAGTGGAGTAGTTGCAGAATGGTGGCTGTTGGTACGAGGATGTGAGGATGTGAGGTGGAGGGGAGTGGCACAAAAGAGAGAGAGAGTGCATTTAACGGTTTGAGTGGTGAGGGGTGGGAGCAAAATGTGGAGCAGACTGCAACTGGCAATTGTGGGGAGGAAATAAATACAAAACTAAGGTAGCAATGATTGTATTTCTAATTTTAAAGAACTAGAACTTTACTTTTCGAGCCTATAACTGTGTTATAACGTTGTCTTAATTAACGTTCGTATGATGATTCATGTTTAGTAAGTCCTCTCCCTCTGAGCCTCAAAAAACACTCGGTTCCAAATTTTCGAGTTTTGTGATATCAAAGGTAGAAATCCAGAGGTCTCCTGTGCAAGTCCATAGATAGATAGATAAATAGATGGACAGATAGATGATGGATTGATGAAGGGTTAGAAGGAAAGACAGGACCCATGGTTTATAATAAAAAACAATTGTGTCCATGGCAGAAATCCTATTGTTGACTGGCTCATCACTGATGAGTACCTGATTAGCATCTGAATGGGCAGAATCTGAAAATACTGTTGTATATTACCAGTAAGTTGAACCTTAAACCTCCATTTCGGTTGAAATGGAGATTCTCTTTTTCAGATTTAAGTTGGACAAGGTGAGTGAGGCAAATTGACCGACAGAACGGACCAGGCAAGACGGCATCGTAAGCTCCATGGGGCAGCTCTACAAAACAATAACACAAATCACTCTAAAATGTACAGCCAGATGTTGGTTGAAGGGCCGGTTAAGTCACATACCTGTAGTTTTAGCTGCAAACAGTGCGGCAGCAAGCACTAAATCAAACACTTCATTGTTTGATTTATTTCTGTGTTGAAAAGTCACTCCTGCTGTAGTGGGTGGAGTCAAAGAGCAGGTACTGATCTGTGTGTAGGTTTCTTATATACATCTATCTGGAGCTTCCCGTCCGCTCCTCTGACGGTGAAACAGTCAAGAAAACGGTTCGTAGCGTCTTCTGTTGTATAATTGATATTCAGGTAAAAAAGAGAAGATTCAATTTAAAACAGCATTTTGAAGCCATGTGGCATCAGCCCTGGTCATTCAGATGATAATAAGGAACTCACAATAACAATAGGATTTATATGACGCAATACAGGTCTGTTAGGTAAGGTTTAAGTGTAGTTGGAGATGTAATCGCTAACTTAGATTCGGGAGCAGGACCACGCCTCAACCTCTTACCTCCCCAGCAACCACACCTCCACTCTTTAACCACGCCTCTTATTACCCAGAAGGCCTATATATGCAAAGGCCAATCCCAGCATCTCTTGTTGTCTCTGCTCTCTCGACCCCACCCTCCCACCCCATGTCTCTATCATCGTCACCTTAACACATAACCATCCATGGAGGGGGGGTTCTGAATCGGCTGGGCTGATTACCCGAGACAGAGCCCCCATCCTGAGTCTCTACCCAGCCATCTCATCGATCTCTCTTTCATCTCATCTATCTCTCGCTCCCGCTCTCGATATCGCTCTAGCGCTCTCTCTCTCTCTCTCTCTCTCTCTCTCGATATCTCTCTCGCTCTCTCTCTCGCTCTCGATATCTCTCTCTCTCTCTCGCTCTCTCTCTCTCTCTCTCTCTCTCTCTCGATATCTCTCTCGCTCTCTCTCTCGCTCTCGATATCTCTCTCTCTCTCTCGCTCTCTCTATCTCTCTCTCGCTCTCTCGATATCTCTCTCTCTCTCATCTCATCGAGCTCTCTCTCTCTCATCTCATCGAGCTCTCTCATCTCATCGAGCTCTCATCGATCTCTCATCGACCCATCATGACTTATCAATAAACATTATTTCGTATTCCATTGTTGTGGCGTGGTCCTTGCTAGTGAAACAGCACAGAGGAGGATTAGTATCCGAGTCGATCGATTGTGAATGACTCTTGGATTAGAGTCGAAACAGTGTCCAGATGACTGAATCTTTATTAGTTTAAGTTCTAAAACAAGAGATGCCAAAGCAGAGGTACCAATGTATATAATCCATAATATCTGTAATCTAAGGAAACATATTCATGGAAACAGGTATATTGTCCATTATGTAAGATTTAAACTGCTTGTTCCTTGGATTAGCAGAATTGTGACACTGGAACATTTATACATGAGGTCATTAATGTGAGCAGAATAATTAATCATCGCTCCATGCTCTCCAAGCTGCCCTCTGCCTGGCATCTCCACTGTTGGCAGGGTCCTGGTCGTCTGGAGACGGGCCGGGGGCTGTCCCACATTCCTCTCCCCGTCCAAATGCTCCTCTGAAGGGGGGTTTGGTGGCTCGCTGCTGCCCCTGGTGGTCCTAGCGCTGTGGCACAGGTCTATTTAGAGACGTTATTTAGTGTCTGATGAATAAAGGCAGATTTACCCTCAGCATCAGAGACGAGGGGCCCAGACTGTGCTGTGGCCCAGCCCCTCCCACAGGAGCTCAGGGGGAGGACATGCCTGATGGATGGAGGCGACGAGAGCTGTGGACAGCAATTAAGTGAGAGATATGAAAGTAAAGCGATTATTTCACGTAAAGTGTGCGTGAAGATGAAACATACTGCTGTGAGTATTAGTAGTAAAGGCAGAAATGTAAAAATAATACATTTCCTTTAGCTTTTGGGCTGATTGACAGAAGCCACTATTGAACAGAGCTCCACCAACAACTGACAAACATCCCACAGACACAACGGTAGCATGAACTGGCAAGAGTCGATCAATTTTATTCATTTAAATGGAGAACGAGGGAAAGGTCTCGCTGCTAAAATATGATAAAAAAGAAGGCCACAAATTCTATAGTAATATTAAGTCAAGTATATAAACTATTGGTTGATGTTAGATATTGATAGTTATAATGAACATACAAACAACAACCATGTGTCTGTGCCAGATTTACACTTGGTTTTATTTGCTGCCTCATCAGTTTCATCAGAAAGTTTACATAAGTACCAGGCTGTTCTATAGACACATCTCTCCTGGAAGGGCCCAAAGTCATTATTCATTTCATACTTCTGTAGCCACAGTTGCCCAGGGGCAGACTGAGGGATGCGAAGCTGCCGATCTGTGGCATCAGCCTCTTTGTAGCTCTCTCACTCACACACCATCAGCAAAGGGGAGTCTCGCATTCATGGTCCATTTCCAGTTTCTGAGCTGATGCTACATGGAGGCCGTAAAAACACCTCTTTCTTTTTATTTGCCATCCAACTGAAATGAAAGTTATCATTGCTTGAACTATATAAATAATAGTAACAGGAAATGCTATGGAAATTCAGCTTTTGGGCAAGTGACTGACGGAACCAAATAAATCCCTTCTGTCTATTTTTTAACCATACAACTGCACGTTATATCCAATCTGCTGCTGGTTTCTGCCCTTTAAAGACACTTCAAAGATTTGTGAGATGAAAGCAGATTAGATGTACTGAACCAGGCTCAACATCAGAGCCAAACCAGAAACCTCTAATGAGCCAGAGGGTTCTCATGTTCGTGAATAAATATGGTTTTGAAATGTTTTCAAGAACACTGGTTATAAAAATGTAACTAAAATAGATAAACATTCCAATACTGAATCCAATCCATTATTGACAATAGTTTGGTCCGTCTCATACAAAAACAGCTGTAATAATTAGTTTGGACACTGAGAAAGATTTCGAGTTCGTCCTTTTGTTCCCTTTGTACTTCGCCCAATATATCACACAATCAAAAAGAATTACTGGTGTTTGGATGGAACATAAAACAACGAAACAAGAAACTTCTAAACCTAATGTGATGCATGCAGTCTGGATACAAACTGGAAATACACAAAAAACTTACATTCTTTCTTGACCTGTAGAAAGGTGGACCCATTTTATTGGCAAACTGCATTTATCTAAGAGATTTAAATTGAAATGTAACAGAATACTGCTGCATAATATTGTACTGAATCCGATGTATTATGGCAGGTGTGTCCAAACTTTTTTCACCAAGGGCTGCATTTTGAAACTTAAACGGGGCAGATGGCCACAAACAACTTGACAATGTCGAATTTGTTGAATGACAAAGTGAATCATTCGAAATTTTGCATTTGATGTAATTGCGATGAGCCTCAACACCTTTAATAAGACCTAGAATATTAATATTCGGTTGGTATGACATCAATATGCCTGAATTTTCCCAATTTTACAGTAAAAAGTACAACTTTTTGTTGTTTGGGCCGACATAGCAGGAAGCTGGAGGGCCAACAAAAATTGGTCTGAGGGCCACATTTGGCCCCCGGGCCCTAGTTTGGACATGCCTGTATTATGGTATTATTCCAGTGCCATTCTCACTGTGGAGGTCATGTCCTGCACAGTGCGCTTGCTTCAGTAGCGGTGTGTGCTTACTCTCGCACCCGCTGTACCCGCTTCACCCGCTGTACCCGCTGTACCCGCTGCACCCGCTGTACCTGCTGTACCCACTGCACCCGCTGCACCCGCTGTACCCGCTGTACCCGCTGTACCTGCTGTACCCACTGCACCCGCTGCACCCGCTGTACCCGCTGCACCCGCTGTACCCGCTGCACCCGCTGTACCCGCTGCACCCGCTGCACCCGCTGTACCCGCTGCACCCGCTGTACCCGCTGTACCCGCTGTACCCGCTGCATCCCTCTGTGATCTGTGCGTTGATGATTGATTAGACGGTCATTTTAACACTGCAGCGACACTTTGTCCGTGCGGAAAGGAAAAAGGGAACGTTTTCGAAGCGCGGACGGTTTTGACAAATATTAAAGTTGGTGCGTTTAATTAAAGTCTAGTCACTCCGCGAGATGAATGTGAATTGTGATCACATTCCAATAAGCTATTTTCAATCAAATTACGCTGTTAATACAAACTAAATAGAACAAAATGGGTTTTGCAACTCATTTTGACGACTGTAGTCACGTCCTTTTTGTAAAGTTCTATTATGTTTGTGTCAACCCCAAAACCCGGAGTCGTTTATCATTTGCAAAAGATGCTTGCAATTTACTTTAAAATGTGCCTTAAAATATCATCCTAAAGTTACTACATTTCATTTTTTCATCAGATGTGTTTGTTTCGGTTGGTGATTGTCGATAAAGAACATAAAGTGGAACGATTCATAGAATAAAAACTATAACTGCAACACCGAAAAGAGAAATTTGCGCTCTTAAAGTTTCATATTTTCCTCAGCGCGGGCGTAGCTTCGTTCATCATAATGGTCTTGACACGTATAGATTTCCAATAGAATGTGAAGAAGTGTTCTCGAAACGCACTATTACTTCCATCACTCTGCGGCAAGTTTCATCAAAGTTGGTTCAAAGAAAAGCTTTTCGGAGGACTGTACGACACTATGTAAATGTGTTCTGTGTGAGCGTTGTGTGTTGTACAACGACGTACAATAGACTGGCACAGGGGGTGGCATGGGCATCGCCTCGTCGTTCGTCTCATGGCCACCTGAAGAGTCTCTGCAGTATCTATGAGTCATATGGCCTTTAACAAAGTGTCTATCAGATTGCATCATGTTTCTAGTGTGCTTAAAGTTATTCATATACTGTATTCTCAGATTACAAGTCGCACCAGCCAAAAAATGCATAACGGAGGGGGGAAAAAACATATATAAGTCGCATTGGAGTATAAGTCGCATTTTTGGGGGACATTTATTTGATAAAATCCAAGATCAAGAACAGACATTTCATCTTGAAATGCAGTTCAAAATAATATTAGATTAGAGAACATGGTGAATAGGTGTACGTATGCTAACGCTAACACCTTCAGCTAAATGACGTACAGACAGAACTGTGGTAAGTGTCTGGTATGTTAACGTAACATATGAACAGTTATTCAGATAACTATAGCATAAAGAACATGCTAACAAGTTTACCAAAGCATCAGTTTTACCCCAAATCACTAAATCCATTGAATTCTTCTTCCTCTGTGTCACTTCTAAACAACTCCACAAACTCCAGAGGTAGAGGAAGTGCAGATTCTTCTTCTGCGTCGCTTAGAGCCTAGAGCGCCCTCTTGTGGTGGCCAGTGTGAAAATAATGAATAATATCTCATATAAGTCGCTCTAGAGTATAAGTCGCACCCCGGCCAAAATGAAAAAAACATATGGTGAAATATAAGCCAGAAAATACGTTCTTTAGAAAAGTGTGTTTTTAGCTGGTGTACGTCTGCCTTGTTGCTCCAGCGGGGCAGAGTCTGTATTGCCTGTTGTGGTTTGGGCAGAAACCAAAGACGAAATGACCCAAACAAACCAAAACAAACGTGACATCGACAAATGTTCTTCTGTCAATTTGAGCAGAAATACTTTTACAATTTAAAGACTCCCGTGACTCATTCCTACAAGTTTGCAATAAGTCAAAGGTGTAATTAAATGCGGACAGTGAAAATCTACTCATTTATTTAACCAGAAAAGTCCCATTGAGACATCTTTGACTCCGGGCAATGCATAAACGAGGGCGGATTATTCCACAGTAGCGATTCCACAATGTCAGCGCGGAATATTCAAACACAACGAGACATATAAAAGCATGCGCATTATGTAAATCTGCTCTCTGCGGCGTAATCGTAGTATGAACAGGGCTTAGTGCCACCGCGGAGACGTATTCACACATGGAGGCCTGAAGTTTTCCCACATAACCAGGGGTAACCGTGCCCTGGCAGAGGCGTTGTGCACTCTGGTGGCCCATAATCTCACTGCTGCTTGACTTTTGAGGACACTACAAGAGAGAGTCGGTTATAAAGCGCTTTTCTCCAAGTGCAATATTGTCTGAAAGCATAACCCTGTTCCAGTGAGTGCCAGGGACTATTACAGGGACCACATCTCGTACGTCCTTTTGTTTTATCTTTCCTTTTCGGGAGAGCCTTTGTGCGGATTGAGTGATGGCTTGCCCGTACAAACACAGTGAACAAGTTGATGACCCTCGTTATGGGCCGACGAGGGGAGATCTGCAAAGGTTAGACGAGAGAAGTGCGAAAGAAAGGAACGAGGAGGAACAATGTGCAGAGGCAGACAAGAGGGTGCCATCCCAGAGTTACGGGGAACACACAAAGGATCACGGGGTGGACAAAGGACACAGGGAACACACAGGAACTGGAGATGTAGTAAACAAATATATCAAACTGGGAGCGCTGGTATTTTGGCATAATATGTGGGTCGTGCTTTGTGTGTGTTTTATGCTGCTAAACCGGCTGTTACCCCCACAGCCCGGAGCTAAACGCAGCTATTCGGAGCTAAGTTGTAAGCTAAACTTTGCTATGTTATCGGGTTATTTTTCGGCGTGGGTTGGCCCGTGGGTTGTGTGGGTCGTGCTTTGTGTGTGTTTTATGCTGTTAAACCGGCTGTTAGCGCCACAGCCTGGAGCTAAACGCAGCTATTCGGAGCTAAGTTGTAAGCTAAACTTTGCTATGTTATCGGGTTATTTTTCGGCGAGGGAAGAGAAAAAAACTACAACTCCTGATACCACTTCTGGTCACATGGCTTACGTACGTTGCACGTCACGCACGCACTGCGTCACTCGAACCAATCACGCGCTTGCCTGGCCATTATCAGCTTCCTGTGTGTCTCTCTGTGCACGGTGTTGGGAGAGACAACAGGACGGCTGAACCAGGTAAGCTTTGCGACTAAAACACCCGCTTTTAATCACTTTAATGTGCGCCGGTTTTAAACTCGAGTGTATGTTTATGTTTTGGTGTGCTGTTCTGCAAGTGTTTTGCTTTTACGCGCAGTGTTATCTCAAGTGAGCTAGCTAGCATCGCTAGCCGAGGGCAGATGTCCCAATATCTCCGCGTTTTGCATCTTAAATACACCGTTAACGTCACAAGGTGAACTGTTATCTGTGAAGCGTGTTATTCCCATATTACTGTTAACCTTAATCCTTTTATCCCCCTTTTCAGAATTGGCAAAGACACCCTGACTGACATGACCTGTCTCTACGTGAAGTCTGCTAAGGAGCGTGGTAAGTGTAAAACATTATTTTAGTGATTTTCATGTTTTAATGATTAGAGTATAATTAACCATAAGCAACATCTGTTTTTCAGGTGAGCCTGCAGTTTGTAAATCAAGCTTCAGATCACTGTGGAAACAGCTTCTCCCACACATCAGAAGCTGTAGGCCACACACAGATCTCTACAACAGAATCTAATGTGCTGTCTTTCGGACCCTCACCGCCAGCAAGCAAAGACATCAGGATGCATTACAGCTTTGACTTTGCACAGCAGGTACTAATAATAGTGCAAATGCAGAATAGCAATTATAGAGACATATACGTCTTAATCAAATGTCATATGTATTAATCTAATCTCCTTTCTCTCTCTCTCTCTGTCTACTACCCTCTGCAGACGGGGCCAAGCTTCACTACACAATGGACATCCACTTCCTCATTGCTGGCCACACCAAATTCTCCCCTGATTGCGGCTTTGGACTTATCAAGCGAGCATACATGAAGACCAGGGTTGACACTTTGGAAGACATCGCTGAGGTTAGTTTATATTATTTGACTACTGTAATGTGTAAACATTAGCCTGGCAAAACTTCAGTGCTGCTCTCTGCTTAAGATATGTTTCTTCTGTTCTCATTTTTTTACAGTGTCGCCCTTGTCATCAGGTAGTGGAAAACAGCTCTCCTGAGTCTCACCTCAGTATCCCACAGCTTGTTGGAACGGCGGATGGCAAAGTGTTTGTCAAGAACTTGGACTGGCAGAAGCATCTGAGTCCCTTCTTCAGACGGCTTCCAAAGATCAAGAGTTATCAGCACTTCAGGTATTTATATTGAAACTCTCACATTGTGTTAAAAAAAAAAATTAGTTAATGAGTGTTTTATGTGAAATAGTTAGCCATTTCTTAAATGTCCTGTTATTTGTTTACAGCTTTGATGCCAAGAGCCGAGAGTCACAGCACAGAAGAGTGCACAGACGAAGAAGAGGATGAGGATGTGATCTCTGATGTAATTGGACTCTGGTGGTGTACATATCATATCTCATATCTCATATATTCAAAGCCATGAACCCGTTGCAGTTCGTATACCTGGCCCTGGCATCTGTTTATAAGAGTTCTTCTATTAAGAGTGTTTTTTAAACTTCCTATAAGTTACTGTCCTTTCCCCCTGTATCTACTGCGTTGTAACATTAAAGGCTATCTTATCTTATCTTATCTTTTGTTGTTTGTGTTGAATCATTCAGTGCACCATTGTTGGTGCACTGAATCACTTGTGAATTATGTTTATCGACAAATGCAATGAACCCTATTCTCATTCTGATTCTTTGATTCTATTCAGGGCCTTTTGTAATCCAAGTATTTCCATTTTAATATAGTAACTTCTAATTCTGATTCAAGTCCAGTTACCATCAATAACAACACTCCTCTTGAGTCTTCAGTGACAGCTGTAGGGGGAAGGTGGTGTCAGTGTGACAGGGGGGAGGGCTTATCTCAATGAGATGCAAATGAGCCCCCCTGTGACTCTGGGCTCACTCAGGTGAGAAACTTTGGAAGCCGTTTTCTCAGTGAATGGGTTTGAGAGTTGTATACATTCAAATGACCACAACTTACTTAAATATTATCAGATCTACATGAGTGAGACATCATTGGAAAGCTTTGAATTCACACTTTCAGAATCTGTATAATAACTCAAAATGTCTCCGGGTAGACATGTAACTGGATTGGCCACGGTCAGTCACATATTTTTGTTTGCATTTCCTTAGCGGAGGAAATAACCAAAACATTACATTTTACATTTACGAAAGTTCTTTAAATGTGCACGGTGTGACTCTTTCGGGTGGAGAGTCAGCTATATTCTTGTCTCCACGGTGATGTTACTTCTTTGACTGGAATGTTCCACGGTATGGCATTAAACATCCAGGCTGAGTTTTCTTCTTTTTTTTTTTTAATATAAACACATGTAATTCAATAAAAGGAAGATGGATAACATTTAAAGGGCCTATGACAGGTTTTTACGATTTTAAAATGTTGACTTTATTTGGTGTATTTGTACCTGTTGTACATATAAATGATAGATTTACACCAATCGAGCAGGTATTTGTGGAGAAAACGTTGAAAAATCTGTAGAAAATGACAGGAAGTGATATCACACCAGGAACACTCATTCCAGACAAAGTTTATGAAGAATTTGAACAAAGAAACAGCTTTTAATCAACATTAATTCAACAAAATAAATATATATTTTTCTTGGTTGAATAAAAATAATTGTTACATTAGATGAGGTTTTGCCCAGTGTTTGCTGGGTAATTTCCTTGTGTGATGTCATCAAATACAAACAGGAAGTGAAATTATAAACCTGAAAAATGTGCTATTCTGTGATCAAATGTTTGTCATTTTTAGCAAAATTTTAAACATCTTCATCTTAACTTTGCATCTTAGTTCTCTGAGTCGTCAGGCCTGTTGGGGGCACTTTAATTGTGGAACATTCCGGGCAGTGGCTCCTTTTATAGCCACATTATATAATACTGCAATAACGTTATGAGAAAAGGTATTCAATCTTCCAAAAATCTTTTAAAAAAAAACTCTCAGACCCATTGCTGCTCTACAAATAAAACAAAACATCTTTGTACCAACCCAATACAACATTATAGATCTTAAATTGTCCTGAACCGGCGCGAGCAGGTGCGCCTTTGTCTCCGTGGTAACAACTACCTTACCAGAAGGCTTAATGGTGCGTTTGTTTGCGGGGCTCATCTGTATTCCGCGCCCGCTCGCACACGGGCAGCAGCCGGCAACAGCTGCTGCTCCGCCAGCCATTACCAATCCACGCTCACGCCGCAGGGAGCTCGCGCTAACTTTGTGCACACTTCACCACGTAAAGCTTAAATAGACAAACGCGGGCACACTCAATTCCCCCAACCAAGTCTGGTGTTGTGGTTTTGGATCTTGTCTTTATCGAGCAGATGTGAGACAGTGGCAGGTAATGACAGGGGTCGTTTCAGATGTGTCTTTGAGCGTGTGGGTTTGGTTAGCTCTCAAAGTGACGCCGCTATATCGACTGGAGTGTAAATATCTTCTACTTTGTGCCTACTCCACTGCCAGAGGTCGGAAGAACGGTAAGTAAGAGTATCGTTAAATACTAATACCGTATTTTCCGGAGTATAAGTCGCACCAGCTAAAAAATGCATATTAGAGGAGAAACAAACATATATAAGACGCACTGGAGTATAAGTCGCATTTTTTGGGAAAATGTATTTGATAAAATCCAAGACCAAGAACAGACATTTCATCTTGAAATGCAATTTAAAATAATAACGGATAAGAGAACATGGTGAATAGGTGTACGTATGCTAACGCTAACACCTTCAGCTACATGACGCACAGACAGAACTGTGGTAAGTGTCTGGTATGTTAACGTAACATATGAACAGTTATTCAGATAACTATAGCATAAAGAACATGCTAACAAGTTTACCAAAGCATCAGTTTTACCCCAAATCACTAAATCCACTGAATTCTTCTTCCTCTGTGTCACTTCTAAACAACTCCACAAACTCCGGAGATAGAGGAATGTGTCAATAATATCACATATAAGTCGCCCCCCGGCCAAACTATGAAAAAAGGTGCCGACTAATAAAGTAAAATAAAGAAAATAAAGAAAATACAGAACTCAAGTTAAAGCAAACAGCAGAGACAAAAAGTGAAAAGTAATTGTAATCTTGACCATGGACAATTGTTTTATATTTTGGACATTTTGAATTGCAACTTTGATGAAAAAAAACTCACTAAAGAAAAGACTCACGGTATCGAGAAGTGGATTTTAACATTCAACAATTTTGGTCAAAAAGTCTTTGCGATGCTGCTAAATCACGTGTGTCACTGATAAAAAAATGAATAATAATTTTACCATGAGGTACGTTCATAGCATTGAGCGTGTATTAAGGTCAGTGAAATGTGAATTTACGAAGCAATAACATCTTCTATGCAGGAGAATAAGGATCAATCAAACATATGAACGTATGAATCTAATCTTAAATTCATCCCTTTCTCCACCATCGCATCGCTGTATCTTAAACAAAGGAAAGGAAAAAGCGTTATATATTCATTGTATAGTGGTTTCCTCACAGTGTTGGAGGACAATATAGCCTTTTACACATAAGAACAAAACGCGTTGATTGATTGTGCGTTTAATCACCAACCATCTGTTTGAAGCCTCGTCACGATCTTCAGGCTTTAGCATTTCTACCGTCACATTATCAGTAAACACACTAAAGTATAGGTTTAGCCGTCTTCTATTTCACACACCGTCTGGTAAACGTGTTCAGCTGGGAAGATATGTCATTATTAATCACGAAAACTAACGATGGAAGCAAACTGTGGTCATTTCTTAAACTACAGCAGGACAAATAGGCCTTACAAAAATATATATCATTATTATTTAACTATTGACATAAATTCATTCTCAGTTTTTCCATATTTTAACATCAAATCAAATCAAATCAAATCAATTTATTTTTGTAAGGCCCAAAATCACAACAACAGTTGCCTCTGAGGGCCACAGGGAGAAACTACATGTTTTCTTTCTTTTAAAGCCCTGTGTAGCATTCACTTCTTGGTCTCCTGACTCACAGCTTGGACCAGTCTCTCCTGTGTTCTCCCCCAGGTCCAGTCATCTCACAGGCAGACACAGTGTGGGGGGGAGAGGAGGCAAAGGGCGCCCCCCGGTGGCCAGGCCTCATCCGTCCATCTGAGCGTGAGGAGAAAAGACGCCTTCATAGCAACAGTCCTACATAGCAACATGGTCTCCTCCAAACATAGACAGCCTTGGGTGCCTCTCACGGCGTATCGGGCGTGAAAGGATGATTTCCACTCAAAGTCTCCCGTATTTTCTCCCAGTTTGACCATTTTTGTGACGTTTATAATGTTGCATCTTGGCTGGAGACGTAGATGTGACACAAAGGTAATTCCACAAACTGTTAGCGATCAACCACACTGTAAACATCGATACAAATCACACGATATTTAGGATTTGACGAGAAATAATGCCCGATAATGCCTTTATTTTGTTGACATGATTGACAGGGGGATTCTGTTTTAGATTTCAGCCGTACTTCCTGTAGTTTTCCACATTTATGTTTCAAATTTTCTGTCAAAACTGCAACTTGACTGATGTAAAACGATGTTGAATATTTACCACAGGTTCTATCGCACCAAACAAAGTCATAATTAGAAAGAAAATAACGTGAAAACCTGTCATATGTGCAATACATACAGTGCTACATGTGCTTTATATCAGCTTTTTTTATTGGAAAATAAGTTGAATACTAATTATACTCTTAAATGTAACTGCACAATTAATTTAACTGGTGTTACATCGAGACATTCAATATGTATATGTAATGTAATCATACTTTCATCAGACCCAGTGACAATAGGCTAACTGATATCACAATACACTATTTTCTTGTAGATTTCTTGCAGGCATGACTATTAAAAAAAAATACAAAATTCATAAACAGCATTCTGAATCCACTAAAAATTGTCCTATGATTTAAGTATAAGCTTAATCAAGTTGCCACTGCCACTAGTGTTCTGTCTTCTTTCTGTCAACGTCTGCTTCAAACAACTTTTAATCCTGTCAAGAATTCTATGTCATGTTTGGACGGACAAAAACGCATCGCTGGAATTCTTAAAAGAAGAAGAAAAAAAGACATATATTGGTGTGAATATGTTTCCAGCAGTGAAGTGCCAGAATGGGATATCAGCTCTGAACAGAAACGGCCTTGAGTGGAACATCCAAAGCCTCCCATCTGTATTTGAATAAAAAACACCTCTCCACCAAGACTTTGTCACTCCATTTGAACTTTCCTCAGTGCCATTTCCGCGCGATTTATTATGAATCATTCAAAACCCCGAGCTCAAAACCAGAACCGACAGGGGAAAACTGGCCTCCTTTCTGAGCGTGCCGCAGTCTGCCCGAGTCCAATTTCATCTCCAACAATGGCGCACTTTGATCTGAGCACACGGTGGATTCATGGTGTCGCTACTGACTGTCCATCACTCCCACACAGCGCTTTAAAGGGGAGCCCAAGGAGGGGAATCGCTTGAGCCGAGATGGCGCCCGCAAATTCTGAAAAGTTTTACAGTATTAAATGTGTTGGAAAACCGTCGTATCTCTCGAAGAATCTCTATCCATCTATCTATCTATCTATCTTCATCTATTTATTTTATTTATTTTATTTATTTTATTTATTTTATTTATTTTATTTATTTTATTTATTTATTTTATTTTAAAAATAAAAATAATATTTAAAAAAAAATCTAAAAAATATGTATGTACACCGGGTGACAGGGAGAATCCAGTATTTACGTTGCATTATCAAACTCCTCAGCCTCTTCATTTCTTTATTTTTCATCAATCTGTTCGTTTATTGCATTTTATTCAAAACTACTGCACTTTTTTGCAAGTATTTTTCAAAATCCAGATTGTCCAGAGTCCAGATGACTACAACTGAAGCTTTTTCTACTATGGAACACGCCTGGACAAATGAGGGATTACACCGACATATTTTTCAAAATGTTTATATTCTATTCTTTTTTTAATGGACCCATGTCATGCAATTAGCTCTGTTTTTTGTGTGTGTTTATTGACTGTTATATCCCATAAATACCTGCTCTCGAAACACTCCCTCTCCCTCGACAGGTGTGTCATCCGTGCTAGTCTACTGTACGATGCTCTTCCGTGCTTTTACAGTCGATTTGTCTTCATCAGTCTCATTATTACAGTCATTTCAGAGCTCAAATTGCCTTCACTGTGCCGCTAATCTGCTCGGCTCAGTCCAAATCGTTCTCTCCGTCGTGCGCAAGCAGATGGAACCCTGGCAACCTCTGATGGCGCCTTGAACGTAGACATTTCAAAAGAGAGATTACTCGACTTTTATTAGATACATGCTAATACATTTTCTATGAGTGAATATCCACACGAAAAGGAAGTGCAAAAGTAATTTAAAAAAGTTTGGATGATTAATAAAGCCTTGGATTTAAACAGCAGGTTTTCTTTTTTGCCCTCAGGCTTTATTAGACAGGAGAGGAGAGTGTGAAATGGTGGATGAGAGAGAAGGGAAAGACATGCGGTAAATTGTCGGAGTCGGGATTCAAACTCACAGCACTGCTAACCGATGCTTTAAAAGTCGCTGTGCTCCACACTCTAGTCCTGCCAATCTGCACTACCAGCCTTATCGACCACCACCGATCACTGACTCACCATGGCAACCACAGCTGTAGCAGAGAAGTAGCGCTTAAACCCTCTGACTGGTGAGCTAGCGAAAAGGTCTGCAAGCTTCTAACCGCCGAGTTGCCACCGCCGCCGCCGCCGCCTCTCTCTTATCCTACGAGAACAGACCGAATCGGGCATTCTCAGCATGATGCGGCCACAAATAATGCGTATAATACCGTTACTTCTTATTTGCGGTCGAACCTCCGGGGGTGCTGTCGCCGCGATACTCTCTGCAGCGCCAGTGCCTCCTGGACTTCCTTGACACGTTACAGCCGTCACCGTCGCTCTGGCGTTGACAGGCTTCATCTGATACTCGTTCCAAATCGCAATGTGCCTGACCCAGAAACGTCACAAAAAAAACGGCGTACATAGCATGCAAAAGAAACCGCGGCCTAGCTTCTCCTGTAGTACGTTCCTCCCCAGCTCCGGCGTTTGTTGCTAGCTCCCATCGGCCATTACGAGGAGCGGACGAGCGTTCAGAACTTTATCATTCAGAACTGTCAGACACGTACTGCACAATTTAGCGCCTGCTGCAGAATGGCGTCGTCGGCAGTCTGCAAAGGGGGACGGACGCGGAGGTAGCGACACGTGCGCAACTAGCGGCGATCCAAGACGGCAACGAGGCGAGCGTGTTTCGAAGATGCGGAGGAGGGTGTGAATAATGGGGAAACATCAGATAGAGTCCTGGCTGTTTGATGTGCTGTTTCGACACGACACCTACAGCATTTCTGCGCTTTATTGATGCTTATGGCGGCACGAGCGAGGTTTTTAATCATGGTGCTTTTCGGAGAGAGTGTTGTGGAAGTACGGCGCTCCGAATACGCACCAAAGCATCAAAGGGATTTTTCCAAGAGTAGGTGCTTTTGAACGTGTCGTAACTCAAGCGGCGTTTTTTGAGTCCAATCGGGCAGAGGTTTATATTGTTCGAGTTTAAAATCACGGTTGGCGACTCAAGGCACTGAACAATGTATGATCAAGTGAAACACGTACATAAAGAGAAGAAGACTGCAAAATAGATGTGGTTAACGCCGGTTATTTAAAATGACAGGTGTTTAGAAGTGTCCAAGAGTCCAAGCCCGAGCCATCACTGTCCAAGTCCAAGTCCAGACATAATCATCTTAAAAGAGTCCAAACAAGTCCACAAACTTTGAACTTGAAACCATAACTTTACATAACTTTATAAAAGTGTGTTTTTCCCGCCCTGATCACTTTTGACTCTCTCTGCTACGACCAGTTCCTTCGTCGTTTTGGCCTTTCCAGTTGAGTTGGAAAGTCAGCCTCTAAAATATGATATACAGTAAGATTGATTGTAAGATTGCACTGATTCTCTGGACGAGCTGAGAACGGCTTTGTGTCTGTGTAAAACGTATTTTCTCTGTGTAAAATAATACAATCTTAAGGATGATTTCAGCGGATGGTGGCGCCCAAGACAACAGGTTCAGAGGTCAGAAGTATAAGAACTCAAGGCTTGGACTCGGAGTTCTTGGCCCCCGTATCCAAGTCCTCATAAACTCACAAGTTCAAGCAGAGTCCCAAGTCATCATCTGGGATTATGTTCAAGTGGAGTCACGAGTCCCAGAAGTTACTAGAATTGGTGAGACGAAGAACATTTGGTGTAAAACAGAGGTATCCAAACTTTTCTCACTGAGGGCCGCATTTTGAACCATATACAGCGCGGAGGGCCACAGATGATATTCGATGTAATTTTGAAGAGCCTCCACACCAAAATTATAGCAGTAAAAGTACTATTTTTTGTGGTTTAGGCCAACAAAAATTGCCCCCGGGCCATAGTTTTGACATCCCTGGTGAGTGACTTGGCTTGTGATAGTGTCCCTTGTCAAACTTTTTTTTATAAACGTATCAACTGGCTTCTGTCATAAAACGACCACACCCACATCCTCCTTCATAGCTGCTCAGTACGTGAATATTTACCGCACTCGCCGAAGGACAACTTGGCAACCTTGCCACGTCGCCGGCACAAGCCCAATCAACCATCTCCAATCGAAAGTATTGTACGCTACAAAACATCCAGCGTCAAGGCCCTGCGTGCCATTATCGTTCCGTCCTCACTTTATCTCTGCGGATGGAAAACGACATGTTAGCGACGATTAATGAATGCGGTGTTCTTGAGCCCGAGGATTCGACACTTTCAGACGTGGATTAATTAGAGCCGAGACGACAGCGGGTTTTGTAACATTGTGTACCGAGCCACAATGGGACGACGGCAGCCGGCGGCAAAAGAAGACGGCGCAATCGGAGGCTCATCTGCAAACGGAAGAGCCCGACTGATCGTGGGCGACAATAGCAATCGAGACGTAAAAAACATCATCGCGCCGTGTCGCCGTTCAAGTGTTTCGCACGTCTCGAGTTTGTAAAATCACACCTCTGGATGAATGACAGCGGACGGGTTTAACAGTTCAAAGAGAGGCAAATTTCTTAGTTGCGAAACGCTCGGGTTTAAGTGATTGGCAGCGTCCTTAAAAGGAGCTATTTAAGACGGCTTGTTGCGTGTGAAGTGTAGAAAAGCGCATAATGGGATCTTCAGTGTTCATCATTCGTAATCGTTTACATTTTACGTTTCGACAGCAGGGGTGTAGGCAGGGGGGGGACAAAGGGGTCTATTTTCCCAGGCCCCATGTGTTTAGGGGACCAAAATTTACCCTCTTTGTTTACATTATTGTGCGGCTTTCTGCCCAAATTCCTGTCATCGGCCTGTAAACAAGTACGTGCTCGATATATTTGTAGCTAAGAAGCAGATTTTTAAAGTTCTTTTGGTTTGTAAACTAGTCCTGTTTTATGTCCAGTTTACATAGTGTCCTCTAAGTAACCTTTCTGATGGATGGTCCACTATTCTACATTGTGTGCATTATTTAATGTTTAATGTTGGTCCTATTAGCTTCAAATTATAAACCAGATGTTACACTTTTCGCATTACCAATTGTGATAAAAATAAAATGTAAATAATGTGTTTTAAAGTAAGTTTGACATTAGGGTACGAATTGGGTGGTTGAACTAGCACTGTGTCCTTTTATCACTCATGTTTGTAGACGTTCTTTCGACACCTCAGCAAACAGCCCGAAATAATGTTTAGAAATCAAGCTTTTCAAAACTGAGCCTCTCTGAGAATGTGCGCTGGGGAGAGAAGCCGAAGCGAAGAGCAGGAGCTGCAACGAGAGCAGCTGACATCACCCAAACATAACCAACGTTTTCTTATTAAATCAATTCTAAATCAATAATAAGGCCAACTCTGGCGATACACAAAAAACATGTTTGTGGCGCTTTGAGATGTGGCTAAAGACACAACTTCTGGTTTATTGCCACCTTTTTTGCATGTATTTCACTTATTCATGTAATGCGTTGGATTTGGATAGTGGCAGAAGCATTATGCACTGGAAATATCATATTTTTGGTCTTGATCTGAACTACAGCAGGAAACAGCTGATGCTAACATGCAGCTCAACGTGCGGCTCAACGTGCGGCTCAACGTTCGGCTCAACACATAAGGCTATCATCACTGGAAACACAGGGTTTATGAGAAAGGTCATGAACATATCCACACAATAGAAGGTGGGCGATATGCTGGTAAATGCATAACGCTGCAAGTGTTCAGATAAGGCAGGTTTATCAGTGACTCGAGCTAGAATCCACTGCTTCTCCAAATCTACGGGATCAGATGAATTTGAAATTTCCCCATGTGGGACAATAAAGGAATATCTTATCTTATCTTAGATTTTGGCCCTGGTATGTTCGATGGTCTACACCCGCCTGGCAAGAGTCCGGCCCCCGGCTCCCATGTGGGCGAGTTCATCACTGTCACGGCCTCGTCCTGTGTGTGCTGAGCTGGGTATTTGCTCGTGTGAATTCAGTAGGTCAGGGCCTGAGCACCAAGGTGTGTGTGTGTGTGTGTGTGTGTGTGTGTGTGTGTGTGTGTGTGTGTGTGTGTGTGCGTGCGTGCGTGCGTGTGCGTGTGTGTGTGTGCGTGCGTACGTGTCCATTCAGTAACACATCCATTTCGCTCGGGGCGCCTGAGTGGACAGCCTTCCTTATCGCAGTGGGAGTTGCTGCAGTCCAGGCTGTTTTCAAATATATATATGTTTCATTTGTGAAGAGGGGCTGCAGCCTCGAGGTTCTAGTCTGTTATCCTTATGAGGTACACACCTGTTTAAAGAACATGCTGTACCACTTACAGCGCCTCTGACAGGTTGGATGACTCATTGAACTAAAGTGCTGTTAAGATAAATATATTTAGAATTTTGCTAAAATGAAAATAAAAATCCCCAGAATAGCACATTATTTAGGTTCATAATTTCACTTCCTGTTTGTAATCTATGACATCACACTAGGAAATTACCCAGGAAACACTGGGGAAAAACTCATCTAAAGTCACCATTTTCTTTATTTGACAAATAAAAATAAATGAGAGCGAATTTATTTTGTGGAATTAAAGTTTGAAGGGTCAAAAAATTAGTTTCTTTGTGAAAATTATGCATAAACTTTGAAGGGAATGAGTTTCCCTAGTGTGATGTCACTTCCTGTCATTTTTCTACATATTTTTTTACTTTTCTCCACAAATACCTGCTCGATTGGTGTAAAACTATAAGTTATATGTACAACAGGTATAAATACACCAAATAAAGTCTAAAGTAGAAAATCGTAAAAACCTGTCATAGGCACTTTAAGTTTGGATAAATGATGCAGTGTTATGATGTAAAATGTTGCTTTTCACACTAATATATTCTGTTACTACATAAACAACAACGTGACATTTATTTTCAACGCATAAAGTGATACTCTATTCATTCTATAATAGACTTATGCTGTCATATTGCTTATGTCGTGATGTTAAAGATGCAGTGAGGAACTTTTCAGGTGTGAGGATGGTTCAAGTTTTCTTTATAAATACCAGCGGGTACATTTGTTTGCAAAAGGGATTGTAGCGGTTCAATCACAACAACACATGACACAGTTCACAAATGACTCAGATACATCAGGCTCAACAAGTATGTCTTTCAGGTTTGACACAGATCTGACTTGTAATCTGACTTGGGCGCATCAGCTGCACGTCTTCATGGAGATATTCATTTGTCTGATGTCTGTTACTATGTCAGCCCAGTCCTTGATCGTCATTCATTTCTTTGTGATGGCATTTTTTTCCCTGCCCACAAAAGTATGCTCCAGAGGTATCCATTTATTGTGTCCAGGGCAGGAGTTTTGAGGCCCAAGTATAGACAGTTGTAAAATTGAGTGGGATATCAATGTCAAATGTTCAGTTTTCAGTGTTATTTGTGGTTTGTTTTACCATTTTATGCATTTCCTCATCAATAATTAGAGAAGGAAAGGAATTGCACGCGCACTCACCACAAGAGACTATGTTAATCATTAATACCATGCAGCATGAAATCTAAATTGCATGATGAAGTATCCCCATGTTTTCCTTTGATTTTTAGGAAAGTAACTCTGATCTGAATTCCACCAAATGAAATTGTGACACAGTCGCTCAAAATGACTCTGAATACAACTATCTGGTAGAAGTATTTAGTTAATGTTGGAGAAAAGAGTATCTCATCCTTGGCCTACATCATCAGAGGTACATTACTGCTTACAACGGACTGCATTCTACTAGACTGGAATGCACATATACACAGTCGCAATGTCTTAGGGATCATGTCTCCGGATCATGGGTCCTGCACTGACAGAAATAAACTTCTCCAACAGGGGTGCAAAAGGCTGCATTGTACCCTCATTTATAAGTGTTTGCACCCTCATGTGAGCGTGTAAAATACTGACATGTAATGGAAGATGTATCGTCTTTGCACCCCTTTGAAACTCGGGCGCACCCTCAGCCAGTTTGTTCTGGACCTGTGCCTGGAACTCATGCCACTTCACAACAGTGACGTCCCAGCGCTGGTTCTTTAGCTCCGATTCCCTGACGCCTTTTCAAACAAATCAAAGCAAACACAGTAATCAGACGGCTCCGGACAGGTCGGCCTTGAAAGACGGGTCAAATGCAAGCTCCGGTAAAGCGTATTGTTTTCTACTCGAACTTCGTGACGTCAAATTGCCGCGACGCCGGGTCTGGTTTAATCCCTCGCGGCGTTTTAAGTCGCCTCTCAATACAACCGCTCCAAGAGGAAGATATGAGACGTTTCGCCGTGATCCGCTGAACACTTTGCCTGATTGGTGCGTGCCCGGGCGTGTGGGACCGGACCCCCCGCCGCTCTAACCCTCCTGCTCACATCTGACAGCTCCCCCGCACCGTCTCTGTCTGTGCGCGCCGCTGATAACGATAAGAGGGAGGAAATGGTACAAAATGATAGACGGGAACCGAGGCATGCGATATTCGCTCTGAAAAAAAACAACGTCTGTATAAGAGCTTATCTGCGAGATGGAAAAACAAGATGTCGAACATTAGTTTGGAGTCGAGGCGCGCCACCCGGCCTGACTAGATCTGGCTGGCTGGCCCGGGTAAACAGGAAGCCAACTCGAATTCAAGACTTGTCAAAAGTAATTAAGCCCCATGTGCATCTTCAGATAGGGTTGCCATGGGAACGTGACTTTTAACTCTGCGAAGAGCAAGATCTACAAATAAGGCTTAATAAGTGGAAACACTGCAGATGTGTGAAGCTGTGTGGATGGATGGAGCATGAAGTATGATCGTGATATTAAAATAGGAAAATGTATTAATACATTAGCTTAGAGTTTGTGTTCGATTTATGAAAAGCATTACAAAACCACACATTTAAAGATGACATGATTGTATTGAGCATGTTGGTAACTTGGTGAACACTTTTTGTCATTTCCAGGATGCTGATTTGTAAAATGTATGTTTAATAATTCACAATGTTATATTTTACATTTTAAAAAGGAGTATTTTCCCCCCATGAACGTACAATCATTATTGCAGTTGCCATTGTCAACATTTTGGATTTATAAGACAATATAGACGAACATTATATTGATCAGTGTTAGGGTTGTGTTCAAAATATGATTTTTGTGGCCCGTAGGCTTTAAAGGAGGTGGAATAGTACTTTTGATCTGCTGTTTGTGCTGCTCCTCTGGGCCGAGGTGAGAAGGAGCTGTGGACCTGATCAGAAGCTGATCTGTGCAGAAGATGCTGCTGCAGCATGTTCAGACCATGAAACATACAATACTTTACTAGAATGTGTTCCTTATATTTCTATTTGGATCAGTTGGATGTATGAAGTTATTAGAGCAGAATGGATTTATAAATAAGTGCTTTGTGGATAAACATGACATTTCATACATTTTCTTATCCAGAGTAAAAAAAAAAAAAACATTTGGTAAGGGATCTTCTCAAAATGGGTTGAAGCTAAAAAGACGTAATTTTTTTCGTCTCTCTCTGGACCCCCTCCCCCCTCAAAAGACGAAAGACTGGCTTCACATAAAATGTTAACGCGTTGATAAAACGATAGTAGCTTGATAAACCCTGCTCACCTTTAGTCCCTGAACATCCTTTGGTATGTTTATCAGTAGAAGTTATGAACTCTCCAAATAATGTCACCTGTTGCACATGTTTGTTTACTCAATCCACATGGTCCACGGCGCATCGTGGCCAGCGCGGGGAGTGGGGCGGGTTCTCCCTCGTACGGGCCACTGCGCGCCGTGATCACAACAAACCGTGCGCACGGGCCGCGGTGCGCGCCGCGGTGGGCCGCCGTGCTCCCCTGTACACACTCCCCGTGCTCCGCGCCTCACCCACCGCCTAATGTTGGCCTAATGCTCGTTCAGAGATTTTTAGCATTTCAAAACAATTACTGCCACAACGATGTATTGAAGCTTCAAAGCAACAAAAAGACGAAATGTAGGTCCCCCCCCCCCAAGAGGAAAAATATTACGTCTTTTCAGCTTCAACCCATTTTGAGATGATCCCTAAATTTTTAAGACCCTTTATAAAAAAAAAATTCTGGATACGTATTGTAATGAGGGAATTGTATCGGAATATACAAGTATCGGGATACGTATCGTGACCCCTGTATCAAGATACGTATCGTATCGCGAGGGCAATACCCAGTCCTATTCAATGTATTGGATTGTAACTGGTTATTAAAGAAATATGGTTGCCTAAATCTGCTTTGGAAATGAAGATAAAATGTCATTTGTATCACCTTCATTATACATCAAAGATACAAAAATCACCTCTGAGATTGTAATACTTCAAATCATCCCAAGACTGAAATGTATTGTTCTAATGTAATTGTTGGCATGTCCTACAATACACAAACTATTCAAATGGGACATGACACATTGACTCAGTATGGAATCAAGCAAAACGGTTACATAAACCAAACATGTGTTTAAGTTATAATGGGTCATTTGTTTTTTGTAACTTAGTGGCGAGAAATTTAACACAAAACACACACGTCCCACTGACCAAAACAGCCATTTCTCCTTCTCACCACGTGTAAATAATGAGTCAACACACACAGAACTGAGTGATGCCAATTTTACTTTGGGAAAAACGTTTGACAGCTTTTATGTCGGCAAAAATATGACACTCCCACACTTACTGAAAACAACAGAAAGACTAAACATACAATCATGCATTCTTTTTTCACTCAAACTACAAAAAAACAAAAACACCCAGTTAACACACTGGTGCCACCGAGACACAAAACAGTGGTGCTGCCAGTCACAAACTTGTTTTTCTTGCCCCAAAGGCACAACACGTTCAGTTTGTTCTGCTGGAAGAGTGAACATGAACTTATCAGGCTAAAAACAGGATTTAAAAAGTTTGAGCCAAGTCACAAGTGCATCGTTAATGTGCTTTAAATGGATGCCAATAATTAACAGGATAAAAAGCAACATCCTCCACTCTCAACACGGCAGCAGACGACTTGTTGAACTGTAAAACTCTTTATAAAACCGCATTCAAAGTCAGTATTTGGCAGTTCCCGTGTTCAGTCCTTGTACTCCGTGTACTTCTTGGCGGAGCCGTGCACCTTGCCCGCGGGGTACTTCTGCCGGTTCAGCGCCATCTTCGCGAGCACGGCGCGCGGCAGGTCCACGCGGCACTTCTCCGCGAGCTCCAGCAGGTAGATGAGCACGTCGCTGAGCTCGTGCGCCAGCTGCTCGCGCTCGCCGTCGCTCCAGCCCGGCAGCCCCTCCGCCGCCTCGCCCTTCCACTGGAACAACTCCGCCACCTCGCCCACCTCGCCCACCATGGCCAGGAGCAGGTTGCGCGGCTGGTGGAACTGGCTCCAGTCGCGCTCGTCGGTGAACTCCGCCTGCAGCCGCCGCACGTCCTCCATGGTGGGCGCCGGGCTGAACGCGAACCGCTCCGCGCCGCCGCCGTTCCGCAGCGGCGCCGTGGACGGAGACGACGGTTCCGTTGTTGTTGTTGTCGTGGTGGTGACGCCGTTCACCGTTAACTCCTCGCCGTTAAGCCCGCGGGAGTCTTTACCGTTGCCAGCCATCATTTTCTCCCGGTAAAAGTTGCAGCTCGATCGCAGCCGTGTCAGCGACGGAACTTATCCTCCCGCCAGTTGACGAATGCCGGATGTGACGCAACTTCCGTAGAAAGCTCACCGCGTCTGCGACTCGGGATTTGTAGTTATTTCTCCGCGAACTGTCCACTCGGCTCCAGCGTTCGCGGACACTTCCAAAAACTACAATTCCCATTCACAACATTGACGTGCGCGACAGACGGAAGCATGGCGGCCCCCGGAGCAGCCGCAAGTGCACTTCTGTGTCATTTTAATAAACACAGGCGTCGTTTGTATCCTATTTCTTTGTTTTTATGCAGAAGAATAAGTGTATCAGCAGCAACGCGCAATAGTCAGCCACAAGCGAAGCCGAAAAGGTACGACAACCGGCTCGAGGTTGATATTTCCCCTTGTGTCCTTAGCAACACAACGCTGTCAGATGTATTTATCAACATTATATTGCACATTATAAAGGTCTAATTCAAAGTTTCTGTTATGCTTTCAAGTTTAAACGTTAAAAAAGTGCTTAATTTAGCATTTTAAGAATGTAATTTTGGGGAAACTAAACAAAAGGCTAATTCTGCATAATTCTGTATAACAAGTGATCTGTTCTTCTGTATCTACCTCTGTATCTACCTGCGTTGCACCAATGAAATTTCCCCATGTGGGACAATAAAGGATTATCTTATCTTATCTTATCTTAATAATGTGCATCCAGGTATTATAATGTAAGGATATTCCACCATTGTGTACGCGCTGTAGCTGTAGTCTGTAGATTCATTGATGTCTTCTTTAAAGTCTTTAAAGTGCTGTATTTTGTGTGTTTTGTGTGTGTTTGTGTCGCAGCTCTCTTCAGCCGCTGGTGGCCGTGGTGGGATTAGAGATCCACGCTCAGATCCGCTCCGACACCAAACTGTTCTCCGCCTCGCCCGTTCGCTTCTCCTCGCCCCCGAACTCCCTGGTGTCGTTCTTTGACGCGTCCTTGCCCGGCACGTTACCCGTACGTCACTCGAACTCTTGTGCTCTGGACGCGGGCTGAAGCCGAAGTCGGTTTAATCGAGAGTCGCGACAAAAGGATTACTGAAATATCAGCTAGTGCTGAGCTGGTGGTGGAGTCGTTTAAGATGTAGCACTTATGCCAGGTTCTGTGCGGCCGGCCTCAGCGCTGTGAGAGCAAATACCGGCTCAGACAATTTGCTGAAAGTCTTCCCTGCTCTTCTGCCCCACAAAAATGTATTTATTATTTGAATCATTGTTATCTGGACAATACACAGACTCTAAAAAGTGGGTTTATGACTCAGGAAAGTAGCACATTTTGTGTTTTTGATTAAAAAAAAGAGTTTGTTGGTAAGTGTACTCAAACAAGACGTTCTCAGGGAGCATCTTTTTTGTGAAAATCGAATTATTCATGATCTGTTAGATAAAGATATTTTACTTGATAAGAATTTGAATTTCAACCAGAAGGTAATTGGTTCAGATTTCACTGGCGGTGTACGGTTGTTTGGATTGGTAAAAACTGTTTTTTTTGTCCCACAATGGGGAAATTCCAGTTCAAGAATCAGACAATCAACAATCAGGATAAATATCTATTAAATATAGACTTAGCTCTAACGCAGATTGTTCAGGTACAGCAAAAATATAAGGCAACAAAACCCTTCTGTTCAATAAGTGAGTCTCTATGTACAGTGCTGCATATGGACAGAATAAATTGCAGATAAAGTGACCAATGAGTTGTACCAGTGAGGATTCATATTATGTAACAGTACTGGACATGATGATTACTACAGAGGATGGCACGTATTCAGGACTAGCAGTGTTTATTGTACTGTTTGTTGTGCAGCTGGTAAGACACTGCCATTACCCAGCATTAAATGTCTTTGCAAACAAGCTGTACACCAGAATCAGATCAGGAAATAGAACTTGTGTAAACATCTGCTTTGCTGTAGAAATGAAACGGAAGCAGCCAAAGTAAAACATAATACTCTACTGAAAAACATTGAGATGATGTGTTATTGGCATACATTAAAGAAGGCGTATTATGTTTTTTTAATGCGTCTTTAGGTCCTGAACAAGCGATGCGTCGAGGCTGCGGTCATGACGGCCCTTGCTCTCGGCTGCTCCATCAACCAAAAGTCCCTGTTCGACCGGAAACACTACTTCTACGCCGACCTCCCCGTAAGTACAGCAACCGACCGTACTGTAGGCGTCGTCCTGTACATTATCCCACTCTGCCGAACCGAACCGTCGACTTGTCCTCGAGTTCCCCCCAGTGAACTCCGGCGGCGTAATTGTTGATGCGAGGGAGTCTTGCTGACATTATCCACTGGTCGTTTGCCTCTCTGCCGCTCATTTCGAGAGACACGCTTTTAAACGCACCGTCGTTTGAGTCTTTGAGTCGCTCTACTGAAGTTTACAAAGTACTATAGCTGCTAAATGGATTCTCGCCGATAGACAGCGACTCGAGGAGTATATATGTGTATGTGGCGCTATTACAGACTTCAACAAGCCATTTCTTTAAAGTACCTGCCGTTGTTTTCTAATGGTTTTGTTGCTTTGGGATAATACAAGCCAAATATCCCCTCTGCAGTGCTATAAAAGACACAGGAGCTTGGATCAATTAAGAAATGCTGCAAGTGCTTACGGGACAGAAGTCTTGATACTTTCCCATTGTTTTCTTCAATTTGCTTGTCAAATAGTGAGGCACGAGCTTCTCAATAATGTCATGTATTTGTGAAGCATATTTTCTGTCTTCGTTTTGGCTTTAATGGGTTAGATTGAAGTTGAGAACACACTGTACATACTACTACTGTACATACTACTACTATTGTACACACTACTACTCTATATACTACTACTACTGTACATACTACTACTGTACATACTACTACTATTGTACACACTACTACTGTACATACTACTACTGTACATACTACTACTATTGTACACACTACTACTGTACATACTACTACTGTACATACTACTACTATTGTACACACTACTACTCTACATACTACTACTACTGTACATACTACTACTGTACATACTACTACTATTGTACACACTACTATTGTATACACTACTACTGTACATACTACTACTACTGTACATACTACTACTGTACATACTACTACTGTACATACTACTACTATTGTACACACTACTACTGTACACACTACTACTGTTTATACTACTACTGTACATACTACTACTGTACATTGTACTACTATTGTACACACTACTACTGTACATACTACTACTATTGTACACACTACTACTGTACATACTATTACTACTGTACATACTACTACTGTACATACTACTACTGTACATACTACTACTATTGTACACACTACTACTGTACACACTACTACTGTTTATACTACTACTGTACATACTACTACTGTACATTGTACTACTATTGTACACACTACTACTGTACATACTACTACTATTGTACACACTACTACTGTACATACTATTACTACTGTACATACTACTACTGTACATACTACTACTATTGTACACACTACTACTGTACATACTACTACTACTATACATACTACTACTGTACATACTACTACTACTGTACATACTACTACTATTGTACACAATACTACTACTGTACACACTACTACTACTGTACATACTACTACTATTGTACACACTACTATTGTACATACTACTACTACTACTGTACATACTACTACTACTGTACATACTACTACTATTGTACATACTACTACTACTGTACATACTACTACTACTGTACATACTACTACTATTGTACACACTACTACTACTGTACACACTACTACTATTGTACACACTACTATTGTACATACTACTACTACTACTGTAAATACTACTACTACTGTACATACTACTACTACTGTACATACTACTACTACTACTACTACTGTACATACTTCTACTATTGTACATACTACTACTGTACATACTTCTACTACTACTGAACATACTACTACTACTGTACATACTACTACTACTACTACTGTACATCCAACTAATATTGTACATACTACTACTGTACATACTACTACTACTGTACATACTACTACTACTGTACACACTACTACTGTACACACTACTACTGTACATACTACTACTATTGTATATACTACTACTGTACATACTACTACTGTACATACAACTACTATTGTACACACTACTATTGTATACACTACTACTGTACATACTACTACTACTGTACATACTACTACTACGGTACATACTACTACTGTACATACTACTACTATTGTACACACTACTACTGTACATACTACTACTGTACATACTACTACTGTACATTGTACTACTATTGTACACACTACTACTGTACATACTACTACTATTGTACACACTACCACTGTACATACTACTACTACTGTACATACTACTACTGTACATACTACTACTATTGTACACACTACTACTGTACATACTACTACTACTGTACATACTACTACTGTACATACTACTACTACTGTACATACTACTACTATTGTACACACTACTACTGTACATACTACTACTACTGTACATACTACTACTACTGTACATACTACTACTATTGTACATACTACTACTACTGTACATACTACTACTATTGTACATACTACTACTGTACATACTACTACTACTACTGTACATACTACTACTACTGTACATACTACTACTGTACATACTACTACTACTGTACATACTACTACTATTGTACACACTACTACTGTACATACTACTACTACTGTACATACTACTACTGTACATACTACTACTACTGTACATACTACTACTATTGTACATACTACTACTGTACATACTACTACTACTACTGTACATACTACTACTATTGTACATACTACTACTACTACTGTACATGCTACTACTACTGTACATACTACTATTGTACATACTACTACTGTACATACTACTACTACTACTACTACTGTACATACTACTACTATTGTACATACTACTACTACTACTGTACATACTACTACTACTGTACATACTACTACTACTGTTCATACTACTACTGTACATACTACTACTCTACATACTACTACTGTTCATACTACCACCTTACTGTTCATACTACTACTGTACACAATACTACTGTTCATACTACTATTGTACATACTACTACTGTTGTACATACTACTACTGTAGATACTACTACTGTACATACTACTACTGTTCATACTACTACTGTACATACTACTTCTGTACACACTACTACTGTACACACTACTACTGTACACACTACTACTGTTCATACTACTACTGTTCATACTACTACTATACACAATACTATCGTTCATACTACTACTGTACACAATACTACCGTTCATACTACTACTGTTCATACTACTACTGTTCATACTACTACTGTACATACTACTACTGTACATACTACCACCTTACTGTTCATACTACTACTGTTCATACTACTACTATACACAATACTACCGTTCATACCACTACTGTTCATACTACTACTACTACTGTACATACTACTACTACTGTACATACTACTACTGTACATACTACTACTACTACTACTGTACATACTACTACTACTGTACATACTACTACTATTGTACATACTACTACTGTACATACTACTACTACTGTACATACTACTACTACTGTACATACTACTACTACTACTGTACATACTACTACTACTGTAGATACTACTACTGTACATACTACTACTGTTCATACTACTACTGTACATACTACTTCTGTACATAATACTATTCTACATACTACTACTGTTCATACTACTACTGTACATACTACTACTGTTCATACTACCACCTTACTGTTCATACTACCACTGTACACAATACTGCTGTACATACTACTACTGTTGTACATACTACTACTGTAGATACTACTACTGTACATACTACTACTGTTCATACTACTACTGTACATACTACTTCTGTACATACTACTACTGTACACACTACTACTGTTCATACTACTACTGTTCATACTACTACTATACACAATACTACTGTTTATACTACTACTGTACACAATACTACCGTTCATACTACTACTGTACACAATACTACCGTTCATACCACTACTGTTCATACTACTACTGTTCATACTACTACTATTGTACATACTACTACTGTACACACTACTACTGTTTATACTACTACTGTACACACTGCTACTGTTCATACTACTACAGTACACACTACTACTGTTCATACTACTCTTCATACTACTACTCAAGTCCCCGCTCTTCACAGTAATTGAGCTCTCAGAAGGCAAAGTTCCTCGTACCCTTGGAGCCTGAAGGTAGTTCTGCTGCAGATGTGAGTGACGGGTTCAGATGTAAAGGACAAATGTCAAGGGAACTCTAAAATGACAGAGACCTCTTTCAAGTGTTGAATTCTTCTGGGGAGGAGGGTTCAACGCTAGGAATTGTTAGATTGTAGATGACGGCTCATTCAATTGTTAAAATATCTCCTGGGATAGAGCAATTCACTCAGCGGAAAAGAGTAGTGGTGAATTAAGACATTTTTATTTACTTCTTGCTTTACTGTACATAATGAGTTTCTTGCTCCATTTTATATTCTAAGCTCCTCAACATGGCACCACAACCGCTTAAAGTTTTAAATGATACATCAGAATCACTAGATGAATACACCATGGCGCTGCCCTCTTCATCGACCTCTTTAAAGCCTTTGACCCTCTAGACCGCACTGTGCTTGAACAAAAGTTGCACAGTATTGGACTCTCACATCACATTGTCTGACAGGTCACGGTGTAAAGGTTCAGAACCACAAATATTTTTTTTTTACCGTATTTTCCGGACTATAAGTCGCACCGGAGTACAAGTCGCACTAGCCAAAACATGCATAATAGAGAAGAAAAAAACATATTCAAGTTGCATTGGAGTATGAAAAGCGGTTGCAAGTGTGAAAATAACAAATCATATCACATATAAGTCGCTCCGGAGTATAAGTATATAAGTATAAATATAAGTATAATTCGCACCCCGGCCAAAACTATGAAAAAAGGTGCGACTTATAGTCTGGAAAATACAGTAATCATTTAAAACCTCGTTTCTTATTTAAAACAATTACTAAGAATGTTTTGGCCCATAGGTTTGATTAGACAGGACAGTTTTAGTGTGAAATGGGGATGAGAGACAGGTAGGACATGTAGAAACTCAAAACTCACAGTACTCGGGCCTGGCATATGTGCTGCGGTCTCAACCTCTAAGTAAAGGTATCCAATGGCTACCAAATGACCAACAATGAGAATAATCAGGATTGTATAGTCATTTGAAATATAATCGACCACTGCCAAAAAAAAAGAAATATTTATAAGTGGTATCTTTTAAAATAAAGTCATATTACAGTAATGCTGTCTTAACATTCAGCCGACAAAACTTACGAAATGGCGCTTATTAAAATGTGTGTATTTCAGTCGTTTTTAGCGTGTGGATTAAATGTGTTCAGATGTTCTAATTCCCTGCTTGAAACACCACTTGTTTTACACCACTTCACGTTATATATTTAGAGGGAAATATATTGTTGTCTTATTTAAAAGAGACAGCGGTATATTTCTATCATCAGGATACATCATCTCCCCTCTTGTGTGTACTCTCTCCAAATTCCCCCTTAAAATCCCCTCCAGAAGTGTCAGGATTACCGCCGGCTCCCTCTTGCTCTCCGCCGTGTTTACCCAAGATTGCATCACCTCCATCGGATCCGTTCTCAGTTGTTGACACGCGCAGCATGGACGATAATGCCAGATTACACTTTCTATCCGCCGCCAAACACCTCCACGACACAGGCAGGGCGGCTCCAAACACCCTTTTGTTTACCGCGCGGCTTTGGCCCCATCTGCTGCGCAGAGAGAAGCCTACGTAGGTCGAGTTTGTGATATTAAAGAGTTTTATCTCATGGTTTTGTTCAGCGGGTCAGGGGGGTTTGGCCCATACATTTGCCATATTGATCATCTCGTTTATACGGTATTTTCTGGACTATAAGTCGCACCGAAGTGCATCTCAAGTGTTAATTTTCCTTTAAATAGATCGTTGGTCTGTTCTCTTCTTTTGGTGAGGACAGTATTACAAGGAATAAACTATTACCATACTTTATTATACTCCGGTGTGACTATATATAAGTCGCACCAGCCAAAAAATGCATAATAGAGAAGATTTTTTTTTATAAAAGTTGCACTGGAGTATGAAATGCAGTTGCAAGTGTGAAAATAACAAATAATATCACATATAAGTCACTCCGGAGTATAAGTATTCATGTAAGAATAAATCACACCCCGGCCTAAACTATGAAAAAAGGAAAATACAGTTGTCCTCTCAACTGAAAAGAATCATGATGGTGGGTGTATATAGTGCTACAACTTTTAATACTTAACAACTATTGTCATCCTTTTGGTCAGTCCCAAGATTAAAAAAAAAAATTGAATCTTTGAAAAACTGGAGAAAACAGGAATTAGAGACTATTCCCTAACGATCTCTCTATAATGCGATGTTCCCGTGAAACCCAATGGATAAACAAGCTTAATTACACTTGGGTCATTTTACTTTTCATTTCATTAATTAAACTTCAGCAATCAGTAGTTGTAAAGCAAAGGGCGTGACTCGGGGCGGAAATGATCGCGCTGTTTGAAAAATACAGTTGTAAATTGCCTCGTACATTATTGAAACGGTCCACAAAAGCCCTGATTGCGTTTTGTAAAACACCACAGTTGCTCATTAAATGATTAATGGGGTTGTCTGACGAGGGTTCCTTCTTCAGAATTGGATTAGCTGCAGAACATGAGAGGGCCGCGTGAGGACGGGTGACAAATGACCCGTAGAGCGCATAAGGAGCCCACGTGAACTACTTTGAATACTGCTTAAGTCATGACAGTCTCTAATTGTACAGCTGTTCAGTCTTTAATTCATGTGTTTGTCTCTCTGTAAAGGTTCTGTTATAGTTTCTACCAGTATGCTTATTATTGTTATTAGAAGTATTGTGCCATCTTGATTTTCTCTTTTGAGAGTTCACGCTTCAAGTCGATTGGTTGAATGCACCTGTCACTTTGAGCGTCACGGAGGTCGACCAATCGGAGGAGTGGATCCTAGCGTTACCGTTAAGGATGCAGACCTAAACCCACGTTCAGGTTCAAGTCCGGATTCGAATCCAGAGGTTTAGGTTCAGGTCCGGACCTAATGAGTCCGGCTGAACTCATGCCATTTTTGCATAATGTTATAACAGCATAACACAAGCTACTTGGCTCAATTAAGTTGAAGACACATGAACAAGGACTTCTATCAAACACAGGGCTTAACTGCAGACTGAAATAAACTAAATTTATCTGGTTTATTCACTGTTTATTAAAGGTGCCATAACGTGCTTTTTTTCACGTTTCGTAGTCTATCCTAAGTGTATAATTGACAATAATAAGGGTTGTGCAACACCCTTAACATAATAGTTAAGAAATATCACCCAGACCTTGGACCCCCTCACCAACCCGGAAATGCAGACGGCTTGGTTTGATATTCGCCCCCACCCTTGCGAAGAGCGATCTGGCTCCCCCGCCCAACCCGTGAGTAGTCTCAGAGCGCGTGTGTGCCCCGCCCACCCGTGAGCCCCACAGCTGTCTGTTCCTGTATCTATAGATATATAGATATATAGATATATATATATATATATAGATATATATAGATAGATAGATAGATACCAAACATATAGATACCAAACATAGTTTGGTCACAGGACGTTGCAGAATACCAGTCTTAGTTTTAATAAGAGCACTTCGCACTAATCCTTTACTTCCAGGCGTTGTTTGCAGGACCCGTCCTAGGATCCATGAGTTCCTGGGAGCCGTGTGATCCACGACAACAACAACATCACCTGGTTGTAAATTTCTTTTGACTTTGTTCCATTTGTTTCTTTGCTGCATTATTGGGAGATATTCTCTGACCCATTTTCTCCAAAAAAGGTCAGCGAGGTACTGCACTTGTCTCCATCTTTTCCTAGAGTATATGTCATCTTTGTCAAATAATCCTGGAGGCAGAACAGGCTTAGTTTTAAGCAGCAGGAGATGGTTTGGTGTTAATGGTTCCACATCATTTTTGTCATCTGTTACTGTTGTGATGGGCATGTCATTCATTATTGCTTCCACTTCGCAGAGCACTGTTTGTAGGGCCTCATCATCCATGACTTGTTCCTTCATTATAGAGCACAATATCCTTTTCAGAGTTCGGATAAGTCTCTCCCATACACCTCCATGGTGGGCTCCTCCTGCAGGGTTGAATATCCAGTTTATGCCTTTGTTTAGGAGTGTTTCACTAATCTTGTCGTGATTTAACTCTTCCAGTGATCTTTTAAGTTCTTTATCTGCACCAACGAGGTTTGTGCCTTGGTCTGATCTGATACTTGATACAGTTCCTCTGCGACATATGAATCTTCGGACTGCATTTATACATGAGCTCGTGTCCAGACTGCTGGCTACTTCCAAATGCACTGCTCGAGTGTTTAAACAAGTGAAGATTACACCCCATCTTTTCACAGTAGCTCGACCCCGTTTTGTTTCAAATGTTCCAAAATAGTCCACACCAACTGTGCTGAATGGTGGCATGTTAGGCAATACTCGATCTTCTGGAAGATCTGCCATCTTCTGCTCTCCAGCCGCAGACTGCATTCGCCGGCAATAAACACAGGTTCTGATGATGTTGCGTGCGGCAGCATTAGCAGAGGACATCCAGTATTTTTGATGTAATTTTGACAGGATATGGTTTCGACCGGTATGACCAATTTGCTCATGGATGGCTTTGAGGATCAGTTTAGAGATGTGGGACCTTTTAGGCAAAATGATAGGATTTTTTATTTCTATGGGCATAGACAGTTTGTTGATCCTGCCACCAACTCTCAACAGTCCCTCGTGGTCCAGCCTGGGGTCCATTTTGTAGATTGAACTGTTCTTAGGGCTGTATTTTTTCCGTTCAATAAGGTCAATTTCCTGTTTGTAATGTTGTCTTTGTTCATATGCAATAATACATTGTTCAGCATATTCAACATCTTTCACTGTCAACCTATTCTCATTTTCTTTAAAATTTTCCTTTTTTCTTTTTGTCCTTTTCAGTAACAGTCCCTTAAACTTCAGGATCCATGCAACACTTCTTTTGAGTTTATTCCAATCCGAAAAATACTCCATTAGTTTGCTGGTGGGACTTATTTGTGCAACATTGACAGTGTTCACAAAGACATCCTTTTTGACCTCGAGGTCCTCATTTGAAACAGGATATTTCATTGCCTCCGGAATCGGTGGCCATTGTTTTTCATTTTGTTCTAAGAAAGCTGGTCCTTTTATCCATCTTTTGGATTTTAGGAAAGCCTCAATGCTCAAACCACGTGAGGCATCATCTGCAGGGTTTTGCCTTGAATCCACATATCTCCACTGGTCCACAAAGGACAATGCCTGGATAACGGCAATACGGTTTGCAACAAAAATTTGAAATCTTCTTGACTGGTTTCGAATGTATTTCAAAACAGACTGACTGTCTGTCCAGTAAACGGATTCTTTTAAGTCCATTTTTAGCTCTGCTTTTAACATGCGATCCACACGGACAGCAAGAGTGGCAGCTGTGAGCTTCAATCTGGGGATAGTCATTTTCTTTAGAGGTGTTACTCTTGCTTTTCCCAAAATTAAAGCCACATGAAGGTGTCCTGAGCTGTTGGTGACTCTCAGGTAGCTTGCAGTGCCGTACCCTTGTTCGCTTGCATCGGAGAAGTGATGTAATTGAGCGGTCGCTGGTTTGCCAAAGTCTTTTGGGTTTAGGCATCGATTTATTTGAAAATGTTTTAGTTGTTCCAGTTCAAACAACCGTCTTTCATAACGTTGTGACAGTTCATCGGGAATTATTGTATCCCATCCACATTTCAGCTGACAGAGTGTTTGTAGAATAAGTTTTGCTTTCAACACGAATGGTGCTACCAGGCCCAAGGGATCATAGACAGAACTTACAGTAGAGAGAATTGCTCTTCTGGTTAGTGATTTAGTTTTGACTGAAATCTGAAACCCAAAGGTGTCACTCTCTATATTCCATGTCATGCCCAAGGCTCTTTCCACTGGTAGTTTGTCTCTGTCCAAGTCAAGTGCTTTAATCTGTTTAGCTTGATTTTCTTCTGGAATAGAAAACAGAACAGAACGACTATTGCTGACCCATTTAGTCAGTTTGAATCCACCTTTGGCGCATAGTTCACTCAACTCTTTGACTAGATGAATGGCTTCCTTTTCTGTTGGGACAGATTTGAGGCAGTCGTCCACATAGAAGTTTGATTTGATTGTGTCAACTGCTGTAGCTGTGAAACTTTGCTTGTTGTCATCTGCTGTCTTTTTCAGTGCAAAATTGGCGCAGCTTGGTGAGGAGATGGCGCCAAATAGATGAACTTTCATTCTATATTGCTGCAAGGGTTGGCTCACATCTCCATTTGGCCACCATAGAAATCTCAGAAAGTTTGAATCCTCTTCATTCACTCTCACCTGGTGAAACATTCCTTCAATATCTCCCATTACTGCGACTTGTTCTTGACGGAATCTTAGCAGCACACCAAGTAGTGAGTTTGTCAAATCAGGTCCCTGCAGCAGCTCTTTATTGAGGGACGTGCCTTGAAACGATGACGTACAATCAAACACAACTCGGAGAGTCTTTTTCCGCCTGTGATACACACCATGATGGGGGATGTACCACACTTGGCCTTTTTGTATGTGCAGCTCCTTTGATGGCACCTTTTCAGCATAACCTTTAGTTATGTCATCCATAAATGATATGTATTCCTCTGAAAAACTGTTGTTGTGTTTGAACTTTTTAGCCAGATATTGAGCTCTTTGTTCAGCAAGATGAGAGTTATTAGGCATGACAGTGTCTCTGTTGCGGAGTGGCAATGGTAAGTAATAGTGATCATCTTTCCATGTGGCGTCTTGTGTCATCATATTCATGAACTTCGTGTCCTCCACTGACATTTGGGGCCTTTCTTCACATTCTTTTTCAGGAAAGTCATGACTATATTGTTGCCTCAAAATAGTCTCCAAGTTTTCAATTGAAATGCGGTTTACTGATGCCGGGTCTACCATGTCGGTCCACAGCTGCAGAATTGAGTGGCCCATTCACCACCCATCCAAGTAAAGTTCTTACAGCATAGGGGCCGTTACCATGACTATTTATAATCTGCCATGGTTCCATTGCCTTTGGCACATCTACTCCAATCAGGAGTTCCACGTCCGCATCAATTTGTTTGATTTGTATTTCCTTTAGATAAGGCCATTTGTCGATGTCAGTTTGCGTGAATATGTTTCGTTTTGTCACTGGAATATTTGTCTGATTGTACGTTTTTTCCAGGTCGATAGTTATTTCCATTTACATCACTAACTTGTAAACCACTTATTTCATAGCTGTCAACTGGCTTTCTTTGTCCCATTGTTTGCAACAAAACTTGTGTCTTTTTCCCGTTGATATTAAGTTGTCTCATGATGTTTTCTGTGCAGAATGTGGCTGTGCTTCCAGGGTCAAGGAAAGCGTATGTCTCGATTGTCTTGTCTCCTTTTGCCGCTTTTAGCTGTACAGGCACTATCGACAGTTTACAGTCACTTCCAGCCCCAGTATCACAACTCTTTCTCTTTTCCATTGAAAATAATGTGCCACTGACCGATTGTTTCTGTTGCAGATTTGAACTGTCCATTGAGCGGTGTAAATGTAGCACACTTGGATGTCTGCCTTGACAGTATTCACAAGTCATTCTTCTTTTACATAATTTACTCACATGTCCCTTGTTTAAGCAACCAAAGCAAATTCCATTGTTTTTAAGCAGTTGTACTTTTACATCATGTTTCTGTGCTTTTAGGTTTTCACACTGATCCAGAGAATGATTTGCTTTTCCACAAATACAACACACAGTTTTACAGTTGTTTATGGTCATGACAAAACTGCTGCTCTTATTTCTCTGTGGACGCAGCTGAGGTCTTGAGTCTATTGCCACAGTGGGTTTTTGATAGGTTTTTCTGGAGACATCTTGGATTTCACCAAAGAGAGGGTCTAGTAAAATACTAGCTTGTTTTTCAATAAATGCCACCAGGTCAGAAAATCCTGCTCGGGTTTTATTTTTCTCTAAGAGCTCATGTGCCACTGTTCTCCACTTTTCTTTGAGTTTATATGGCAGTTTTGACAGAATCAGCTTGAGATTTGATGTTAGATTCAATTCTTGAATTGCTACAACATCCTCTCAGATAAAGTGCATATTCATGCAATGCATTTCCATCCTCTGGTCTGATATTGTTCCAGTTAAGAGCCTTTTCCATGTATGCATTTGCTATTTTGATTTCATCTCCAAAATGTCTTTAAGAGTTTTTGTGCTTCTTTATATCCCAGAGTTATATCCATATGAAAACAGCTCCTTACAAGCTCTTTTGCTTGGCCACTTGTATATTGTTCCAAATAATAGAGTCTGTCATCATCATTATTTGTTTTATTCTCAATGCCATACTTAAATGCTCTTATAAATGTTTGAAAATGTAAAGGATTTCCATCAAACACTTGAATTTGTCTGGAGGGGAGTGAGGACTGTTGCTGCTGTGACATTAGGAGACTGGTGATGTCATTTTGTTTTTGAATAACAGAGAGCAGCTCTCTGGAAAGTAATGCTTCAGAACCTGTGCTCGAGTCACTTTGAGTCACTTTCTCTTCCAGGTGTGGCTCACAAATACAGGTGGAGTGGGGTTGGACTTGGGATTTCTAGATTTCCCTCTATCCGGTAGTTGATTTATAACGTGTTGAAGTGGAGTTTTGGGTATCGTAGCAATGTCAGGATAATTAACAGATGAGCCCTCAGAAATGCCCATCGACACATTGTGTTCTTTGATGCTTGTGATATTTTGATCATGTTTGCGTTCACTCTCACTCAGTGCTTTGTGTAACATTGCATTTTCAGCACCTTGAGTGCAACTGTCCAAAACCTTTAACATGGCATCCGATGCAGCGATATTAGCTGCCAGCTCCATTGTCTCAAGTTTAGCGTTGATTTTGGCCTTCTCAGCTTCCATTGCATGTTTTTCAGTTAGCACAGCCATCCGAGCTTCCATAGCAGCCTTTTCAGAGGCTAGTTTCAGCTATATATATATATATATATATATATATATATATATATATATATATATATATATATATATATATATATATATATATATATATATATATATATATATATATAGAGAGAGATATATATCTAGAGATATATATCTATATCTAGATATATATCTATATATATAGAGAGAGAGAGAGATATATATCTAGAGATATATATCTATATCTAGATATATATCTATATCTATATATATAGAGAGAGAGAGAGAGATATATATCTATATCTAGATATAGATATAGATCTATATCTAGATATAGATATAGATCTATCTATAGATCTATCTATAGATCTATAGGGGGGATGATGACGTGTGCCTGTGGTTATGACGCGGTCCTGTGAACACCCCCCGTCAGTTTGGAGATTCGAGGAAAGGAGATAGTCTGTAATATAGCTAAACACTGCGGGAATCAATCAAAAAAACACTCTGGGTACATATATGAAGCACAAATAGCAATGTAAGAAGGTTAAAAGCTCTGAAAAGTCGATTTTGCATGTTATGGGACCTTTGACAGAAGTTACAACTTACAAATCACAAGCTACTAACTAGCTAACACACATTCATGTGTTTTACTAGAGGAACAACTTCCGAACAAGAGCAAGTTGAGTATTGGTATTAGGGCAGCTGTTTCAGCTGATACTATGTTTGTCAAGTGTATTACTGGTTTGACTGGGCTGTTCCCCACACTTGAAGTTTAATGCTTTTTAGATACATTTCCACTCTGTAATTTTGCAGATCCATTGGCATCAAAGTCATGTAAAAACCTTCAAAAACTAGCATAACAGTCAACTAGAACCACTATAAATCAATCAATCAACTTAGCAGTATCAAAAATAGAATATGAAAATATTTTACACTACACACAATACATCATATTAACAGCATTAAACACAAGACCATATTTAACAACTGTAGAATACAAATACTATTAAGAAATATAAGCTCCAATTAATGAATCCAGCAATTAAACAATATTACTTTGACTTAGTATTTACTTAGATGTATAAATATGTATATTGCACATTAACCCACCTAAAGAAATGCTACATCACACCACAACATAACAGTTATTTTATTCATATTGTAGCGACCCTAGTCTCTAGTGCGCGTGCATGCGGTCTCTGGGGCGGAGCTAAGAGCGGCTCAGGAGACGAGGTGGTCTTTGACGTTCCTGTTCCATCACCATGGTTACGGCCAACATAAACCAACTCTGTTCAAGAAATAAAGTGACAACTTGTGAGCACTAAACCAGCATTACCAACCTGAGCGAGAAGAAGTCACAATATTTACACCCAAACCAAAGCACAACCCGCTCCTTTAACAAGCGTTAAACTAACTCATGGAGCGGCACAAGCAGCGACGCACGCGGCTGCTTCAAACGCTTCAAATAAGCCAGCGATCTTCCCGAATGTTCGGTCTCACGCGTCTTTAAACTCGCCGGCTTCAACTTCTGCCGCGGGGAAGACGCGTGCGTCGCTGATGGCTCCGGGCGCCATTGACAGCGATGTCAGTGTTTACGTCTTTTTCAGCGCGAATTTCGCGATCTATGGAAGGTTTAAGATGGTTTAGATTCTAGAACGTAAAGGATATAGAATGTGAGTGGTAGATTTTTAATGAGTCCAGAACCGAATCACCAGGGTTTCGTTTTTTTTGGACCTGAACCGAAACGTTGAGTCCGGATCCGGTCCGTCGTAGCGGTACGCATCTCTAGTTACCGTCATCTAAATTAGAAGATTATTACAGATTTTGATGGTAGAAAAGGGGCAAAAGAAAAATGTTAAGCCGGGAAAAGGAATGGTTAGAAAGAGGCGTGAAGGAGGCATTTTTTTATCACTCTTAAGGTATAATCTACCTACTGTTTACAACGATATTCTTAGAGCATGGCAGAGATCAACAGAGGCAGGTGAGAACAAAGACAGGGCAGTTTCAGGGTAGAACTTCTTCCTTAGGTCATTATAGATTATAGAATTCAGTATACATTTCTAGCTTGTCAGTCCAGTTTCATCAGATTGAAAATGACTTATGAATGGAAAAGATCACATCCGGACTCGGAACTGGACAAATTGAACAGACTTTGGACAAAATGGGACTAGTACTACCAGCAGTTTGTGTCTTTTCTTTTCTTTCTGTGAACGTCCGCTGTGTTGATTGTTTTTGATTTGTGTCGTGCTGCCTGGTCACTTTCTATGTTTTGTGTTTTTAAATACAAAAGAAATTGGAAAAAAAAGATAATGACTTCCAGATGGCAATCGAAACCTTCAGATTTTTCAAAACAAATTGAAATGACAAACTTTGATTTATTTGATAAATTAAAGCTCAACTAAAGCGTTTCAAGACACGTTTTTACAAATTTAAGTTGAATTGATATAATAGACGCTGACATGATATGGGGATATTAATCTTCATTGACCACTGAAGACACCATTTCCCACAGGGTCTTATATCAATTAAATATTATACTGTATTTATAAAGTAACTAATTGTGTCTTATTGCGCGGCCCTAAAAACATTTGGAGACATTTGCTTCTGTTCTCCAGCGCGTCACACAAATACAACACTGCATTGTCAGTTGCTCCAAAGCTCGTCTCCAAGTCGTTTATCTGAAGCATTTGTAATTGAAGAAGCATTCAAGTTTTCAAAATAAATGCGGGCTAATTCCTTGCCCGTGTTGATTTCCCCCACGGCTCGACATAAGCCTGTTCGCTGACACAACACCCGATTCCACCTCTCAATATGTAAACACGTTTAATAACACGCGCCGGCGGCTTCTACTAAACTACCTGCAAAACAAATGATGACTATCCTCCAATCCAGCTTCACATTTGGCATTTCTTCGTGGTTAAAATGACTGTGCACGTTCCCACAGCGCAGACGGAGGCTTGTGCGTGCGTAATCCGAGCGGCGAACACGGTGCAAAGTCACAGGAAGCGGAGGGCTCGCTCATTAGCGCCCTCGCTGTGATTGGGAACGCTCGACACGACTAGAGCGGCGTCTGATTAAGCACAGACCGGCCCCGGCGTTCATTAGACACACTGCGACTGATGATTGTTATGCAGGGGACGGTGCGGTCGTAATCTGTGCGCACATGGGTGAGTCGCTCATTAGGCAGTTTGGGGGGGGGGACAAAACTGTGGAGGGTCTTTTTGACGAGGGATAGAAATGATGCGGCGAAAATGTGCAATAGTGGAGGAAAAATCATCAAAGAAATAAAGGGAAATATCCACATACGTTGAGAGCAAAATACGTGTAGCTTCCAGTCGAATTGAGCAGGCCAGAATTGATGGTTACCGTATTTTCCGGACTATAAGTCGCACTGGAGTATAAGTCGCACCAGCCAAAAAATGCATAATAGAGAAGAAAAAAACATATATAAGTAGCACTGGAGTATGAAATGCAGTTGCAAGTGTGAAAATAGCAAATAATATCACATATAAGTCACTCCGGAGTACAAGTATAAGTATAAATATAGGCTGTGGCTACAGAGCCGCGGCGCGGTCAAATAGCCCAGCAGTTTCAGGAGCCGCGGCACGACCATATAGCCTCATGGCTAACCCTGACCCTAACCCTAACCCTAACCTTAACCCTAACCCTAACCCGGCGCGGTCTAACCCGGCGCGGTCAAATAGCCCAGCAGTTTCAGGAGCCGCGGCACGAAATAGCCTAGCAGTTTCGGCCGCGCGCTGCGGCTCTGGAGACACTCCCATAAATATAAGTATAAGTCGCACCCCGGCCAAAACTATGAAAAAAGACTTATAGTCCGGAAAATTCCGTAGATTGATTTTAATGCTTCTCTTCCCGTACCATTCAACCAACGTAAGAGCTAGGCAATAACTCGACTGAATTAGACACAAAAGATGTTGTGTGCTCGGAAAGAGCTCAGAGTTGCCATGACGATTTAATTTCTCCTGTGTGTGTGATCAATAAAGTAAGAGTCTTCTTTTATATTGGAGAAAAGCAAAAGCACTTACGATGCCCTGCCAATCACCCTTTCCATAAAAATGTACGACTTGGTAGTCATAGCACCTGGACAGTACGAGAGACGATCAGCTAGATTTATATGAAGTAGGGATTTTACAATTATTGTGGGAAGAAACGTCAGAATTTAGCGATAGTTCAATTATTGGAACATGACAAAATAAAAGCAACATCCTTAAAGTGCCTCTGACAGGTCGGACGACTCGTTGAAGTAAAATACAGTTTAGATATATTTAGAATTTTGAAAAAAAAAATCTTTGAGACATTATCACAGTTTTTTTTAGGTTTATAATTTCACTTCCTGTTTGTAATTAATGACATCACACTAGAAAATTACCCAGCAAACACTGGGCAAAACTCATCTAATGTCACAATCAAATCAAAATATATGTGAGCCGCTTTATTGTGTTGAATTAATGTTTATAAAGTCAAAAAAGTTGTTTCTTTGCGTAAATTCTGCATAAACTTTGACTGGAATGAGCGTCCCTAGAGTGATGTCACTTCCTGTCATTTTCTACAGATTTGTCAGCGTTTTCTCCACAAATACCTGCTCGATTGATGTGAAACTAACATTTATATGTAAAAGGTAGAAATACACCAAATAAAGTCAAAATTTGAAAATCACAAAAACCTGTCATAGGCACTTTAATTTTCTTTCATTCTAACACATCACTCTTTCTATTCGTACTCGACCGGCTTCATCAAATCAAACTCTCTGAATCCAAAAGTAAAGTTATTGTGATGAAAACTCCCTGTACATTAGGGTGTACTTTTCGGGGTCCAGATTGAATAGAAATGACATCATTTTGCTTCCAAAATAGTCACCACAATGATCAGTTTTTAGTTCAGTTAGTTTAGTAACCGGTCATTCTTGAAAATCCTTATATAGTTGTTATATTGATTTAGCAGTGCATACTAAAGTAACTGGAAAAACTAATATTGCAAATGAAAAATCTAAACCATTTTTATTTTAACAGATGTGTGCAAATATCCAGTTAGTGTTAATATTCTCGTATAAATGGACTCTCCTTGCCGTGTTCACATACATCCTTTAACCAGCACAGACGGTATTTTACTTTTCTATACAAAATTGAGTCTGGAATAGAGGATTTCCTGTAAGCTGCCCCCCGCTTTTACCCCCCAACACCCTGCAGATTTCAACTTGAGCTCGGCTGAGGGGAAGAAAAATTGAAAACTAAAATCCCTTAAGTGTATTTTTCATCCTCGTATCCTCCTCCTCCCCCTCCAACCCTCCCTTTTCCATCTCACACCCGTAAGTATGATTAACGTTTTGTTCCCTTTGATGCGGTTGGCGTAGTAACAGCAGACATTCACACTGCAGATTCACCGAGTATAAAAGGGTGAAATGTTTATTCTAAAGGGTTTTTTGTGAGAAGCAACCTTGAGCGAAGTACCCACAATCCTCCTGCGGTCTAATGGGATCGGCAGAATCGGCCTGCATTGCGTTGAATCTCGCCACATAAAAGGCTCGGCGCGTCTGTCCTTCGAGTGATTATAGCTGTTAGCTATAGCGACGGTTAATAAAATGGTATTAAATCGATATAATGTCATCCATGCTGCTGACCCATGAAGGAAATGGTTGAAAAATGCCAATTGTCTGGATTATATTAGGGGCTGCTCAGTGCTTCCAGTAAAAATGAGGCGTTGATGTGAAACCACAAATCAACGGCATTTTGACCCAGTAGAGACGTCCGACACGCATAAGAACATGAAGAACAACGAGGGAACGTAAAAATACATAATCGCATTCTTCGGCTATTTCTTTTAATGGTGGTCGCATTTACCCCCCTACTGTAGTCATGCGTCTAACTTCTTTGGTGTTCCATGGCGGTTGGTATCCATAAAGTGCTGGGTGACCGCCATCAACTGTAGTTGTACGTCTAACTTCTTCATCTTTGGTGTTCCATGGCAGTTGGTATCCATTAAGTGCTACATTCAGGGCTCAGAATAAGCGGTATCGCATCGCAAAATGCGATGCAATTTCTCTCACATCCGATGCATTCGTCAGAAAAAAGTGTTGTTAGCGCCTAAAAAGCACTGACCACTTGTCAATCAATCGTCAACAACGGCATGACACAATGTAGGACGCTGTGTTGACTTGACGAGGTCCCGCTGATCGCGGGAGGGAGGAGGGGGAGCCACCGGGAGAGCGGGAGGAGCCACCGGGAGAGCGGGAGGAGCCACCGGGAGAAGCCACCGGGAGAAGCCACCGGGAGAGCGGGAGGAGTCACCGGGAGAGAGGGAGGAGCCACCAGGAGAGCGGGAGAAGCCACCGGGAGAGCGGGAGGAGCCACCGGGAGAGCGGGAGGAGCCACCGGGAGAGCGGGAGGAGCCACCGGGAGAGAGGGAGGAGCCACCGGGAAAGAGGGAGGAGCCACCGGGAGAGCGGGAGGAGCCACCGGGAGAGTGGGAGGAGCCACCGGGAGAGCGGGAGGAGCCACCGGGAGAGCGGGAGGAGCCACCGGGAGAGCGGGAGGAGCCACCGGGAGAGCGGGAGGAGCCACCGGGAGAGCGGAGGCGACGAGGGGCTTTGACGAGCGCTGCGTCTCACTAATCTCACAACAATATCTTTTTGACCCCGAGGATGTGGAATTGAAAGGGGTCAAACTCACTCATGTCCAGGACAAAACCAAGTCCTGTGTGTGTAAAAATCCAGAGCCGTATGAGAAGTCATTCTGACACAAACAGCTCATCGTCATGACTACTCTGGTGGTGATGTAACTTGTGAGTGTAAAGACAATTAATATGTAAATGAGACTCATGCAAATAGTCATCTGATGATGATGATGTGGACGAAAGTTGTAAATAAGGCCATCTGACTTGGTGTTAATTAATTTGTTCAACAACCAATTTTATTTGTGTGTTTAAAAGTTAATTTGTTACGTAAAAAAAAAAAAAGAATATTACAAAACATTTGGAATAAATAATCTTGTTACATCAATGGAAAATATTGATTGTTTGTCATTTTTGTGTTTTGCTATGCAATTATCAAATTGCGATACAAATTTGAAAAAAAATTACAGATTGTTTAGCAGCACCGCTATACAAGAGAAAATCCTTAATCTGAGCCTTGACATTACCACCACCTACTGTAGTCGTGCGTCTTCAAAGTATGTGCTTTACACTATACCGCGATAGAGAGAGAAAACCACCACCGTCACACGCCGTCTTCTTGAAGAGATGGAAATTGACCACAATTTCCCACAACCTCTCATTTAAATTAGCCGTTATTGTGTGACCTCAAAAACAACTCGCCACGACAGGAACTTTATTTTAGTACATGTTTTGCGTGTTATTCCAACGCTGCGCCGTCACCCGGCGTGTAATCCTGCTTAAATGTTGGCTCAGAGGATTTCCAGGAGATTATTAAACGCACTACTTTTAATTCCCAATTTCACGGTGAGCTAAAATACAGGCTTCATTGATGTATCCTGCGATTACACTGTTGCACTCTGGGAATTTTTTATTTATTTTTTTCATTTTCCCTCCCCGCAGCTCGCTAACAGCAAACTGAGGATTTTAGAAGTGAATTAAAAAGATGACTTCCTCTGTGTTCCAGGCGGGATATCAGATCACGCAGCAGAGGCGGCCCATCGCGGTGGACGGCGTGTTAAACTACAGCCTGCTGGGAGGGAAGAAGAAGAAGAACCAGGTGGTCAGGAAAAGTGTCCGCATCAAGCAGATCCAGCTGGAGCAGGACAGCGGCAAGAGTCTCCATGACGACCTGCGGAGCCAGACACTGATAGACCTCAACAGAGCAGGTGTGGCTTTAGTTTGTAGGGTAATTATACTTGTTTCTTGCTCACACATTTGTACCAATATGGAATGTATATTCTCTGGGACTAGCCATTTCATCGTGGACAACACGTGTAGAACTTTAGGTAGTTAATGTTCATATTTATATTTAAAAGGGCACCATCTGAAGCTTGTTCAGCAAAACATTAACATCTACTCAGTCTCATTCTCTGAAGGGGAGTACACGATTCATTGACCGACAATTATAATTCTATAAAGATCAATACAAAGGCTCTATAAACCAGGATGGTTTTGTGTGGTTTAATAAACAAAGATATAAAATCAAATTAATGACACATTTGGTTACACAGGCTGTGCCTGGGCTCAACTTGGTTAGAAGAAATGCTGGTATTAAGAATTAGGTTTTGATTGGTTTTAGGGAATAATTCAAGGTCTTTAAATGCCACTCTGTAATCAGCCACTCTCAGGTCTCACGTGTCCAAGGAAGGTGTGGAGCGAGGCCTCCCACGTCTTTGCATTCTCAGAGTCCTTTGCGTCCTTGGAGCTGTCCGGGAGCTGATGCTTGAGCAGGTTTAGCATTCGAAGAGTTTGATGGGTCCAGGGTTCGTTGAACTGTGCAATTTTTGATGAAGATGTTCGGGTTGTTTGGTGAAAGCCGAGTTTGGGAGACAATGCAGCCTCCCTGGTGGGGGAGGGGCCCCTGCGGGGGTCCCCGACCCGGTGTGTCGTCCTGGCAGGTCACGTGCCGGCGAAAGAAGAGAGGGAAGCAGAGCTGAGTCTGCTCTTTTATTGACCTGGGAGGAGTGGCCTAGTGGGAGTGGCTTTAACTCTTGGTCAAACTTATTCTCAGTTTGGGCAAATTTAACTCAAACCAGCAAAAATGACATGTGACCATAATAAAATACACAACATTGTCAACAAACACACATCAATAGCATGAATGATAATGAGAGTAATGAGGTAATGAGAAAGTACATTAAGTACGACATGAACACACTTCAAACCAGTTCTTGTGGCAAACGAAACTAAAACATGATTTAGTCACAAGTTTAGATCACACAGTCAGCATCAAGTTGGTTTAGATGTGAAATATAGTCATAAAGAAACGTAGTCCTGAGGAATGTCTCTTATCAGATTCAGGGGGAAGGGCTCTGGTGAAGACAGTGTCCTCTCCGTGGGGGGTCGTTCCTTTACACCCAACACTATGCTTTGATTTCTGCAACTGTGTTGAGCTGTGAAAAGGTATTATCTTTCAATCGTCTTTTTGGGACATATGGGTCCCCTACAAAATATTGCAACGACAACACAAAACTGCTGAAAACCGTGTGCAAACGACGATCCCAGACTGTGGTTTGTCTGGCACGGTTCGACATCGGAGTGAGAGAAGAGTATTAAACTGGCACTTTAACCTCTTAAGCTTAAAAAATGAGCCCACTATTTAAAACTGAAGCTGTTCCTGAACCTCTGGAGCTTTTGTGAAGCTGAGACTCTGTAGTTTTGGACTCTAATGTCTGTTTGACTCTAATCATAAGTAGAAACACGCTCTGCTCAAAGGAATTCAGATTTTAAATTCTGCCTAGTTTTTCTTTGTTAAATATATGAGTGATTAAAGCTGGTGTTGAGGGATCGGCTGATTTACACTAAAATGAGCATTTGTTGGGTTTTTAGCAATTCTCTTTTGAAAGCTGAAGGTAAAATCACAAAAAATTAGTTTTAGGGACTTTTAATATCTGGTTCTCCTCCTGAAGGACATCGTCCCTCGTCCCCACGGACATTGTTTAATCCGTTTTTCATTGTCGTCCTCATTGGCAACTGTTGTTGTGATTTTGGGCATTTCAAAAATAAATTTAAATTTAAATTAATAAAGAAAAAATGTCCAGGTGATTCCATGTAAAATTTCTATACAATTTTCACCGTATTTTAGGGTAATTTGTTGCTTGTGGGTTTGGAGTACAAACTGAACCTCATGCTTCCCAGAATGATCGAATTGACTGGAAATAAGAGAATAACAGCTTTATTTATGTGCTGCACATCAAGCAGCTTGAGACTTCCCTTTTATAAGATGGAATAATTCTTATAATAAGAATAAGTCGATTATACTGGCTGTTTTGGATTTCAGTGAACACAAACTTTCATCATATTCAGACGGCGTAAGGACTTTCATGTTGCTGGAGCGCTAAAAGTGGAGCGGTGGAATGAGGCCAGATGATGTTATACTTTTGGGGGTAAAATCACATCATGGGGACTCATTAGGTTCGTCTGTTATGACAGTGGGACGCATCACTAATCGTCTCATACTCTTAAATTGTTTAAACATAAAACAACTAAAACATACATAAAACAAACTGACCGAAGCAAAGAAAGAAAATAATAAGACAAATTTGAAAAATAAATAAATAAAAATAATAGACAAAATGAATAAAATACAAATGAAATACAAATAAATAAAATGCAAATAAATTACTGATAAATTACAAATAAATTACTGATAAATTACAAATAAATTACTGATAAATTACAAATAAAATACAAATAAAAATAAAGTAAAAAACACAGAGCTGGGCAGGACCTCAAGTCTAATCCTTTTCTACCAAAAAAAAAAAATGTTTGTAGGCTGTAGAAACACCGTGAAGTTCTCGACCTTGTCTTTTGGATATTCTCTCAAACTGGGCCTTGTGAAAGTTTATTTGTGCCCCCCCCTGCTTTATACGTTTTGCAGAACTCATATTTACAGGTGTGTGTGTGTGTGTGTGTGTGTGTGTGTGTGTGTGTGTGTGTGTGTGTGTGTTTGTGTGTGTGTTTGTGTGTTTGTGTGTGTGTTTGTGTTGTGTTGTGTATAACGTTGTTTTGTTGTCCCAGGCGTAGGTCTGATGGAGCTGGTGATGGAGCCGGACATGAACTGTGGGGAGGAGGCTTCTGCGGCGGTCCGAGAGCTGCAGCTCATCCTTCAGGCTCTGGGCACCTGCGAGGGGAACATGTCTGGTACGGAGCACGTCTAACCCCTCTCCCTTTCTCTCTCTCTCTCTCCGCCAAACTGTTCCCTCTGACGGTGCTCTCGCTTTGTGTTTGCGCACAGAGGGCCAGCTCAGAGTGGACGCCAATGTGTCTGTGCACCGACCCGGAGAACCCTTTGGCGTCAGGACTGAGGTGAAGAACATCAACAGTGCAAGATACCTGGCTCGGGCCATTGGTAAGAGGCAAGAACAATACAAAGGGATTCGTAAAAGGGCTCAAATGTATCTGTAAATGACAGTAGCTGCTGGTAAGGCGAGAGTTTTTTAATTAGTTGTTTTGCGAGCCCGCCAACGTCAAAAACAGAGATTCTAAAAAGATAAATATATATATATTTTTCCTGTTTTCGCGGAATTTCCACAGTTTTTTTGTCCAAAGCCTCAATAGAAATAAAAATGTATTCTGCACCTGCATCTCCGACCTCCGACCATTTCGTCCGAACGTCAAAGAGCTTTAAAACTCTCGCAACTCACGGCTTGACCATAGATCCATGAGATCAACCGGTAGATTAACATGAAGGATGCGGGGTGGGCGTGGCTTTGGCTCGGGCTCCCATTCGTTGAACTCATGTTCGAACGAGGAAATGGAAAAAAATGCATCTTGACCGATTATATCAGAATAATTTTGTCGTTGCCATTAAGTAGCACAAGTCCGCCTCATGTGGACATGTCCAGCTCGTCTGGAGTCACGTGTTCTCTTCTGATCGCATTGTAAGGACGCTACTTCCCGATGAGTTGATCTGAGCTGCGTGTCTTCGACTCGAGCGTGGGAAAAATTGCTATGCCACAGCGTTGATATTAGTGTGTGGCCAAATTTAAGCTAGCTCAATAAGACATTTTCATTCATTGCACACCGACTTGTTTGGTCACGGGATGATTCATTTTCTGAGAAGCTGTCAGTCTGGGACTACTTTCTGTCTGATCACTGTGAGTTCCACCTTCCATTAAACAGTTAGTTTATGACGTTGAAGGTATTTTTGTACACCGCAGTATAATAAGTTATTTTCAATGTCTTGCATTGATAACTATAATTATGTAGATAATGTAAGGATTATTTAGAATAAAAACATATTTTTAAATTCAACTCCGACTATTGGATGGTAGAAATGTGATTTGATAATGGGAAAATCAAATTTTATTTTTATTCCGTCCTCCCCTTTTAAAAATGCCAAGGAAAATCCGTGAAACAACAAATTAAAAAACTCTGGCCTAACTAGTCATTTCTGTGGATTTATTTTTGTTCCACTTTTGCGTTTCATGTTTGGGTTAGGTTAAAGTTATTGTCTTTGCGGAACAGCCCAACCAGTCACATTTCCCGCTCCCTTTTGTGTGTCTTTGGGTTGGACACCTTTAGGCTCATAATCTATTAGTGCTGTCACGATACAATTTCAAACTCAATTTCGATACTAAAGAATATACTGGATTCTCTAAACTGATTCTCAATACCACAATGATCATTCAAAATGCTTTTTTCTTACGTTTCAGACTATAAACTGACATTTTAAACACACAACAGTTGCACTTTCTTTGTTAAACATTGTGGTTGTATCCACAGTGTTCTGATAAAAGTCATTGTATAGTACTATAGTTTGTCATTGTATAGTACTATAGTGTCATTGTATAGTACTATAGTGTCATTGTATAGTACTATAGTTTGTCATTGTTTAGTACTATAGTGTCATTGTATAGTACTATAGTTTATCTTTATATAGTACTATAGTGTGTCATTGTATAGTACTATAGTTTGTCATTGTATAGTACTATAGTGTCATTGTATAGTACTATAGTTTGTCATAGTATCGTACTATAGTTTGTCATTGTATAGTACTATAGTTTGTCTTTATATAGTACTATAGTGTGTCATTGTATAGTACTATAGTTTGTCTTTATATAGTACTATAGTTTGTCATTATATCGTACTATAGTGTGTCATTGTATAGTACTATAGTTTGTCATTGTATAGTACTATAGTTTGTCTTTATATAGTACTATAGTGTCATTGTATAGTACTATAGTTTGTCATTGTATAGTACTATAGTTTGTCATTGTATAGTACTATAGTGTCATTGTATAGTACTATAGTTTGTCATTGTATAGTACTATAGTTTGTCATTGTATAGTACTATAGTTTGTCATTGTATAGTACTATAGTTTGTCATTGTATAGTACTATAGTGTCATTGTATAGTACTATAGTTTGTCATTGTATAGTACTATAGTGTCATTGTATAGTACTATAGTTTGTCTTTATATAGTACTATAGTGTGTCATTGTATAGTACTATAGTTTGTCATTGTATAGTACTATAGTTTGTCATTATATCGTACTATAGTGTGTCATTGTATAGTACTATAGTTTGTCATAGTATCGTACTATAGTGTGTCATTGTATAGTACTATAGTTTGTCATTGTATAGTACTATAGTTTGTCATTATATCGTACTATAGTGTGTCATTGTATAGTACTATAGTTTGTCATTGTATAGTACTATAGTTTGTCTTTATATAGTACTATAGTGTGTCATTGTATAGTACTATAGTTTGTCTTTATATAGTACTATAGTGTGTCATTGTATAGTACTATAGTTTGTCATAGTATCGTACTATAGTTTGTCATTGTATAGTACTATAGAATGAAATTCTATAGTACTATAGTTTTTCATTCTATAGTACTATAGTTTTTCATTGTATAGTACTATAGTTAGTCATTGTATAGTACTATAGTTTGTCATTGTATAGTACTATAGTTTGTCTTTATATAGTACTATAGTGTCATTGTATAGTACTATAGTTTGTCATTGTATAGTACTATAGTTTGTCATTGTATAGTACTATAGTGTCATTGTATAGTACTATAGTTTGTCATTGTATAGTACTATAGTTTGTCATTGTATAGTACTATAGTGTCATTGTATAGTACTATAGTTTGTCATTGTATAGTACTATAGTTTGTCATTGTATAGTACTATAGTGTCATTGTATAGTACTATAGTTTGTCATTGTATAGTACTATAGTGTCATTGTATAGTACTATAGTTTGTCATTATATCGTACTATAGTTTGGCATTATATCGTACTATAGTGTGTCATTGTATAGTACTATAGTTTGTCATAGTATCGTACTATAGTTTGTCTTTATATAGTACTATAGTGTCATTGTATAGTACTATAGTTTGTCATTGTATAGTACTATAGAATGACAAACTATAGTACTATAGAATGAAATTCTCTAGTACTATAGTTTTTCATTCTATAGTACTATAGTTTTTCATTCTATAGTACTATAGTTTGTCATTGTATAGTACTATAGTTTGTCATTGTATAGTACTATAGTTTGTCTTTATATAGTACTATAGTGTCATTGTATAGTACTATAGTTTTTCATTCTATAGTACTATAGTTTGTCATTGTATAGTACTATAGTTTGTCATTGTATAGTACTATACAATGACAAACTATAGTCATTGTATAGTACTATAGTTTGTCATTGTATAGTACTATAGTTTGTCTTTATATAGTACTATAGTTTGTCATTGTATCGTACTATAGTTTGTCATTGTATAGTACTATAGTTTGTCATTGTATAGTACTATAGTTTGTCTTTATATAGTACTATAGTGTGTCATTGTATCGTCCTATAGTTTGTCATTGTATAGTACTATAGTTTGTCATTGTATAGTACTATAGTTTGTCATTGTATCGTCCTATAGTTTGTCATTGTATAGTACTATAGTTTGTCATTGTATAGTACTATAGTTTGTCATTGTATAGTACTATAGTTTGTCATTGTATAGTACTATAGTTTGCCATTAAGTAAGCACTAACACAAGTTGGTAAACCTCTCCAGTTCCATCTCATATAAAACAGGAGCTGGATGTAAACAATTGGCTGTGTATTTGCAGTGAGTGATTGTGAATTTACTCCTCCAGCTGCTCAAAAGTCACACACTTTACGCTCCGCGGCTGCCCTTAATGCCTTTAGCATAAAAAGTTGAGGGAGCGCTTAAATTTTAATGTTCTTTTAGTCGAGTTTGGCGCCCGGCGAGGCCTCACTTTTGTCAATACAGTGTTATTTGCCGCGCAGCTGAGTTGGTATTTAAACGCCACGCATAAAAAAACATTGGTTTCTGTTACAACACAAAGCGAGCGTTGCCAGGAAACGGCAGCAGATGTTTGGCACTTCCACCGGATGAAACTCATTTGTCCATTTTTCAATTGGACGCTACTTCCCTGTGTATTTTCCACAGACTACGAAATCCAGAGGCAGATCCGAGCACTGGAAAGCGGCGGGACGGTGCAGAACGAAACCCGGGCGTACGACTCCAAAGCTGGGTAAGACGCGCCCGCTGTATCCCCCTCGGAGGGGCATCGGCGCTCGGTTCATTAGTCGGGGGGGACGCGGGGGAGCGGCTACCAAAGTAACGATGATGGATGGAGCTATTTGGAGGCGACTGTCATCAGGTGTTAGATGTGTGGGCTGCTCTGACGCAGCTGAGGCCCCGTGTTCAGCCGGAGACAATATGTGCTAATTTATGCCTGTGACAGTGACTATGAGGGACCTCGATGATGCTGCTGTTAAAAATGCTCCGTCTTTACTCGTAGGTTGCGTTTGTGTATGAGTTTGATGATGAAGGGCGTTTAAAGGCGCACAAGTAGATGGATAGATGGAAGTGGCCTTTGCGTCTCAGTCAAAGGGTCAGCAGATCGTGTCAGGGGAGTTTGAGGAAAGTAACGGGTTAGATGGGTTTATTCGTCCGCACAGGGAAATCGAACACGATGCACGTACAACAGGCACAGCAGGGGGCGCCACGGTGCTCCGAGTGCTTAAAGTGCCCATGACAGGTTTTTACGATGTTCTAATTTTGACTGTTTTTGGTGTATTTATACCTGTTGTACATATACATAAAAAAACACATGCACTGGAGTATGAAATAAGTGCAAGTGCGAAAATAACAAATAATATCACATATAAGTCGCACCCCGGCTAAAAATATGAAAAAAGGTGCGACTTATAGTCCGGAAATTACTGTAAATCATAGTTTAACACCAATCGAGCAGGTATTTGTGGAGAAAGCGTTTGACTCATTTCAGTCAAAGTTTATGCATAATTTACAGAAAGAAACCACTTGTTTGACTGACACTTTAAACACTAATTCAACAAAATAAAGTCGCCCTCATATATTAATAGTCAAATATAAAATAATCGTGACATTTGGACAGCTTGAGCCATAAAAAAGAGCGTTGTCCTTAAGCGGCCGGAGGGTACAGGAGTTATTGAATCGGACAGGACACCACTCCGTCTGCTTAGATCTGCTCCGGGCGCGACAAGCTTATGCCCAACAGCGATGGTCACAGCTCTACTTTTCTGGGCGTCAGTGGCATTTCCATACCGACAAATGCCAAGTTAAGACGCCTTCAATAAAAGCTGAATAAAGCATGAAAGCACAGGACAATAGACTCCAGCTGCAGCGGGCATCACAGTTGAACTCAAATGTGCCAAAACTAATGCAAGAATGCAATAGTTTAGATGATTTCTGCGCTTGTATTACCTCCAATGACCTGCCTTTGGTGACATCTTCATCATTATTCTGTGCTTGTCCTTCAGTGAGACCATCGCCATGAGAGACAAGGAGGGCCTTCAGGATTACAGGTGAGCTCCACGATCTGACACACTCAACACTCTGGGACCTCACACACGACCCTGGGTTAAAATAGATCATGGGCATTATTATTATTATTATATAAAAAAAAAAATAGGTCAAGCTAATAAGCAAATGAATGGGTTTGAATACATCAGTTTAATAATAGGTAAAACTGAGCTGTGGATCATGGGATTATTTCAAGAATTTAATAACCCTGTATTTTATTTTTCGTGTACAGTGATTAGTGGTAAGCTGGCATTGTTTTGAGTGGAAATTGGGTTGACTTTACCTTTGGGTGCGCTGTGGCAGGCCGTTTGGAGTGTTAGACGTGAGCTTGTTTATTGCTCGTTTCCAAAGCCTCTTCTCCTTGTCCCAGGTTCATGCCGGAGCCCAACCTGCCCCCGCTCATGGTTTACGAGGACCGGGCCTCGCTGCCCCCCGGCCTGGACCCGTGCCAGGCCGTGGTGGTGCGGCAGCTCAAAGACGCGCTGCCCGAGCTGCCCGACGTGACCCGGGGCCGACTGGTGCAGGCCCACGGCGTCCTGCCGGAGCACAGTTTTACGCTAGTGGTGAGTGTCGACGGGCGTGGCCACATTCCCACCTGAACCGGGGTTCAGTCCTATGAGCGGACGGGGCCTTCGTGTGTGGACGGTGCATGTTTTCTCTCTTTCTACATGCAGGTCAAGGTTCAAAATGTCCAATTCTGTTCATATATTATTAGTTGATACTTCAAATGAGTTTCTAGTTTCGATACAGATGCATAAATCTAAAAACTGCTGACCTTACAACTGTTCGGGGACTTGGAATTGTTAGCTCCTGGGTCTAAAAAAATGTTGTTTAATTGTTACTTCCACTAAGGCTTACATCTCTTATTATGTGACCCACCAAAGTTTCCTGAAGTAGCATAAAACATTCTGGAATACTGTTTGAAGAATTGTTATTACCTATTATTTACATAGTTTTGCGACTTTGGTGCGATTTATATTCCGGAGCGACTTATTTTCACACTGACAACCACAAGAGGGCGCTCTAGGCTCTAAGCGACGCAGAAGAAGAATCTGCACTTCCTCTACCTCTGGAGTTTGTGGAGTTGTTTAGAAGTGACACAGAGGAAGAAGAATTCAATGGATTTAGTGATTTGGGGTAAAACTGATGCTTTGGTAAACTTGTTAGCATGTTCTTTATGCTATAGTTATCTGAATAACTGTTCATATGTTACTTTAACATACCAGACACTTACCACAGTTCTGTCTGTGCCTCATGTAGCTGAAGGTGTTAGCAATAGCATACGTACACCTATTCACCATGTTCTCTCATCTGTTATTATTTTAAATTGCAGTTCAAGATGAAATGTCTGTTCTTGGTCTTGGATTTTACCCCCAAAAAATGTGATTTAAACTCCAGTGCGACTTATATATGTTTTTTTCTTCTCTATTATGCTGGTGCGACTTATAATCCAGAAAAAACGGTTGACGGGCTATTTTAAAACGTCAAGTTCTCTGCCCTTTCTGATTCCATGCTCCACGTTTTTAATTACCGTCATAAAGCAGAATAAGTTGTCTGAAGAAGCTGCACACTGTCTCCTCTGTGGGGTTATGAGCCTAATTTGACCACGTTGTTGTTGTGGTTGTTGCTATTGTTGTTGTTGTGCAGAACGAGGACTGCCTGGTGGAGTATTTCGAGGCCGTGATGAGGCAGACCAGCATGAACGCGAGGAAGGTGATTGGCTGGGTGACAAACGAGCTGCTGGGTCAGCTCAAGCAGCAGGACCAGAGCGTGAGCCAGAGGTGAGTCCAAAGCACCCACCGCACGCTACCATCACGTGTAGCTTACATGTTACAGCTTTAACACGGCACGAAAAACGTCTCGAAAAGTGGAAAGTAGAGTTAATTTTAAACCAGTGGTCCTGGTTTGTCTAGATATAGAAATTATTCGCTGCTGTAAGTTTATAAGCGCTTTTCACGACTTTCAGAGACCAGCATAAACAGTTTATTCTCCTGCTTTGTGTGGAATAAAACACTCTATAATTTTATGCAGACAGCACACAGCGGTCTCATTTTTACCTTTAAAAAAAATCTGAACTGAGGCAAAACGGCTTTCTCTTCATTTATATGATTAGTCGTCGTCGTAGTCGTAGTAGTCGTAGTCTTTATTTTTATTCCAACCAGTCAGAACTATGCTGGTCTCCATGGATACATCATTGCATAGTCTATGTGATCCAGTATATCACAACAGCAACTCCATCATTTATTGGCCCGGACATTGTTATTATTTCCAGTAGTGAATTTTTGCTCTTGTTTAGCTGTAGATGTTAGCGACATTAGCATAATTAGCATGATTGTGTAATTCTAACTGCAGAAGCTGCTCAGGAGTGGGTTCACACACAGCGGGTGAACAGCAGAGAGAGAAATAACACAGTCCTGTCACTAATGAAGCTGTCACCAAATGTAGAGCGAAGCCATGTTCCACTTTCTAACTCTGGCATTTTTCACAGATTCCGAGTAGGAATTACAAATTGGAAAGCTGTTCTTTCTTACCAAGTCTTACCCAGTCTTACCCAGTCTTACCCAGTCTTACCCAGTCTTACCCAGTCTTACCCAGTCTTACCGAGTCTTACCCAGTCTTACCGAGTCTTACCCAGTCTTACCCAGTCTTACCCAGTCTTACCCAGTCTTACCCAGTCTTACTCAGTCTTACCGAGTCTTACCGAGTCTTACCGAGTCTTACCGAATCTTACCGAGTCTTACCCAGTCTTACCCAGTCTTACCCAGTCTTACTCAGTCTTACCGAGTCTTACCAAGTCTTACCGAGTCTTACCGAATCTTACCGAGTCTTACCCAGTCTTACCGAGTCTTACCGAGTCTTACCGAGTCTTACCGAGTCTTACAGAGTCTTACAGAGTCTTACCGAGTCTTACCGAGTCTTACCGAGTCTTACCGAGTCTTACCGAGTCTTACCAAGTCTTACCAAGTCTTACCCAGTCTTACCCAGTCGAGTCTTACCCACTCTTACCCAGTCGAGTCTTTACCCAGTCTTACCCAGTCTTACCCAGTCTTACCGAGTCTTACCAAGTCTTACCCAGTCTTTACCCAGTCTTACCCAGTCTTACCCAGTCTTACCCAGTCTTACCAAGTCTTACCCAGTCTTACCCAGTCTTACCGAGTCTTACCAAGTCTTACCAAGTCTTACCCAGTCTTACCCAGTCGAGTCTTACCAAGTCTTACCCAGTCTTACCCAGTCTTACCCAGTCTTACCAAGTCTTACCCAGTCTTACCCAGTCTTACCCAGTCTTACCAAGTCTTACCAAGTCTTACCCAGTCTTACCCAGTCGAGTCTTACCAAGTCTTACCCAGTCTTACCCAGTCTTACCAAGTCTTACCCAGTCTTACCCAGTCGAGTCTTACCCAGTCTTACCCAGTCGAGTCTTACCCAGTCTTACCCAGTCGAGTCTTACCCAGTCTTACCCAGTCTTACCCAGTCTTACCCAGTCTTACCCAGTCTTACCCAGTCTTAGCCTTCTGTTGACAGAACTCTTTTTTTTTTCCAGAACCGTTTTGAAAACTCAGTTCATCCGTTAAATTGATCCTTTTCAATAATGTTGTTATTTTGATCGCTTCCTGCTGAACTCTTCTTTTCCCCCGTTCACCGCTTTTTGTAAACACTCCAAACACTCCAGAATGCTAATAACACTGTTTTGATACTTTATGGGGTTAAGTGACGTTGCCATGGCAGCCCTCTCGCTGAAAAACCCAAAGATCTCATTCTAACCGACGCCTCAGAGAAAATGGCAAAGCTCGACCCCCACTGCTTCTGTTTGTGCCACGCGGCGACGCTAAATTTCCCAGACGCTCGTGGACTTTGAAACGTCATGAAATGGACCATTATCGGATCAATAGATGAATGGACGACACAAAAGACATATCAATCTGGAGAGACCAACGGTATCAATCGCTGTATTTAAATCTAACTGCACGTTGACTCTTTATACTTAAACCTTTGACTAAAACATTTCCAGTGCTATTCAAGTACGTCAGAAGTTAAGTTATGCAAATTCCCGTACAAGGTCTACGGATGAATAAACCCAAATCACTGACATTTTAAGATCAAATCATACAGAAGCATTATTTATTATTATAATTTCTCACTTTATAACCTGCGGTGTCAATAATTGTGTTTAAAGGCACGGTGGAGGCTAATCAGTTATGTGGTAGTCGTTATAATTCCTAAAAACTCATTTAAACCACCATATTTTTATAATTCCGTGTTTCATAAAGTGAGAAATATTGTAAATTAAATCATGTTTATGCTCAAGTCGCCACATGTCTCCTTTTACCTTCCAATCCTCATGCTGTCATTGTAGTGTGGTGCGTTTGATTTACAAACCAGCAGAAAGCAGAACGTTTTTATGGTATGTTATAATGTAAAAGATGGAAAAACAGACACTTTTCTTGAACGTTTAAGTATTCTCAAAATAGATCTTACAATTTACAAACTCTTTAAAATGTATTCCACATAATGTTCTCTCTATATTTAGATGCTGTGACAAACCTCAGCAGCATCACAAACATTGATAGTACATTGAAAAGATTTAGAAATATAACACAAAACATTCAACTTTTCATTTCCCACAAATAATTGTCTGGTTCTTTCTCCCTCTTCTTCAGCTCCTCAGTGTAATCCAACTTAACCCTTTGTTCATTTTCAGCCCGATCTGTCCATCTGCCCTGGCTGAACTGCTGGAGCTCCAGGAAAAGGGGCACATCTCGCCCTCGGTCGCCAAGAAGGTCAGTCCAGCCCCCAAATGAGCCCCCAAATAAGCCCCCAAATGAGCCCCCAAATGAGCCAGAGTGTGTTGTAGTGACTTGTGTGTGTCTGTCTGTCTGTGTCTGTCTGTCTGTGTCTGTCTGTCTGTGTTTGTGTCTGTCTGTCTGTGTTTGTGTGTGTCTCTGTGTGTCTGTCTCTATGTGTGTGTCTCTGTGTGTCTGTGCTGCTCAGGTGTTCCAGGAGATGTGGAGGTCACCAGGAACGAGTGCGCGGGTCATCATCCAGGAGAAGGACCTGGGACTCGTTAGTGACACGGAGAAACTGCACAGCATCTGCCAGAGGATAGTGGACTCTCACCCAGAGGAGGTGAGACGGGAGGGGAGGGAGTCCAGAGAGGAGGTGAGACGGGAGGGAGTCCAGAGAGGAGGTGAGACGGGAGGGGAGGGAGTCCAGAGAGGAGGTGAGACGGGAGGGAGTCCAGAGAGGAGGTGAGACGGGAGGGGAGGGAGTCCAGAGAGGAGGTGAGACGGGAGGGGAGGGAGTCCAGAGAGGAGGTGAGACGGGAGAGGGGAGGGAGTCCAGAGAAGAGGTGAGACGGGAGGGAGTCCAGAGAGGAGGTGAGACGGGAGGGGAGGGAGTCCAGAGAGGAGGTGAGACGGGAGGGAGTCCAGAGAGGAGGTGAGACGGGAGAGGGGAGGGAGTCCAGAGAGGAGGTGAGACGGGAGGGGAGGGAGTCCAGAGTGGAGGTGAGACGGAAGGGAGGGAGTCCAGAGAGGAGGTGAGACGGGAGGGAGTCCAGAGAGGAGGTGAGACGGAAGAGGGGAGGGAGTCCAGAGAGGAGGGGAGAGGGGAGGGAGTCCAGAGAGGAGGTGAGACGGGAGGGGGGAGAGAGGCCAGAGAGCAGGTGAGACAGGAGGGAGTCCAGAGAGGAGGTGAGACGGGAGAGGGGAGGGAGTCCAGAGAGGAGGTGAGACGGGAGGGGAGGGAGTCCAGAGAGGAGGTGAGACGGGAGGGAGTCCAGAGAGGAGGTGAGACGGGAGAGGGGAGGGAGTCCAGAGAGGAGGTGAGACGGGAGGGAGTCCAGAGAGGAGGTGAGACGGGAGAGGGGAGGGAGTCCAGAGAGGAGGTGAGACGGGAGAGGGGAGGGAGTCCAGAGAGGAGGTGAGACGGGAGAGGGGAGGGAGTCCAGAGAGGAGGTGTGACGGGAGGGAGTCCAGAGAGGAGGTGAGACGAGAGGGAGTCCAGAGAGGAGGTGAGACGGGAGTGGAGAGAGGAGGGAGGAGAAAAATACAGAGGTCGGACGAGCTAAAGTAAAATTTTCAGACATTTAGACACGAGTAACAAAACAGTAATAAAATAACATAAGCCGCAAAAAGTAGAAAATAAGGGAGTGGCATCAGAATTTTTATTTTTTCAAGTGGAATTAGAGCAAATTAAGTTCTGAACAATTGTCCTATTTTGCCCATTGTTTTTTTAAATTTGTCTATTTTTAAGTTGAGTTCAGAGGTTATTTTTTCCACTGTGCGTAAGTCTGTGCGGTTTGAGTCCTTTTACGTGTGAGGACCTTCATTCCAGCTGCAGGACTGTGTGCCAACAGTATCCATCCATTGTGTCCATGGCGAGGGTTTTGAGGCCCAAGTACATTATTCTAAAAAGTAGCGGGACGGTGGTGTCAAAAAGAAGAGTTTGCCTGGTTTATTGGTGTTTTCCCGAATGCGGATATTATGTAAAGTTAGAAAATGTGAAACGCTGATGAAAAAGCGCATGATTTAAGGGAATTAAAGAGATTCACACGGGCTCTTGACAAAGCTCTGTGCCTTTCCCGTTTAGGTCAGTGCCATCCGAAACGGGAACAAAAAAGTGCTAAACAAGCTGATGGGTTTAGTGCAGAAGGAGACACAAGGACGCGCCGACCCCGTTGTGGTGCGGGCCATGCTGCAGGACAAGACGTCATGAGCCCGCCTCACATTTACAGACTGCAAAAGAAACAGCGCTCTGTTTTTGGGGTTTTTTTGGTGCACGTTTCATTTTTTTCCGTTTGGAGCCGCCGCCTGTGGAGCTGGAGCCGAGCGCTGGCGAGGGAGCGCTCTGCCGCCGCGCTGGAGCTGGTGCTGGAGCAAAGATGGGAACCGTGCAGGGCCAAACTACCGCACCGCAGCTAAAAGTGACGTTTCAATTAAAATACTGCGCGTGTCATTGGAATATCAACTCGAACGCTCCGGGGGAACTTGAAAATGACTTTTTTTTAAACTGAGAACGACGTGTCATTTGTGCCTTTTAGCGTTGTCCACGTCGCACAGCTAAAGGATAATCCATGACGGTAGAATATTAGCAGTGGGTCGCATCAGAATGTGAAAATGCTGATGCGGTCTAATAACAAATATAACTCGCTGTTTATACATCTAAAAAGAAAATCATGTAAACAGGAGTAGAAAATCAGATAATATACGATGACATGACGTTTCTGTGTGTGCGTTTTGAGGATTGAACTGTCGTGTGGTGAGTTGTAGTGTCCTGTATCTCCCCCGGCCGTTAGCTAACAGGCTAGCCACGGTCTGCAACGACAGAGAAACAACCTTCAGCATTAAAAGTAGACTTTAGCACAACAATAGCTCCGCTGATGTACAAGAAAAAGGCGTTTTGTCAGTTCTGCCGTCACAGGTGGAATGATGAATGTGTTCGTAATGAGTCCATAACCTCTGTCGACATAAACGCTCGAGGGGAAAATGGGAGGATTTGATTCTTATCTTGACATCACAGTTATGCAAACCTTATACAGGCGCGAGGATCATAGTCTGTGAATATTGTACCGTTTTGTGTAAATTATTGCAATAAATACGAAGATTTTTTTTTTTTTTTTGCAAATGATTGTGTTTTAACAATAACATGCCACGCCCTCTTTCTCCGTGCCCCGCCTACACCCATAGTGGCAGGGTGGAGCTTCAGTCACCGATACAAATGCAAAAGGACAAAGTAAAACCACAAATTCCATTACAACTCTAAACGGACCCTTGTTAATGACATGTGAGACCTCCATAAGCAGCGCATGTGTCCCCTGCACATTATCATTAAGTATGCAGATTAAAGCGCCCCCTACAGGTCGGACGACTCATTGAATTAAAATGTGGTTAAGTTATATTTAAAATGTTGCTAAAATTATGAAAATGTTATCACAGAATGGCACTTTTTTTCTGTTCATATTTTCACTTCCTGTTTGTAATTGATGACATCACACTAGAAAATTACCAAACAAACTCTCGGAAAAAGCTCATCTAAAGTCACAATTTTGTTTAATTTGACAAATAAAAATATATGAGAGCCACTATTTTGTAGAAAAAAAGTTGTTTCTTTTGTGTAAATTCTGCATAAATTTTGTCTGGAATGAGTGTCCCAGGTGTGATGTCACTTCCTGTCATTTTCTACAGATTTTTCGACTTCTCTCCCCAACCTTCTTGATTGGTGTAAAACTATCATTTATATGTACAACAGGTATAAATACACAATAAAGTCAAAATGAGAGAATTGTAAAAACTTGTCATACATCACTTTAACATCAAATACTGCTCTAATGTCACATGTAAATCAAACAGAGTGCTGTTGATCATTGTAAACATATTTGCATATTCTTAAATTAAGTGCGTCTCTACGTCACTGCGGGACGTTTGAGGCCTGCAGGACGTGACAGAGCGCTCCACACAGCCTGCAGTGGACAGACGGCTCCCTCTTGTGGACACACTATGGAACAGTCATTTTCAAACGTTTCTCACCACCTCAGAATAATGTACTTTTCATATTTAATCCAGCACAAACAATGAATGAGGACTACATCTGGTCTCAACTAACCAGACTCGATTCTGTAATAAGTGATAATCCCCCTAAAGTGAAAGTAATTAATAAAAAGTGAAATCGGCTTCTGTTGGGGTTGAATTGTTGCTATGGAGATGATATTGCAACACATGTGGTTTTGGATTTCTAGATGTAACTTGGAAAAACAAGAGTTAATTTGCAAAAAGTGTCATTTTGAAATCTGTGGTTTGCAGTTTACTCTTTGTATAATATCAGTGTTTTGAAAAGTCAAACGCTGCAATTAAGTATTATATTAAAAAAGGAGATATTTGTTTCCCAAGTGAACTCTGACCATGAGCTGACCTTACCTGCTCGTCTCCGTGGTGATGGATACGTTTAATGCCTTACCGTGGAACATTCCGGACAAATCTGTAGTAGTAGTAGTAGGAGGAGGAGGAGGATGAGGATGAGGAGGATAAGATAATCCTTTATTGTCCACACATGGGGAAATTTCATTGTTGCAACGCAGTGGATACAGAGGAAAGAACAGATCACTTATAGGAGGTTTAAAAAACACTCTCAGTAGAAGATATCTTATAGACAAAACCTCCCATTTCCCAACAAGGGATGGAGGGGAAAAAATAAATAAAGATAAAAATAAAATTTTAAAATAAAAATAAAATAAATATAAAATATATTTTTTTTCAAAACAGCTACCGTAAGACAAGATAATACTGATAATAATAGTGGAAAAATAAACACTCTATTCTCATCGGTTATATGCACACGAATGTGACAGTATTGCACATGAGTATGACAGTATTGCACATGGGTATGTCAGTATTGTACATGGGTATGTCAGTATTGCACATGGGTATGTCAGTATTGTACATGGGTATGTCAGTATTGCACATGGGTATGACAGTATTGCACATGAGTATGTCAGTATTGCACATGAGTATGACAGTATTGCACATGATTATGACAGTATTGCACATGAGTATGACAGTATTGCACATGGGTATGAGTGTTTGTTGTAAAGTCTGACAGCAGCAGAAGGAAAGATCTGTGAAACCTTTCCTTCACACAGCGAGGGTGGATCAGTCTCTCACTGAAGCTGCTCTCCAGAGCGGACAGAGTGTCCTGTAGGGGGCGACACTCATGGTCAAGCATAAATGTGAATCTAGCCAGGACCCTTCTGTCCCCCACCTCCTGCACAGAGTCCAGAGCGCAGGCCAGGACGGAGCTGGACTTCTTGATGACTTTGTTCAGGAGTGGCCCTGTCACTCCAAAAGACCTGAGTCTCCTCAGGAGGTAGAGCCGACTCTGGCTCTTCCTGTACAGTGCGTCTGTGTTATGAGTCCAGTCCAGTTTGTGGTTCAGATGAACACCCAGGTACTTGTATGAGTCCACTCTCTCAATGTCCCGTCCCTGGAGGTTCACTGGTGAGGGGGCAATGGGGTGGCGTCTGCGGAAATCCACCACCACCGCAGACGCCACCCCACTGCCCCCTCACCAGTGAACACCAGTAGTAGGTAGTAGTAGTAGTAGTAGGTAGTGGTAGGTAATAGTAGTAGGTGGTAGTAGGTAGAAGTAGTAGTAGGTAATGGGTAGTAGTGGTATTAGTCGTAGTCGTCGTCGTCATCGTCGTAGCAGTAGCAGTAGTAGCAATAGTAGCAGTAGTAGCAGTAGCAGTAGTACCTCTGTTGAGAAAAGCCCTCAGAACAGTTGAATGGCAAACGCTTTATTCACTTTATTTATTCACTATTACTTCTTATTTGACTCTTTATCTTTTGACTTCTTCAGCCGCCGCCGTGAGACAAAACACTGAGCACACTGAGCAGCCTTTCTGAACACGTTTATTCACAGAAACACGCCGGTGCTTCTCATACAAGCAGAACATGGAACCAACGTCTTCTAATCCCACCAACGCCATTTAGAAAACAAACAAACAGAATAATATGACAGGACAGACGAGATGAGACCACGTTTACCCCATGAAAATAACTTATTTACTCCTACAAAGTGCATTCTTTTGTACAGACTCGGGGCTGGAGGTTTGGTTTTTCTCATCTATAAAATTGTACAATCGTTTACTGGAGCGAGGAACCCGACGCCGTCATCGAGCTTTGACCCCGTAGCTGTTATTGCCCTTTGAACTCTGTGAGTAACTGAAAAGATCAAGGCACCAACTGCTCTTATACGTGTACAGTACTGAACTGAAACGCTTTATCACAAAATATATCTCTATGGAACAAGATAAAAGTGATCTCCACACTATTTACAACGGACGCAATCGTGTGAAAGTCGCGGCGATAGAAAGTCATTAAATACCCCGTTCAGAAAATACACACGTTCTAAGCATAACGTTCCACTATCGAGTTGCATAGTCTCATTAAGGCGTGAGTAGCGGGCGCGGTTAAGGTCCAACGCGTTTTTTTGTCAGTCGTACCGAGACACTTTTAGGGCGATTGTTACGTCTGAGGCTGCGGAGCCGTCGTTGATCGCGTCTGACGGATCGTTAAACGCGATCGCCGGTCGTTTTGAGGCCTTTATCCCTTTTCGGAAGGGGAAAAGTAACCGGGACACGTCGTACCGAGTCGTGTTAATCTCTTTAACCGTAAAGTGGCGACCTCTACTGGACGTTGACGGTAACGCGCGTACTATTGTGACTGATCGACGATAAAAATCAATGAAAGTCTATTTATGGACGACTTGAAGCCTATTGCACAAACATTCAAACCTGAAGGTCTTTGGTGCCAGGCCTGCGAGGGAGATTGTCGAACCGCCCGATTACGTTAAAAAATAAACCGTTAAAAAAATATGGATGTGATTGTCTGGTCTGGAAAAATAAATACTCTAACTCAAAATTGGAGTCGTTTTGGGGGCCGTTTTGCTGGTGCGACGGGGCCGTTTTTGCGGACGTGCTCAGTCCTCCGCGGGGACGAAGGACAGGATGGAGTGCTCCTGAGCGATGGCCGCCAGTTCTTTGAGGAACTCCGAGAACAGGACGGTGGCGAAGACCTCGGTGCGGTCCAGGGAGATGGCTTTGGGCTTGGGAGGGGGAGAGTTCTGGAGGAGCCGGCCCGGTTCACCCGGAGTGGAGCCGCCGCCGCCGCCACTTCTGCCGTTTTCTGAAAAATATGATGTTACTTGCGTTAAAAGGGACTGTACACGATGTTTTGTGTAGTAATAAAGATAACGGATGTATTGTAAAACAGCTTTTATGCTATGCTCAGACCACCGCGTCAAACTCGAACGCCTGGAGTAGCATTTAAGCTAACGAAATCCGCGCTTTGACTGCTAATTTCACCGCGACGTGACTTCCGACACTTCTAACCTCGACGCCTTTGGTCCGAGCACACTGTCGGGATGAATATAAAGCTGCTGTGCGCTGCCTGCATCCAATCATAGAGCGCGTTATTCTCAGCTAAGCAGGACGCGTGCCGTTAGCATGCTAATGTTTGTGTTAGTGCTGTTAGCCAGGCCTCTGAACGTTGTGAAAAGCGCTAATAAATGCATCAAGCAGGCAGCAAGTTTGGACCACTGCAAACTGTATCAAATGAACTAGTTTTATTGTTGTTTTTACGTATGGCTCTATTTCAATGAGACAAAAAACACTGTATTTATTATTATTGTAGCCATTACTTCTCTTTAAAGCTCCGCCCCTTGTCTCCATGGAGATGATGTATGTAGTATGGCATTGAACTCATCTCTCAATGGAGTCAGATTTGTGATTTGTGGAGGCTGCTCACAGTAACTCCTTTTTTTTCTATTTTTCTTGGCAAAAAAAGAACCTTTAATTAAATAAATGTGAGATGAGATTAATGCCATACTTTGGAACATCTCAAGCAAAACAACAGCATCTTGTGAAGCTTCTTGTCCGTACGGAAGCTTTAACCACGTCTTCATACGGCATTTTTAAAAGCACACCAAACGAGCTGACTAAATATTCTTTTTAAACCAAGTCTTCTTTGAATAAAATGTGTTTTTATCATTTTCCAAATCACTTCTGAAGAATGTTTGTAAAACATGTTTTAACCTCCGGGATCAGAGCAGAGCGAATCTTCAAAACTGACTTTGAATAATCGACAAACGAGGCTGAACAGCAGGGAATGTCTTAATATTTGAACATAAAGAGAGAGAAGGTTCTGGAGAGGAAGAGGAAGAAGAGGGCTTTTCCATCCATCTTCCAACTATAAAACCGAATCATCATAATAATAATTTAAAATAATAATAATAATTTAAAATAATATTAATAATAATATAAATAATAATACAAAATAATTATAATTCAAACAAATAATAATAATATAAATAATAATAAAAAATATAATATAATAATTAAACATAATAATAATATAATAATAATTTAAGATAATAATATAAACAATATAAAAAAATATATATATATTAAAAATATATATATATATATATATGTAAAAATAATAATATAAACAATAATAATGTAAATAATAATACTGTTAATTTTTTTTTTTTTAATATATCATAATAATTAAACAAAAAAATAAAAATAATAATAATAATAATACTCATTTGGACAATTTGGTGGGAGAACTTTCACAATGTAAGCTAGTGTCTTTGTGGTTTTTCGTGATATTATTCTCTGCCTAAAGCGTTGGCCTGAGGGCTACCTGTGGCCCTGAACGTGGTCTCACGGGCCAGGAGCCAGTGCTGCGCCGTGGTGATCATCCCGGTGAAGTCCTTCCTGGTCCCGGTGAGCTCCTCAATCTGGTTCTTCACGATGGCCAAAACCTGGAGCAAAACCAGTGGATTCTTTACCTCTAACAATAACCGCCGGCACACAAACTGTTATCTCAAATCAAGAAGATTCCTCAGCCTTTAGTTAGCTTTTACGCTTAACTCTCATATGCTTGTGTCTCCCTCTACTGGTGAAACGTTGTATAAAAGAATTGTCTGATATTAAGTGAAACACAATTTATGGGAACAACTTTGGGAAATGCAGTGCTTTTTATGTTTTTTTCACAAAGTTTAATGAGTGTGATACATGTTTTTACAGTTTTTATAATGAAACAATTCAAACATTAATCAAAATAAACAGTTTGGTTAAATGCGTTTGCTGTTGTATGGTTGGAAACTGTAAAGGTTTAGGCCTCTGCAAACGTGATTCTTGCCTCGTTTCTCATCCGAATGCTCCCGGACGAGTTAAAACGATGCACTACGTATTACCCCGGTCACTTTTGGCATCGGGAGTTCTCTGCTCACCTGGTAGAGCGAGCGCACCGAGGGCTGGAACACCAGGTTTGTGTTGAGGAGGAAGGAGCGCAGCAGAGGCTGAGGGTACGCCGCCAGCTGGGCCACGATGCCCGTCAGCAGCAGGTTCACGTGCAGCGAGTTGGACAGCATGTTCTCCAGACGGGACAGGAGCACGCTGATGAAAGGGCCTGGACACGCACACGGGACACGCACACGGGACACGCACACAGGACACACAAGAATACAGTCTCATTTTTGTCTTTATACATGTTGTGTTTATGAGATTTTAACGCACAACTATTATTTATACAGCGATTCTAAACTTTGTCTGTGGATTCGTGTCAGTTTAAATATGACAGTTAAATTTGTCAGTTAAAATATAAGCATGAATAAAAGGTGTTATGCCTTTTTGTGTATTTTTGAATGCGACATTTCAGCCAATTGCAAATGTTCAGCGTGAAAATGATCTGTACCAGACACTGATCAATAGCATAACATACATCCATCCATCCATTTTCTACCGCTTCTTCCCTTTCGGGGTCGCGGGTGACTGGAGCCTATCCCAGTGACTTCGGGCCTTAGGCGGGGTACACCTTGGACAGTGGCCAACTTGTCGCAGCATAACATACATATGAACTCAAATATAAGGTACAAAGTCAATGTATTAAAATAAAAGATCAAATGATACCGTATTTTCCGGACTATTAGTCGCAACTTATACTTATGTTTATACTTATTCTTATACTCCGGAGCGACTTATATGTGATATTATTTGTTATTTTCACACTTACAACTGCATTTCATTCTCCAGTTTTTTTCTTCTCTATTATGCATTTTTTTGGCTGGTGCGACTTAAATACGGTATGTTTTTGTTTTGTTTTCTTCATGCCCGTTATACCAGAATTCTCATCATCATCATTTTCACAAAATATATGATTTCGAATGACTTTGTTACTGATAATACATTGCACTGCTCTGCGTAATAAAAGTAAAATACGGAAAAATAGTATACTGTAAATAGAAATATTTTTTAGACATCCACAACCCGTTTTACCACTGACTCAAAGAGGAGAGTGTTAAAATAAAGCTTTAAGTCTTTTCTTTAAGCAGTTAGTCGGCCTAAGCTGGAAATAAGAGGCAGATAATGATAGACTCAAAAGTTCAAATAGAGTTCAATATAAATGGAAATACAATATGTAGAAGTAAATACTTAAAGTGCACATTTAATACTCATTTAAATGCTGTTGCTTTATGTAGATAATGCAGACAGGATTCATTCACTTTCAGCGCTTGACTCACCGGTGAAAGGCGCTGAGTGACTTTTACTCGTGCTCCCGCTTCTCGGCTTCGACCCGAACGGAAACTGCAGTTTTTCAGACTCGGGCGTTTCTGCCGCGAAAGAACTGAAATCCATCTCCTCGTCCTCTTCCTCCTCTTCCAGTGACGAGACCTTCCTCTCCCGTTCTCCCTCCGCCCTCCCGGCCTTCACCCCCGCCTCCGGGTCCAGAGTCCGGATCAGCTCCTCGTACTGGGCCAGCAGATCCTCCGCCATTTCCGACGTGGAGCTCTTATGATTTGAATTACAGTCCATCTTGGCGTCGTCGCCGGGCGTCGCCAGATCCGCCGCCCCGTTTTTCACCTCCGCCGCTCCAGCATCTTCCGCCGCTGATACTGTGTGTCTAGTTCTGTCCGCGTCGCGACTGTCCTTCTTGGCGACCAAATCGTAGACCAAAACATCGTCTTGGAACTCCGATTCTTCGATGTACGAATCTTTGACCAGCATCGTTGCCGTCCGGCGCATTTCCTGGATGTGCTTCGGCGGCTCGACTGGCGGCGCGGCGGGTTTTGCCTCCGTACCCGCCTCCGGACCCTGCACCGGGCACGCGTCGTAGCTGTCGTCCCATTCGAGCTCCAGCACGGGCGCCGCCGCGGAGTCACCGGTCGAAGCTGGCGGCGGCGGCTTCCTGGGCACGATGGGCTGTTGGATGCTCTTAGCGTTCATTTGCCTGGCTTTGAGCAGCGGCTCTTCCAGCACGCCGGGCTGGAACTTGTCCGGAGGCGGGTCCTGGCCGTCGTAGGGGGCGGACCAGACCTGGCAGGCGCGCAGGCAGCCGCTGACGCTGAGGCGGGCGTCGTAGAGGTAGTGGAGGTAGCTCACGTCCAGGTGGATCTCCGAGCCGATGGTGCAGGAGTTTCCCGAGCCGTCGTCTGAGAAGCTCTGCGTTTTGTCTGAGGGAGAGAAAATGTGGGATGAATGCGTTTGTGGGAAGTTCTACTGCGGCTGAAGGAGCAGAGCATTGTGGTCTTGGATTGGTTATGTTGTTTATGACCTTTCCTGGAATTCTTTTGTTCTGGTTCAGTGTGTCCAGATAATACATGGAAAAAATATGGAATTTATAATCTTATGCCAAAACATGTCCTTATAAACTTATAAACGGAACTAAACCAGGACCAAACACAAGTCTGCTCTGGGCTCAAACTAAGATAAAACTACCGTAGACTAGTGCCAACCGGGTCTGAACCGTGGCTATCCCAGAACTAAACCAGGTCTAAACCAAGTCTAAAGCTGACCTAAACCAGGTCTAGACCAGGCCCAAATCAAGACTAAAGCTGAACTAAACCAGGTCTAAACCAGGCCCAAATCAAGACTAAAGCTGAACTAAACCAGGTCTAAACCAGGCCCAAACCAAGTCTAAAACAGGCCCAAACCAAGTCTAAACCAAGTCTAAACCAGGACCAAACTAAGTCTAAACCAGGTCTGAACCAGGCCCAAATTAAGTCTAAAGCTGAACTAAACCAGGTCTAAACCAGGCCCAAATCAAGTCTAAAACTGAACTAAACCAGGTCTAAACCAGGCCAAAATCAAGTCTAAAGCTGAACTAAACCAGGTCTAAACCAGGCCAAAATCAAGTCTAAAGCTGAACTAAACCAGGTCTAAACCAGGCCCAGATCATGTCTAAAACTGAACTAAACCAGGTCTAAACCAGGCCCAAATCAAGTCTAAAACTGAACTAAACCAGGTCTAAACCAGGCCAAAATCAAGTCTAAAGCTGAACTAAACCAAGTCTAAACCAGGTCCAAACCAAGTCTAAACCAGGTCTAAACCAGGGCTAAATCAGGACCTAATCTGTGCTGTGAATGGAATACGTCTGATGTAAAGCGCTGAATCATGTATGAAACGGGTCACGTTACCATGTTTAAAAGTCCATTCCCTTTAAGCTCTACCTGGCGTCTCGGGGCCCTTGGAGAACAGGATGGACTCCAGCTGTCGTAGCGGCGGCGGGCTGCGCTCCGGAGAGCAGCAGGACGGCGTCAGCGCTAAGATCTTGGCCGCGGACACCGAGTAGCAGTCCCTCTCCCTCACCACGCGCCTCTGACTCAACATCATGTGGTTACAGGGAATCAGGTACCTGCGAGGACAAAAGAGGCGGGACATCCTGTTAGAGCCAGGCGGGCGCCGGCGGGGGGCGGAGTCGACTCACCTCAACACGAGCTGCAGCATGACGTCCTCGCAGTACAGGCCGATGAGCGTGCGGAACAGTGCGAGCGACACGGTGCCCAGCTGCGGAGAGGGAAGTGAGCACAGTGTTAAGAGCCCTCGCCCATCCACCAGGGGGTCAGCGGTTTGAGTTCGGCTTCGACCAGATGACGCACGAGTGAATGACTGAAAGTGTTTTAGGTTTAGCCTTCTCTGTCGTTGTTCTACACATATAAAGTCTTGGTGATGATGGTGGGTCTTTATTTATTTTTAACGTCTTTTCAGGTTATTGTAGTAGTATTAGTAGTATTAGTAGGGTTCATAGTATTAGTAGTATTAGTAGTATTAGTGTTGGCCCGATACTAATATGTCAAACTTGATTTCCATACTCATGAAAAGGCTTGATACACATAACTGGTCGTACTAGTTCTGACATAGAGCAGGAGGGCCACACAAAAGACTATTCAGGAACAGTCCTTTTTCTTTTCTTTTTCAGTATCCGCACTACAAGTTGATGCAATCCTTCGACGGGGATTGTGACGTGGTAGAAACTGTTTCAAAAATAGTCATTGTGGACCACGATGGAATGGTAGACCACAAAATCACATGTTTGGAGAGAGTTCTATTGGAAAAATGAATCATGTTTTTCCATAAGTGCCCATTAGTCACAAGGAAATGTAAACTACTGGAGAAGCAGGAGGCAAAGCACTCTCTCTCGTGTCCCGGGACTGTCCTGTTGCTCAGAAATATTGGACTGGCATTAACAAAGCGCTGCAGACTGTTTTGGACATGTTTTCATTTCAGAACTGCGTATTTGGGCCTCAAAACTCCGGCCGTGGACTGAATAAACGGATACATTTAGAACATACTTCATAGACCGCAGCAAAAAAAAGAAAGAAATCACAAATAAATGGATGACACAAAGTGAACAGGACCTTTTTTGAACTAGATTTGAAAATTGACACATTTTACAGACTTTAACAGCCAAATGGACTGAACATGTTGAAGATGATCTGTATGTTTGTTGTTGCTGGTCTGAGAAGCTCGAATTTACACTGTCCTGAGCTGGATTAGTCCAGTCCTAAAAGGAGGAGGAGTTATAACCTGAAAACGCCCCGCCTTTTGTTACCTGTTCGCCTCGTTCGTTATGTCATTCTCACCCAACTGTTCTCTACCCGCCTCCACCTCACAGCTTCTGAGCACATGATTAGTATTCGACTCATTTCTCAGCCGACCAAGGTTTGAGGATACAGTTGTAAACGGAAGGTTGATTATACATTAACCCAGTCTGAAGAGTGAAGTCTAAAGAGTGAAGTCTGAAGAGTGAAGTCTAAAGAGTGAAGTCTAAAGAGTGAAGTCTAAAGAGTGAAGTCTAAAGAGTGAAGTCTAAAGAGTGAAGTCTAAAGAGTGAAGTCTGAAGAGTGAAGTCTAAAGAGTGAAGTCTAAAGAGTGAAGTCTAAAGAGTGAAATCTAAAGAGTGAAGTCTGAAGAGTGAAGTCTAAAGAGTGAAGTCTAAAGAGTGAAGTCTAAAGAGTGAAGTCTGAAGAGTGAAGTCTAAAGAGTGAAGTCTAAAGAGTGAAGCCTAAAGAGTGAAGTCTAAAGAGTGAAATCTAAAGAGTGACGTCTAAAGAGTGAAGTCTAAAGAGTGAAATCTAAAGAATGAAGTCTAAAGAGTGAAGTCTAAAGAGTGAAATCTAAAGAGTGAAGTCTGAAGAGTGAAGTCTAAAGAGTGAAGTCTAAAGAGTGAAGTCTAAAGAGTGAAGTCTGAAGAGTGAAGTCTAAAGAGTGAAGTCTAAAGAGTGACGTCTAAAGAGTGAAGTCTAAAGAGTGAAATCTAAAGAATGAAGTCTAAAGAGTGAAGTCTAAAGAAAGAAGTCTAAAGAATGAAGTCTAAAGAGCGAAGTCCAAAGAGTGAAGTCTAAAGAGTGACGTCCAAAGAATGAAGAATAAACTCTCAAGTCTAAGATGTACAAGTACAGTAGGTGTAATGTAAAACTTGGATACCAACCGCCATTAAACACAGAAGAAGTAGAAGAAGAAGACGACTTTAACGGTCGAGTATTTTCAGCAGCCCTAATGTGATTCTGGAAACTCTTTACATAATACTGTTACGCAATATTTCTTCACCTCTCATTACTCCTTATATTTATGTCTTCAGCCTGCGGCTTTAGCCCTCAAGTCAATATGTAAAAGCCTATAGTGTTTGGACTAGTTCTGTTTTATAAGTACTGTAGGTGCGAGGGCAAACACCGGGGGGCGCCGCCTCCAGTCGTTTACACAGTTAAAAAGAACATCTTAGTTTCTCTGCAAAAAGCCTGCGAAACAATCTAAACACGATTTTGTAACGTTGCGAGTTAGTCCAACACACACTCGTATCGTCTCGCTACTAACAGGAAGTCTCGGAGCGTCGCCATGGCATTAACGTTTCCATGAACACAATCGACTTTCCCAAATGGATTGAAGTATTGAAGTACTTTTCGTGGTTTATTTTTGTACAAAGCTTCTGTTTGAGTTAATTTACTGTATCACAAAATGTTTCTTCGTCTTCGATCGTAACGCGATGCGAAGCGATTGGACCCCGGCGATTGGACCCCGGCGATTGGACCCCGGCGATTGGACCCCGGCGTGCGGAGTCGCGGCGGCGTCCGGTACCTGGAACGGCGTGTTGATGCGGCTGACCAGCGTGTCCAGGATGTGCACGTTCTCGTAGCGGTGCAGCAGGATGAAGGAGAGGAAGGTCTGGAGCAGGGCCGGCTCCGACACGCTCCGGAGGAAGAGTTCCAGGTACGCCGTGGTGGTCATCACCTCCTCCAGGGTCATCTGTGGACGGGACGACAACACCTTTACAGTATGTTCACCTCATGCGCAAAACTTATGTGCAAACGCATCATGACACTTCAACTAATAATCAAAAGTGTTTCAATATTGTTTTGTTTTTTTCTGTTGTTGTGGTGTTGCTCTGTTGTTTTTGTTCTAAGTTCTAATAAAAAAGCAATAAAATTAAAAATGATGCAGTATTGACCACCAATCTGATCAATAATTAACATATGACAGTTTGTAAATATTAAAAGGTAAACTCAGGTGTCATTTTTCTGCTTGGAGATGTTATTGCTTCACCTGGAAAGTTACACCGCATGGCATTAAACGTATGTATCTGCATGAAGACAATAATGCCACCAGGCCAAGTTACAGGTAAGATCTGTAGAGAGGCGAGCAGGCTCATACTAAATGTATGTTTTTAAAGGCATTTTTGAGGCATAAAAACACATAAAATAAATGCGAAATGTTAAATGCCGTAATGTGGGACATTCTCCAAGGCGAAAAGTAAGTAAAGGTGCACCTTTAAATATCTGGAAAATAAAACAGACAAAAAATGGCAAAAATTTCAAGTCAAGTTGTGAACTTTGTGTAACTGCAATGAAACTGATGCTGTTGTTTATCTTTTTTTTTTTATCATTATTATTATTTTTCAAATTCACATATTTTATCTAAGATTGATTTGTTCTGTTCAGTTCAGTACTGTGTGTGTGTGTGTGTGTGTGTGTGTGTGTGCGCGTGTGCACGTGCGTGCGCGCGTGTGTGTGTGTGTTAGTGTGTGTGTGTGTTAGTGTGCGTGTGTGTTAGTGTGCGTGCGTGCGTGTGTGTTTTTGTGATGGTTCAAACACACATTTAGGTGACATTTTCAAAGTGCTGCCACTTAAAACATGTCACTAAACATTTAAGTATCTACTTGTTTTTTATGTCCTGGTTAATAAAAAGGTTGAAATACTCCCCAGCACAATATAAATAAATGTCAAGAGGCTTCACTCCTCCCAGTAGTAGTAGTAGTAGTAGTAGTAGTAGTAGTAGTAGTAGTAGTAGTAGTAGTAGTAGTAGTAGTAGTAGTAGTAGGAGTAGGAGTAGGAGTAGTAGTAGTAGTAGTAGTAGTAGTAGTAGGAGTAGGAGTAGGAGTAGGAGTAGGAGTAGGAGTAGTAGTAGTAGTAGTAGTAGTAGTAGGAGTAGGAGTAGGAGTAGGAGTAGGAGTAGGAGTAGTAGTAGTAGTAGTAGTAGTAGTAGTAGTAGTAGTAGTAGTAGTAGTAGGAGTAGGAGTAGGAGTAGGAGTAGTAGTAGTAGTAGTAGTAGGAGTAGGAGTAGGAGTAGTAGTAGTAGTAGTAGTAGGAGTAGTAGTAGTAGTAGTAGTAGTAGTAGTAGTAGTAGTAGTAGGAGTAGGAGTAGGAGTAGTAGTAGTAGTAGTAGTAGTAGTAGTAGTAGTAGGAGTAGGAGTAGTAGTAGTAGTAGGAGTAGGAGTAGGAGTAGGAGTAGGAGTAGGAGTAGGAGTAGGAGTAGTAGTAGTAGTAGTAGTAAAGTCCTGACCTTGTGCAGTGCCGGTGCAAGGACAGGCACGAGGAAGCCGTTATAGATGTAGCTGACGAGCTGGTCTCTGATGTCCACGTGGGCCACCTGGGAACAGCCGGGATCAAGGCACACGTCAGTCCACATTCACTCAGGAGGAAGAGGCTAACAGCACTCACCACACGCCAATGCATTTTTAATAACCGCACACGCCGAGACGCTCACCATGAAGCTATTTACAACAAATATTAGAAAATCAACGACGGTGACAATTTTGCCCCTCAAAAAACGATTTAGGAGCACAGCATTTTGGTAGATTACTGGAAAATATAGCGCTGGGATTTTGTGATATCGTCATAAATCTGAAATATTGCGGTTAAATTTGGCGTCTGTTGCACCAGATTTTCCTTTGCAGTTGCAAAGTGAAAAAAAAAGATTGCAGACTTATGTCAGCAATGACTGTAGAAACTCTGCAGCGGCTGAAATAAGCTATGACAACTGCAAAAAGGCTGAAAGGAAAGGAAGCAAAAGGTATAACTGTGACTTATAATACTTTAATATCCTTAAAAAATTATAAACGCCAATCTTAAGTATTTTGTCTATTATGTAGTCAGTTATATCGCTATTGCAAATGTTCTTATATATCACGATGAAGATTCTAGTATGATATTATAATCATTTGTTTCTACTTGGGCTTTTAGACCAAATTCAGAGCACATATAATATTTTCAAACCACACTTTATATATTTTCGTTTTTTAAAATTGCCTTGTGCACACAGTCTGGGGGGTTTAAAGTCAGACAAATTCTATTGAAATGTCTCACTTTTGTTATTTTTTTAAAGGACTTGCCCAGTGAACTCGTGGTGAGGAGGAATACCAGATAATACATATTTGCATAAGTATAGAAAATGTACAATTTTCTGGGACGTAAACATGATCTCTGTGATGTTTGACCTGGATGACAGCGTTGCAGAATTCCAGAGAGTTGAGGAACTGGACGAGGGCGGGCATCCGGTGCCAGTCCTCTCTGTGCAGGCAGTGCCACTCCTCGTTGGGCACCTCCAGTTTGGTGGGCAGAGACGAGTACAGGCCACTCAGACCTGTGGCCAGGACCTGGGAGGGACAAACAAGTCTGGTGTTTATCATATTCTGCTGTTTTTGGAATTACGGGAGGTGTGTTTATAGTTCAGCATTGAAACTGTAACGTGAGTGTCAAAATAAAATTAGGTATAAGCATTTTTTCTTATTACTTATGTTTAAAAAAATAATTGAATGGCTTGGGCTTCAATTCTGAGCTCTGGAAATATATTTTATTTCCTGGACTAAAATCTTAACAGACATACACACAATGGAAAAAACACTTCTGGACTCAACTTGAAATATAAAATAAAAAACAATAGACAAAATGAGACAGTTAATTTGGACTTATATGTTCTAACTCTTCTTTTTTTTCTGTTTGACTCCATTTTGATATTTTGCTTATTTTGCTAATTTTCTCATTTTATTCCTTTATTTACCTTATTCCTTATTATTTGCGTACGTTCTCCCTGGTCCTGCACGTTTTTTTGTGTTATTTGGTGTTTTATTGTGCTGTTTGGTGTGTGTTTTTTATGTTTTTTTTTGTTGTGTTGTTGTTCTGTTGTTGTTTTTTCTATGTCCCAAAAATTTAAATATTAACACATTTTTAAAAGAGACAAAGAGAGAAGCACAAAATGAATACATTCAGTCCACGTCTTTTTCACGCACACACTGACACCTAAGTGACTTGACCCTCTTTGACTTGTGCTTGTCGCCGTGACTTCAATAAAATAATAAACTTAGCGTTGAACACTAGTGTGCGCGTCATGGAAACAATGAAACATTAATGGGCCTGTGCGTGGCATCAGTGATAAACGAGAGGCTCTGTCACTCACAGGCTTCAGCGACCAATAGTAAACACTTTATTATGTACTACACGAGCAGACATGCAGCAAATACCAGCAAATAACAACTCCAGCCAATGGGGACGGACAATGCACCAGCACTAATATCGATATCAGACAATGTTTAGCACGTTTTTTCTAAGCTAATTCCCAGTTTGTCCTCATGAGGTGTGTCTTTTAGACGAGTGAATTTACGTGGAAATAGAAGAGTTAAGGGCGTGGCGTTATGTTTACACTGTTAATAATTAAGTATTCTATTTTACTCTGGACTTTACATTCAAGTGGACGATTTATGGGCCTCGCTTTCGATTTTAAAACAATTACGCAACTATCAGTTATCAGCCAATGTAAGATAAATAACAAATACAGATCTAAAATGAAAAAGTCCATTGGAGATGCGGCGATATGGATTGCATCTGTCAAATATAGTGATAATCCCAGTAATTATGGCTGCAGTCGCTTTCATTTGTGTCATTGGCGTTGACATGGGATTTAGTCAGACAGTGATGGAACATTCGGATCGTTGCTATAGTAATTAGCGAGTCTTTTAAACGTCCTTTAAAGCGTCGCCTATGACAGGAAGTGAAACCGATGAATACCACGTGAACTGTAGGATTAAGAGTGGAGGCAGTAAATAAGACTCATACATAAAGGTTTACTGCTCATTACAAAAAGACATTTCATTTTGGATAAAGATAAATTATGTTTGTTTTTATAAAGGATTAGATACAAATTAGTCATGATCTTACAAACGGCTGGGATTTGGGTCAAACGACGGGTGTTTCAGCCTTGTTTCTTGTGGAATTTGGAAATATACCAGAAGGTGACGGGATTAGCTGAGCCATAAATAAATAAAACAATTCAATATAAATACATATATTAATTTAAGAATGACATAATAGTGCTGGTGCCATTAGGCCTCTCCCAAACACAGTATTATCATGAGTCATTTTTTACACCGCCCTAAAAGTCCGTTGAGGGAATTATGTAACGTTGTGAAGAATTTATGACAAAATATTCATTTAAAATGCAAGTTTTAACACGTTTTGGTTTGACGGAGAAAATATGTGTTTCTAAAGGGTTTGAATGCAAGATTTAAAAAAAATATATGAGTGAATGTATAAAATCTTCAATTTGTATCATTTCAAAATCTGTTTGTTGATTGAATAGATTTTATTGATAACAGTAAATTATGTATTATTAAAGAGACTTGGGAAAGAGAATCAGAGAAATCATTTAGATAATCTGTGACCAAAGAAAGCCAAGATCTTTTTAATATATTAATAATTTAAATATTTTTTTCATTTAAATGTGTTAATAATTTTCTAATCGTGAAAGTCTGCCACGAGATACTGTAAAATATTCATCAACATGCAAGTAAATAATATATGTTGCTGCTCAGTGCCGTTGTGACTAGACCATGTATGGACTTATTGCTAATATCATTGAATTATTAAAGAATGCATTAAGAATCCAATGGAACCTAAAGCTTTGCTCATTTTAACCGTAATTTACTTTAAAAACTAAACTAAAACTACAAGTCAAAATAAATTCTTCACAGAGACTAAACCAGGAGCAAAACTAAATGTAATATATATCTGGAAAAACAAAATGTAGAGGTCGAACCACTGGAAAATCCATCTTTGTATTAGACTGTGTTAAAGTAACAGTATGTGGCGATTCCATGGAAACAGAGTTAAAACCATTCTTCAGCTCATTCTCCATGGATAAATATACATTATGTACAATATGTCCATGGAAACAAGCATGCTGCTTGCCTGGAAAAAACAGAATTATATCTTTCTGCATTTTTTACAGATCGATATCAGTCTGGTGGTCAGCACATAATGTCCAGTTCAGATGGGGCTGATTGACAGGGGCATTAGCCAGTGAAGCCAATAAAAACTTTCAAAATGAAAAAACATGACATTATTTTAGCCTAATATTTACATACTGGGAACAGTACATAGTAATAGCCAGTATCACAAGATAAATAACTTTATATATACTTTCAGTTCCAGGACCAGGAACTTTTTGGTGACCAGTACATTTACAGCCCTGCTTTTGTTGGAAAATGTTTATCAATTGTGTTTGTTGAACTTTTTGCACATCCACACTATACAGATGCTAATGTTGAAACCAATTGTTTGACCCTTCACAGCAATAGTGGCTGAAAGTTGGTCTGAGTAACTCGTCTGACTAAATACTGAAAAAACTTACCGGACAGAAGAAGGTATTCTCCGCGATGTGCTTGGCCACCCTCTGGTTCTCCGCCGACAGGGACATGATGAGCAGGAGGGCGTCGCGGGCCTGCTGTCCCACCGTGCCCTCCCTGTGGATGTACGGGATGAGCAGGGAGAAGATCAGGAAGTTGGTGGCCCCCTGGTCTTCGCTGGTGTGAAAAAACAACTCCAGCACGGACGGGTCTTTGGCCAGAACGCAACACAACTGGTTCAGCAGCAGCACCAGCTCCGCCTCGACTTGCGGCGCCGCGGCCCCAGAACACGACGACAACAGCATCATCAGCGGCCGCAGGATGGGCTTGTGGTGTAGCAGGGGCTGCCGCGCCTGCACCACCAGCATCTCGTACATCTTCAGCTGCTCCAGCTTCATGTCGTCCGTGAACTCGCGGCGCAGGCTCCACACGAAGAGGCGCTCCATGACGTTCTCCATGATGACGAACTCCAAAATGGGCCCCATGGCTCCGGGCTGGCCGGAGTCCTCCTCGATCAGCAGGAACAGCATGTGCTCCACGTAGTTCTGCACGGCGCTCGCCTCGTCGCCGGGGATGGCGCCGAAGCGAGGGGAAGAGCCGCTTGCGGAGGAGCCCAGGTTCAAGATGTTCAGGGAGGTGTTGCGGAGCGGGTCGTGCTTCTCCAGGATCTTCACCACCTGCACATAAAAAGATGAGCTCACGGGACGGCATGTATGGAAAGGATCTAACGATAACGCCATAATCGTGAAGGGAAACAACACGGTATCGCGCAGGATTTTGCAGAACGTGTGAGTAGTGTTTGCTGCAGTTGAACATTAGAAGAAGAGCTCACAGTTACGGGGCGGTCACAGTCAAGGGTCAGACTGTGGAGCAGGTGACCCAGCATAAGTATCTGGGCACAACCACTTTACTTAAACTTTGATGCCAACTTATGAGGCAGCGTGCGCAAACCTGTTGCTTTTATTGTGGAAAAGTCTCTAATGTCTTTGTTTTATTCTTCTTTTACATTCAAGTTGAAGTGTGTCAGCCGGCTGCAGAGATTAAAGTGACGTATGACAGGTTTTTACCATGTTTTAATTTCGACTTTATTTGGTGTGTTTGTACCTGTTGTATAAATAAGTTTTAGTTTTACACCAATCGAGTAGGTATTTGTGGAGAAAACTTTGAAAAATGTGTAGAAAATGAAAAAGGAAGTGACATCACACTAGGGACACTCACAGTTTATGCATAATTTACTCAAAGAAACAACTTTTTTGACCCTCTAACCATCAATTCAACAAAGTAAAGTCGCTCTCACATGTTTTTATTTGTGACATTAGATGAGTTTTTGCTGAGTGTTTGCTGGATAATTTCCTAGTGTGATGTCATCTATTACAAACAGGAAGTGAACTTATACATCTAAAAAATGTGCGATTCTGCGATAACACTTATATAGTTTTTAGCTAAATTAAAAATATATTTATCTTAACTGCATTTCAGTTCAATGAGTCGTCCGACCTGTAGGGGGCACGTTAAGCTCCAGCCTTATGCAGGACCAAAGCCACCGCCCGAATCGTCTTTTCAAGCACCCGTTGCCGGACCAGAAGATACAGCGACAGTTTCATCCCAGCAGCCATTTTAAATAAGGTCACTCTGCGCAACTGATAGCTGTGGTCCATTATGTCTGTATTCATTTATTGTGTGCGTGTCCTGGTGTACGACTGATACCTTTTAATCATTAGAAACCAGTTTACCCATAAAGACACCTGAGGCAATCGTCACTTTCAGCTTAAACAATAATGACACTGTAGCGAAAGTACAGACGGGAAGACTGCGCAAGCTCCGCCTCCACTCGTCCATCTCATTCCTCATCATCTTACGCTGCATCTCCACCTTCTGTTCAGCGTCAGCCTATCAGCACTCAGTATTCACATTGTCACACTGCTTTCAGAGTTCAATGTCATTCAAGCGCTTCAAATCCATCGCTCGGGGTCTGAGCAACAAAGCAATGTTCTCCTCTTCCTAACGTGTTTCACTTTGTCGCATTCAATTCTCCGTTTAAGTCCGTCTGGATTTAACTACTTTAAAGTGACGTATGACAGGTTTTTAAAGCTTTTTTTGTGTATTTGTAACTGTTGTACATATGAATTATAGTTTTACACCAATCGAGCAGGTATTTGTGGAGAAAATGTTGAAGAATCTGTAGAAAATGACAGGAAGTGACATCACTCTAGGGACACTCATTCCAGTCACGGTTTACGCAGAATTTACACAGAAACTTTGACCCCTAAACATAAATTCAACAAATTAAAGTGGCTCTCATATATTTTTATTAGTCAAATTAAAAAAGTGACATTAGATGAGTTTTTGCTCAGGGTTTGCTGGGTAATTTCTTACTGTGATGTCATCAATTACAAACAGCAAGTGAAATTAAAAACCTAAAAAACATATTTAAATTTATAGCAAAAAATATAAATATATTCATCTTAACTGCATTTTAGTTCAACGAGTCGTCCAACCCGTCAAAAGCACTTTAAGTTAGGGCAAAGCATATATATTTCACTATATGTTTCCAGTTTTTCTATATATCTAATAATATATCTAATAACTGTAAAATTTGTTTATTAATGAGTGGAAATGAAAATAATACATTGGCACAGTTTAGTTGTTTCAATAACAAGATTTGGATGCCACGTTACATTAGCAGCCAACATTTATATTTGTGAATTCAGGCACGTATCAACGACGGTTAATCACAAGATCGAGTCAGCGTTTTTCTGTTTATATCTGCTTCTCGCAGTCTCACTTTGGCCTGAGTCTGCGTTAGCTATAATGCGATCATCTCACTGCGGCGTGTAGCTCCTCCTTAGCAGAAGCAGACCCAGAGCTGAACAGGGTGAGACCACTTCAGGAGGTACTACGTCCCATGGGCTTCTTAGGCCCCTCAAGATTAAGAGTCAGAAAAACCATTAAAGCCATAAGGGAATTGTATTGCATTGCCTGGGATGCTCCACTTATCCATCTTTCATTTATTCACAGACGTTTTATGCAATTTTGTGGAACATTCAGAGCAAAGCAACAACATCTCTACGGGGAAAAGAAGGCTTCGGATTTCCACTTATACTGTATTTACCGGACTATAAGTCAAGTTTTCATAGTTTTGGCCGGGGTGCGAATTATACTCTGGTGCGACTTATGTGATATTATTTGTTATTTTCACACTGGCCACCACAAGAGGGCGCTCTAGGCTCTAAGCGACGCAGAAGAAGAATCTGCACTTCCTCTACCTCTGGAGTTTGTGGAGTTGTTTAGAAGTGACACAGAGGAAGAAGAATTCAGTGGATTTAGTGATTTGGGGTAATACTGATGCTTTGGTAAACTTGTTAGCATGTTCTTTATGCTATAGTGTCAGGGAATGAGACATACATCAATGCTATTTATTCCTTAACACACAGAGAACACAATTCAACTTAGAATAAAAAACGACACAGAAATATCAGACTAGCCAGGCTGGGTCACCCGGCTGTTGTAAGCAGCATGGCGACCCTCCTTCGTCTCACGACGTTTTTTCTCATGCAGGTTGGTTTTATTAGATATTATGGAATAGGCGGGTCACATTTCTCATTGGTCAGCTTCACATCAAGGCACTTGCTTTTACAACTGTCTTTCTTCCTTAGAGATAAAGCCTTGGATAAACATTACCCAAACTCCCCTGGGGTGTTACCCCCCTAGGGCAAACATTCTTTGGCCCATCTTTACGACACCTTCACAAATGCAGTTTGTCACATGCTGTTTTTCTCTTAGACTAATGATGCAGATAATATACAACTATTATGCAAAATAAAATAAAATACATCACAGAAATATAATCATATATTTACATTTTATCACATATAGTTATCTGAATAACTGTTAATATGTTACGTTAACATACCAGACACTTACCACAGTTCGTTGTCTGTGCGGCTGAAGGCGGAAAGTACGGTACATCTCAGCCTCTTTAAGCTCATATACGACGAATGGCTACCTTCAAAGAAAAATGCTAGCGGCAAGGCAAAACAAATATCGCATACTTATGGTAAATAAACAGCTTAGATTTGTACAATAACGAGACCACACCTTTAAACAGGTAAAACCACTGTTCCGTGGTGTCACGCAGAGGCCAGTGTAAACAAAGGCAGATACACCGAACAAACAAACTGTGCCAGCAGCAGTCAAACGAGCCTTTGTACACAGACTAAAGCCACTATAATAGCCCCACTGTCCCCGGCCTGCCCCTGCTGCCATGACGATGCTCTGTTGCACAAGGGAAACACAAGAGTCCAGCCCAATGCCTGATGGAGCAGTGGTCGCTAATGAGGAGACAGGAGGCTTTGATAATCTGTCAGCCATTCTGCTCAGCGCACACATTTGGACACTGACGATATCGATCACAACGACGAGCCTTAAAGGGCCCAGCAGTTTGTCATGTTGGATTTTCAGAGGATGTGTCTGTTGATATAGTCTAAAAGTATTATGTATATAGTTAAAACTGTTAAAATTGACAACAAAGGTGAAGAAATATCACTTTCTACTGTCAATATCAAAATTTATTCATATGATACATATGTATACTGTATATACATGCCACTCCTCCAGTTTGGGGGTCACTGCCCTGAGTGCTCCGATGACCACGGGCACCACATTCACCACCTTCACCTTCCACACCTTCTCCAGCTCCTCTCTGAGCTCTTGGTGTTCCTCCAGTTCCTCGTGTTCCTTTGTCCTGATGTTGCAATCACACAAAGTTGACATTCAAACGACACAGGAAATGTTTGAAATCTTTGTTTTAGATAAAACATTATTTTATGTCAGTCAAATTAAGATAAGCAGCATAACTCTGCTTTATCTGTGTCTAATGTTGTACAAAATATATCCACAGGCTTTTCTCAATCCTACAACTAATTGTTCATCAAAGAACATTATTGTCCGGTTGATCAATAAGTTCAATAATTTAAGTTTCAGCCCTTACAGTAATATACATGTTACTATAAAGTGCTGGTGTTTACAACCTTCTCACTGATATGAGACAATAGAGTGATGTAATATGTAACATTACACAGATAAGAGCTGCCTTGAAGGTTACTCACATACCTACAATGTAAAGATAAGAGCGCAAACACACAGCCCTGGGGCGTGCCAAAGGAGACTATACAGCTGAGAATGTGCTGTTTCATATCCAATTATCAAATGGAGAAGGAAAGAATCAGCCACTAACTTCTCGTGGTGCGTAGAAAAAGTATTGGAAGATGGTGGTGCTGAACTTGTAGCCATGCATCATGTAACTCGCCACCAATGCTTTTTGTTTATCACAGCCAAAACACCTGATTCATGTGCTAACAGAGCACCGTGTGCCCATCGCCGTCGCCCGTAGCAGCAGATAAGACGGAGCACTCGGGAATAAATCTAATCTGTGAATGAACCACAACAGCGAGAACCGGGCGGTTTACGACGACCAGCGGGATCCTCACGTTTCAAGGTTTTCTGAAACCAAAGTCAAGTGGACTCTTATCAAACAGGTTATCTGAGGACGAAACGAGACTCTGTGGAGTGAGACTGACTGACTGTGACCCGAGCACGGGGACTGACCCGAGCACCCGAGCACGCGGACTCACCCGAGCACGCGGACTCACCCGAGCACGCGGACTCACCTGAGCACGGGGACTGACACGAGCACGGGGACTGACACGAGCACGGGGACTGACACGAGCACGGGGACTGACCCGAACACGGGGACTGACACGAGCACGGGGACTGACACGAGCACGGGGACTGACACGAGCACGGGGACTGACCCGAACACGGGGACTGACACGAGCACGGGGACTGACACGAGCACGGGGACTGACACGAGCACGGGGACTGACACGAGCACGGGGACTGACCCGAACACGGGGACTGACACGAGCACGGGGACTGACCCGAGCACGGGGACTGACACGAGCACGGGGACTGACCCGAACACGGGGACTGACACGAGCACGGGGACTGACACGAGCACGGGGACTGACCCGAACACGGGGACTGACACGAGCACGGGGACTGACACGAGCACGGGGACTGACCCGAACACGGGGACTGACACGAGCACGGGGACTGACACGAGCACGGGGACTGACCCGAACACGGGGACTGACACGAGCACGGGGACTGACCCGAACACGGGGACTCACCCGAGCACGGGGACTGACCCGAGCACGGGGACTGACACGAGCACTGGGTCCGTGACCCAAGCACAGGGACCGTGACCCGAGCATTTTATTGGAGAATTGATTATTTATTATTTCTATTTAATAAAATAAAAATATTATAAGGAACACACCTAGGAATCAAATTAGCAATAAATAACTACATGTATTATGTGCTGAACAAATCCAAAACATACTATAGGTAGATGATCTTAAAGGTGCACTGTGTAACTTTAGAAATGTTTTGCGTGGGATGTTGAACACTATGACATTAAACGTCTCTATACAGCACCGATTTCAATACAGGTGATTTTCAAACACGTGTACTCTTGCTGTGAGCAGGGTCGCCTCTCCACAGATCTGGCTCGCCGGTCTCCATGGAGATACACAAGTTTAAAGGAGACGTACTTATGCAAAATCGACTTTAATGAGGTTTTAACCAAGTCACAACGGTGTATTTTGAATGTTTCCTGCGTGTTGGAGTAATCCTGTATTGTCCTGCAACTAAGGCTCGAGTGTTCAGAAAATTCCTGTTTTCACCTACCCCCTATCCCCGCCCACATCCTGTACTTAGTTGGGATTTTTTTTTAATTATTGTTCAGATTAAATTCAGATAAGAGTTTCTAAAATAACCACTTTTCTGAAATACTAACACATCAGTGACAAAACGTTGCTTGTTACGGTGAAATGTCACTGTGAAGAGGCGGAGCTTATTCGAACAGGAAGTAAATGGACCGGTTTCTGTTAACAAACTGTTTTAGATCAGGATTCCGGTTTACAATGAACAAAATGTAAAATTCTGATCTATTTATATTTCTATTCAATACTAAGGACCAGAAAAAAACATAATATGCCTCATTTAATACCATATTGTGCAAGTTAAGACCTAAATTATACAATGATTTAGCACGGATTAGCAATAACGCGTCAATAAACACTGACTTTCTGACTTCACACTACATCTTTGCCTCATGGCGCTCTAATAAAACCACAGTGGAGTTAAGCTTCATTTAACCGCGCTCTGTGATGCCTCTAATCTAGACACAACACACACAGAGTCACTCACACTCTCCTTTAACCCTCACAGCGGGCTCGTCTCATGTCTGTTTCAATACGACCTGTTCTTCCTGGTGCGGGACAGGCCCTGCCGGCTGCCGAGGCCCGAGGGGGGCGAACGGGGCGCGTGAACCTGAGCCCCGACTGCAGCGCTGCCAAGGTTCCACTGGGCCTGACCGCACGGGACGAGGCAGGCCGAGTTTGACGCATTAGTCAGAGCAGAACTGGCTTTTCTCTCAGTCAGACGTGCTTAAAAAGGACTTGCGCTGCAGCATTCGTACCAGAATCGAAGCCACACTGAAAACGGCTAAATGTGGCACTATAATAAACACAAATAACTGCTTTTGCTTGTGCTAAAGAGACACATTGAAGGAAGCTTTTAGATAGGATTTGAAAACATCCTGTCCAAATAATTTTGTCCGCAAAAGGTAATTGAGAAAATTTGCGAATACGGAAGACCAAAATTATGATCACACTCCGCCACTTAGGAGCGGCGTATCGCGCCGTATTTTCCAACGCTTTTAGCGCCGTCTGACGTTATGCCGTGCGCCGTTAACGAGCGCCGTAATCTACGCCAGACGGCGCTCTGCGTTCTCTTAATTTATGTGATCATATTGTCTATGAAGAATTGCAGAGGGACTTGCAACTAGGGATGTCACGATATCACGTTTTAGTGTTACAATTATTGTGAGAAAAACATCACGATTATTTAACAATTATTCTCAATTATTGAGACTAAACAACAGTGAAATCTTTCATTTTCTTTCTTTCCCGTGGTCTGACACGCTACTATTCCGGCATTGTAAAAATGTACTTTCTGAAAGATAATAAAGTATATAATAAAGTTCAGTATGACAATAATAGCAAGTTATAAAAAGTTATTTACATTAAAGTCTATTTTTTGGACGATAGATTGAACTAAAAGATTTAATTTAGCTTCTATAAGTGTTTGTTAACTGCTGTTGTAGTTATGATAGATGTATTCTAATTTGCTATTTAAAGGGGCTGTACCGGATTTATTATTCTTTTTCTTCCCCAGGTAAAAATATGATGTAAAAGCTGCTATTTGGATAAAAAAAAAAGAGGCTGCTATGTTCTGTCTGCATCCAAGTACAGCGCTCTACGAAGTAGGAAGCGCACCGTTAGCATGCTAGTTGTTGTTAGCTTTAGCTTGTCGGCAAAAATTAGCTCTGGCTGTTGTGAAAGTTGTGAAAAGCGCTTATGAATAATGAATAATGAACGCTCGGAATGCATGTGGATTGAGACAAAGAGTTTAAAAATAACTAGTTTTCCTTTAAATAGATTGAAAAATGTAGTTTAAATACTATGAAGCGGTCATTCTAGAGTGTTTGTGGCGAATTGCTTTGCTCCGTGAACAAAAATATACTGTACATTCTTCTGGATCCAAAAGTGCATTGATTTGATTTTCTTGACAAAAGATGTACGGTACATATCATCAGAATCAGAATAACTCACAATTCTGCTCAGACTAGTATTAACTTTTGTGTGTTGTGTCGTTGTTTACCTGGGCCCAGTGGTTCTTGAACACAATCATGCACGTCTCCGGATCCACCCCCGTCAGGACCACAGACGGCCCATCTCGGTTTCCGCTGGCGACCATGGAGGCCATCTCTCCGACTTGGTCACAAGGGCTTAACGCATGGTACGGGCGGGGGTCCGGTCGCGTCTCACTGCAGCCAAAACATCACAGCTAGAACCGTACGCAAACGCTGTGGAGAAAGCAAATACACGACTTTAATAGAATGAAGAAGGTCGTAATGAACAAATGAACAAATGATGGCGTCGAAGTGTGCGTGAGTCGTAGAGGTGGGACGAGCGGGCAGTTCTCACACTTGGAAACACGAGACGAAATGAGATTTTAACATAGTTTGGAATAAATGAATGGTGCTCACAGTTTTGGAGCCACTATTTGTGTCTATTGTCTGTGTAGTCCCTCCGTCGTCCAGGGAGGCGCCATTGCAAAAGGAGTTTGAATATGTTTTGCCACGTTGCTTTTTCAGTTCTGACATGGTTCTAGTAAGTCACTGCTTGTGGGAGTGGCTGTTTGCAATAAAACTAAACACGACCTTTTATTTACTTTTTTTTTTATATATATGTTTTTTTTATTCATTTATTATTTATTTATTTATTTATTCATATTTTGTACATTTATTTACATTATTTTTATTTATTTTTATTATTTTTATTTATTTTTATTATTTTATTTATCTCTATTATTTTCATTTATTTATATTATGTTTTTATTTTTACTTCTTATTCATAGCTTTATTGCTTTGTTTCATTGTTGCACTGCTTTTTGGAACTACAGCTTCTCAAAACGTGTAACACACAGGCGTTTAACACTTTTATTGCACAAGCCAAATGTACAAGACACATGACGGACAAAACCTCATGAGATCATTTTAAATCTTTACAAAATGTATCACGCAATTATTGTGGCACGATATCTGGTCCTATCCCTATTAGATCGCTTAATAAAATCAATATCATGACCTATTGGCACACGCAATCAAGCAATTCATTTTTGACCACAACTAGAGCTATGCAATGTTGACTAAAGTAATATTTGTACTAACTCAATAACAATGTTCAGACAATATTTGGACACAGCATCCGGAATGTGCTCAAATGAGCCCAAAAACACACAAAAATTAACCAGAACAGAGCAGAAATATCACTTTGCACCCTTCACACGAGACAATTCTGCTCATTTTATGTTTAATCAGCCATTTAAGTGACTCATTTTGCCTCCCTCCATCACGACAATTGCAATATTATGCATTTTTATGTTTATTCCTCGCCCCTAACCACAATAAATCATTAAGAATAATGTGAAACAATATGAATGTAACGCGCATGAGCTCATTGGACTTGGGACCGGCCTGTCAAATACCTCGGACGCCTCGGAGTGGATTCCGTCGCCCCCGTCCACGTCGTTTTCATTACCAGAACATTTTTCCACAGCACAAGACGAACAGCAAACGTATGCGAACGTCTCAGCGCGAGTGTGGGAAAACGCTTACTGTACGCACTCGTTTTCGTGTCAGGTTTTTTTTGTCGGCGACGGGTGCCAGCGCTCACAAAAGCAGCAGGGAAACGTAGAACGCGACCAGTTTATTTTCGCTAAAAAGAAAATCTCACAGAACCTTAATGGACAGACCGAGCGGTGCAAACCGCAAAGGAAGACTAGTTATTTTCCTTTGTCGATTGTAAATTATACAAATAGGGAAATAATTATAATAAACATGTTTGATTTTCCACATTGCAATACGCTCTTTAACTCCTTACCATCCACCTATTTTCGCCCTGTGCACAATGGTTGGACATACCCAAATGGCATTGCTTATTAAAAGAGGATCTTATGTTCCACATGCAAGTGTGATGCATCATTAGAAAGCTTAGGCCTTCTAGTTTCTGCAGATGTGCACGTGAACACTGTCAGGGCTTCAGAACTTACACTACAGAGGCCCAAACATAAACAAAACATCCTTTTTTTAGTCTCGCTTGAATATTGTCAATTTGTAATGGTCCTGAATATGACATACTTCATTGTGTGCATATGCTGTTCACTGTACATGATGTTTATCTTATTGACAACAACTGTGTAAAGTTTCAGATCTCTGGGAACAGGCATTTTGGTGCTGTTGACCTTTTTGTATCAAAAAGTATATTCGGAACAAGTGATCCAAATATGTGCCAACTGTGCCAAACTGTTTTATTACAATTTTAGCTCCTCTATGATCATAAAACATACATTTTGATGTTTTGGAGACATCGGAGGGTTTGTGTCATCCATCTCTTAGTGAAAAGCACATTCAGAGAGGTATCCATTCATGGTGTCCAAACTGTCCATAGCAGGAGTTCTGAGGCCCAAGTACATAGTTCTAAAATCAGGTGAAATGTCAATGTCAAAAACAAGTCTGCAGCGCTTTTTTCAATGTATTTTCTAAGCTATAACAACGTGCAAGATGGATGGCGTTTAATAATGGCATACTGGAAACATTAAACAAACATCTCCATGGAGACAAGCAGCCGGCAGACCCCCGATTCGAATTATTTGCCTTCATATTCTACACCTATTTTCCGTTTTAAAAAGCCATTTGGACGTGCTTTTATCTTGAGATATCCCTACACCGCATCACTACCGCCGGCTCTACTTTCAGCTTAACGTTCCCCATTGACCAATCGACGGCGAAGCCCTCTTTCTTCTCATGAACAGTCACTTTCCCTGCGCTCCTGGAACGTCCCCCATAACGACCATCTGCTTTCAGTTACTCACAGGAATGCGAGCGAAGAGGGAATAAAACGCACGCGGTTCCTCGCCGTGCGTTGACCACAACACATGGCGGCGCCGAAAGGATCGAGGAAAGGAGCGGATTCGGAGTCATTGACAGGACATTTAGAGGCGCGCCGTGTTGGGGAAATGACGGGACGCGTGAGTCAGCCGCTTTGACAAACTTGGACGTGGAGGAGATCATAGGGCGGGGCTGTGAGGGCGGTTCCAATCGTTCGCGCCTTTTTCAAGAATAATCAACCAAAAGGCCAGCCCTGTACATCAAGTAGTCGGGTAAAAGGGTTGTGGAATTAGCAAAAGCACCGTCTATCTATAAACAGTCTCAATTATCCGACCGTGTACTGCATTTGACCGAAAGTACACCGACAAGACGGGAAAAGTACCGCTAAGTTGCATATTTGTTTGTGAAAAGGCCGAACGAACCCACAATTCATGACCAAATCTTCAGCTAAAAAAATATTATAATTCGATTCCCAATGACAAAATGAATTTGACAAGCGAGCTCGCCAAGTCAGCGCGTTCTTAACAAGATTTCATTATTAATTGAGGGGCCATGTAATCATGATTTGCCACGTTTTGTACTATTCAACTGTTAAATAAATACGCAGATCACAACTCGCCAGAATCCATTATTTGGGTTTGAGTGAAAGTCAAACTCAGCAAATAAATCTGATTATTTAAAGTTTCCATGACAGGGTTTTACGATTTTCAAATTTTGACTTTATTTGGTGTATTTTGTTGTACATATAAATTATAGTTTTAAACCAATCAAGAAGGTATTTGTGGAGAAAACGTTGCAAAATCTGTGGAAAATGACAGGAAGTGACATCACATTTGGGACATAACTCATTCAAGTCAAAAGTTTGTGCAGAATTTTCATAAAACGTTTCTAACTCTTAACATTTATTCAACAAAATAAGTCACTCTGATTATTTCTTTTTGACAAATAAAAAAATGTGACATTAGATGAGTTTTGGGCACAGTGTTTGCTGGGTAATTTCCTAGTGTGATATCATCGATCACAAGCAGGAAGTGAAATTATAAACCTAAAAAATGTGCTATTCCATGATAAAAAATTTAACCAAATTCCAAATATATTTATCTTAACTGCGTTTTAGTTCAACGAGTCGTCCGACCTGTAGGGGGCGCTTTAATGATATTTTGTGGATGAAAAAGCTCATCAAACGCTCAGCGTATCGGCTCACGTGGCTGTTTCTCGTATAAATCTGTTTTCTCGGGTCAAGAACTCGAATCGTCACGGCAGATATTACAGTTCCTCGTTGAACCGAGGGTCTACGGATGACTCGTCGCCGCGGTCGCCCACTCGCTCCATCTGTGCGTTTCTCACCCTGTGTTTGCACAACGCCGCGGCTGCTTTCCAAGTCAAAACTATTTCAGGAGCCGCAACACACCACTATCGCCGTAACCTTGAATGGCGACTTCAAAACACAGATTACAAGATTTACCGAATCACAAAACAACGTTAGTTAACATGTTGATATGGTGCACAGTTATATTTTTCAGATGATTCAGGTCAGGGCGTATCTGTATAATAGTTCTGGCCTAATCTCAAATAAAACATTCAAATATCCAAATATTT
>NW_027316056.1:31452488-31684988 GCF_026437365.1 Eucyclogobius newberryi | reverse complement strand
AAGATTATTAGGTTAATAGGTTAATAAAAAGGTTAATAAGATTATCGATTAGGCTACCCCAAATAAATTGTCTGTTTGCTGTAACCCGAGTCAACATTTTTCCTCTGGCTCGGTAGGCCAATTCTTATTTTTTTCACTTTGAAGGCAAAAAAAAAGATCCAAATTTTGTCATTTTTTGAGTCCAAGTGACCACCAGGGGTCAGGCTTCAACAGTCAATGACGGAAAACGTCTCTATCAACCCGATCGGGAGACTAAATCTAACGATTTTAAGATATTTTAATCGACCTTTTGTACGCCGCTATCCTTTATTTTGGTAGCTAAGGCGAGCGGGGGGAACATGCTGGAAACACGGGCGCCACCATGTTTGTTGTGATGACGCTGCTGGGCGTGTTTCAATCCCAGAAAGCCTTTGCGTAAATCAAATTTCACACCCTGACAGAGCCTGGCATTACTCTGGACATTTCAGTGGCACCGACAAGGGTAAACCAACATGTTAAAGGCAATATGACGACTCCTACGCGTGGTCTGTTTTGTTACAGACGCATGTGGAGGACTGAAAATGAAGACGCGCATGTGTTGCGCGGTGCGTTATCAGTCCTTTAAGATGAAAGTCAAGTTAACAAGCGTGATAAAAATATTTGACACTGTGGTTCAGGAAAGACCGGTCGGTGAGTCGGCAAAATCATTGAAAAATAAAAGATTTTGACATTTTTTCAGCAAAATGCTGATAGTTATTTTTCAGTCGGCTAGTTTCATAGCGGGTCGGTCGGGTTACGGCAAACAGACATATTATTTTGCTCAGCCTAAATAAAGTCTTTTTTGTTTATTATACAACCCATTATGGCTGTTTTTGTCACATTTAACTTAATTTTGTCTGTCTTTAAGTTCATTTTAATAAAGTTGGTAATAAACAGCTCGAAAAAAGGAATAAAACGTAAAGAACTTAATTTTATCTGGCCGTTTTTGTAACATTTTACTTTATTTTGTCTTTCAGGAAGTTCATTTTTGTAAAGTTGGTCACAAACTTAGAAGAATTTTAATATTTTAGACCACAAGAATGAAAGAAAATAAAAGATTTCAATGTAGTCTGGTCACAAATCACAATAACCGTAACACTGACATTAGATATCGCAACATCCCTAAAAGTAAGTATTCATGCACAAACAAATACAAAAATCTGACTTCACGTGTCGTTGCCAGGGAATAACAGTTAAAACACTATATGCACATTTATAGATTATAGAATAGAAATAGCACCAAGCACACAGCCACACCACGATGACGAGGACGATCGCAGAGGATGTTACGAAAATAAACTTAAATTAAAAAATAAACTAAAAGAAACCTGTTTGTGTCCGGCGAGTAATAGAATCTGAGCGTTTTGTGTCAATAATTCCGAGTCGTTATCAGATTACTGAAATGTAAACAGTTACATCTGATGTCGGTTTTGACAACGAAAACTGACATAAACGGGCAAACAAACGACAAAATTAGAGATTGAACCGAGCCGCGTCACATTTATAAAGATCAGATTTATTTCCTGCATGTAAAAAACAAACAGCACAGAGCAGATCCAGATCCAAGCAGATCCAAAAAGTGACATAAACGGGCAAACAAACGACAAAATTAGAGATTGAACCGAGCCGCGTCACATTTATGAAGATCAGATTTATTTCCTACATGTAAAAAACAAACAGCACAGAGCAGATCCAATTATCGGGTTATCTGATTAGTCTAGTTATCTGATTTTTACTGGCAATGTAGAGCCAGTGCTATGTCCAGGCGGTCACAGAAACCAAGAGTGTAGGAAGTAAACACTCAAAACCACACAATAAAAAGTACTTCAAAGCAACAATAGTGGTTCAATCTCTCGGGAGAAGAAGGAATATCTCTGGCCCCAAAACAATGACCTGTGGTAGGCTGTGTTCTCTTTAAACAAACCGCGTCTAACGACGGCGGGAGCGTTAGCCGATTGTGAGTTACACTGATTGTGCCGGCGGAAAGCGGGGACGACACCGGAGGAGCGCCCATGAAACTTTGATGCCGTCTGTCGGTAACGTTACACCTCCGGGGTACGCGTCAGCTCGCCGGCGGGCCGCACCGGGCCTGTGGAAATCAGGTCAGGTCTGAGCCCGAGGGGAACGCTTCAGTTTGCACATCACTAAACGGTGGCATTTGATAAACGTGTAGGAATTTAGTAAAGTACATGATCCGCAAAAGCCAAAGACATGTTTAGAGACGGACGAGACACAGTGTGGCATCCATTTCATTATTTTTTGATGTATTTGTATCGTTTTATTTTATTAAATGGCGCACAATGTAACTTTTCTGGTGGAAGGCACTTGTTTGTCTCAATTACGGGTGTTTTAAATACAAAAGCACGTATTGTTCCTGTTCTTATAGATCAGACCTGTCACTTGACCTGGTCTCCATGGAGTTTAATGCCACACTGAGAAACATCCCAGACAAAAGATTAATGCTTTACTAGAAGCAGAATCACAAACGCAATACAACTTTTCTGATTCTCAATTATTTTCCTATTACCATGATTTTAGTCAAATGTAAAAGTAAAAATGTAAAGTTAAAACCGCACTTCAGAACATTCTCTGTTCAGATAGATGTGTTTTGTGTCAAACTGTGGCATAATAGCGCTAAAAAAAAAGTATTAATTTGCACTTGAAAGTTATGCACTGGGCTTTAAAACATGATTTAACCTGATCTTTTAATATATAATTGGAATGTACTAAGTCAGAAGCGAGCTGGGGGCCCTGCAGGTTTTTTATGTCAAACTGTGGCATAATAGAGCTAAACAAAAGTCTATTAATTTGCATTTGAAAGTTATGCACTGGGCTTTAAAACATGATTTAACCTGATTTTTTAATATATAATTGGAATGTACTAAGTCAGAGGCGAGCTGGGGGCCCTGCAGGTTAGTACAGGCATGTTTGAGGATAAAGTCTGGAGTTAATTTGAGTGGTATGAGTCCATTAAGGGCGGGTCAGGTTCCTTCTGCTGCTGCTGGAGGCACGAGACGCGGACTCGCCAGGTCACAATCCACCGCCAACTCGCGCGCGCGTCCATTTACAGCCCCCTAAAAGACACCGTAAATATAAACCGTAAACCCCACGAGAGGCGCGAGGAGAAGACCACCCCAGCACCACCACCTCCTCCTCCTCCTCCTCCACCTCCTCCTCCACTCGCACATGTCAATCAGCAACTGTCATAACAACAACAACGACGACGACGCGTAACACATGCGCACAACGGGAAAACAATCAAACAACACGTCGAATTAACTTTAAAGATGAATTAAAGATGAATTAAAGATGAGCAGAGCAATAAAAAGTCATGTATTCGAGGTGGAGATACGTGGCGTTGTCTTTCTTTACCTTGGACAGTCAGTTCCAAAAGCGCGCAGCCGCAGACACTTCCAAATGTTTCACGCCATAAACAACAACAAAAACAACAGTAAACAACAACAAACAATCCGCGTCAAAGTGCGTCGATGTGAGCGTAGTCCGTGTTCGCGGTGTAACCGAGCGGAGAACCGGGTCCCGGAGGAGGCGGTGGAAGGAGCGCACCGGAGCTCCGGCGAAGCTCCGCCCCTACGTGAGCTGCAGGGGCGGGGCTGAGTGACGCTTGCGTGAAGCGGAAGTGCGCGTGGGTGTCGTTTGGTTTTCCCGCGGGTTTGTTTGGTGTTCAACACAAACTATTTCCGTTTGGCTCCACGGCTTTTGCGCGTTAGAAACACGGGGATGAATAGGACAATGAATTATAAATCAATCAGAAGAATAACGGGGATGAATAGGAAACAAAGCATGTAAATAAAATAAATAAATCAAAAGAAAAACGGCGATAAATAGAAAAAAATAATAATAATCTGTCAAAAGAAAAACGGTGATAAATAGAAAAAATAAATAAAAATCAATCAATCAAAAGAAAAACGGTGATAAATAGAAAAAATAAATAAAAATCAATCAATCAAAAGAATAACGGGGATGAATAGAAAACAAAGCATGTAAATAAAATAAATCAATCAAAAGAAAAACGGCGATAAATAGAAAAAATAAATAAAAATCAATCAATCAAAAGAATAACGGGGATGAATAGAAAACAAAGCATGTAAATAAAATAAATAAATCAAAAGAAAAACGGCGATAAATAGAAAATAATAATAATAAATCAGTCAAAAGAAAAACGGTGATGAATAGAAAAAAAAATGAATTAATTAATCAAAAGAAAAACGGGGGGAAATAGAAGAAAAAAGAAATCAAAAGAAAAATGGGGAGAAATAGAACATTAATCATTAATTAATCAACAGCGACATTAATCAATAACCACTTTTCAATAACTTGTACGTGTGCATGTGTTTGTTTTTCTTGAACTTAATGCTCAAAATGTGTCCACTGAGTTTCTGTGCGTAAAGTGAGCGCGCAGAAAATGGGATTTTGGCGCCATCTTCTGGATAAACTCCGTCACTACCAATAAAGTGTCTTCTGTTGTAGGACAATTTGGATGGATGTGTGTTTCAGTGTGTCGTCAGTTATCCAGGATAATTCTAGCCTTACTACTGTTAATATTGTTTTCAACCTTAGGATGGCTAAATGGTTTTCACATTCAAAACAAAATGTTGAAATGGCACATTCAGTGGTGGAATTCGTAGCCTACTGAAAATGTACTCAAGTGACTCAAGTAAAAGTATAAACTATAAAGTGTGTATGGAAAAATACATTTAAAAATACAAGATAGAAGTAGTACAAGTAGTAATAAGTACAAGGTAGGCCTTTTAGACCAGTCTTTTAAAAGAAACAAAGAAAGAAATAAAAAGACAGACGGACAGAAAAAGCGAAAGAAAGAAAGAAAGAAATAACGTGTGGCAGAGTTGTTTGTAAAGAGAGAAGCGGATTGAACTACTCAGTAACATGTAATCTATTACAGTTGCTCCTCCACCGGACCCCCTCTGCTCCTCCACCTGACCCCCTCTCTGCTCCTCCACCGGACGCCTCTGCTCCTCCACCGGACCCCTCTGCTCCTCCACCTGACCCCCTCTCTGCTCCTCCACCTGACCCCCTCTCTGCTCCTCCACCGGACGCCTCTGCTCCTCCACCGGACCCCTCTGCTCCTCCACCTGACCCCCTCTCTGCTCCTCCGCCTGACCCCCTCTCTACTCCTCCACCAGACCCCCTCTCTGCTCCTCCACCGGACACCCTCTCTGCTCCTCCACCTGACCCCCTCTCTGCTCCTCCACCTGACCCCCTCTCTGCTCCTCCACCGGACGCCTCTGCTCCTCCACCGGACCCCTCTGCTCCTCCACCTGACCCCCTCTCTGCTCCTCCACCGGACGCCTCTGCTCCTCCACCGGACCCCCTCTCTGCTCCTCCACCAGACCCCCTCTGCTCCTCCACCGGACCCCCTCTCTGCTCCTCCACCAGACCCCCTCTGTTCCTCCACCGGACCCCCTCTCTGCTCCTCCACCGGACCCCCTCTCTGCTCCTCCACCAGACCCCCTCTGCTCCTCCACCTGACCCCCTCTCTGCTCCTCCACCAGACCCCCCCTCTGCTCCTCCACCGGACCCCCTCTCTGCTCCTCCACCAGACCCCCCTCTGCTCCTCTACCTGACCCCCTCTCTGCTCCTCCACCTGACCCCCTCTCTGCTCCTCCACCGGACCCCCTCTGCTCCTCCACCTGACCCCCCCTGCTACTCCACCAGACCCCCCCTGCTCCTCCACCTGACCCCCCCCTCTGCTCCTCCACCGGACCCCCTCTGCTCCTCCACCTGACCCCCCCTGCTCTTCCACCTGACCCCCCCTGCTCCTCCACCTGACCCCTCAGCTACTCCACCAGACCCCCCCTGCTCCTCCACCTGACCCCCCCTCTGCTCCTCCACCTGACCCCCCCCTCTGCTCCTCCACTGGACCCTGCAGCAGCCGTGCGTAAAACGGCCAGTGGCGGTGGCGCGCACGCTCTCCGCGCCCCGGTCACTCAGCTGTTGTTCTGCGCCTGACGGACCAGACAGTCTGGACAGTGGTACTTCTCTGGACAGTGGTACTTCTCTGGACAGTGGTACTTCTCCTCTGGACAGTGGTACTTCTCCTCTGGACAGTGGTACTTCTCTGGACAGTGGTACTTCTCCTCTACACACCCCGGGACCTCGCAGTGGACTGAGACCGGTGGATTATTGTTTAATAACGCTTTTCTTAGAGATCTGTTGGAGACGGAGAACGAGATGCGCAGAAACACGGGTCAGAGTTCATCTTTTCCCTCACGTTGACTTTGGCTTTTGGTTTACGAGTTTGCTTTGCAGCTTCAGTCAACTTTACGACATGCCAAGAACGCTGCTTTATTTAGGAAGCAATTCAGTTTGTTTCTAGTCATTATGAACTGGGGGCTGCGTAAAGCGTGTGCACAGGCGCATCTTTTCCGTGCGTTTTTGAACAATTATTACAACATTTCCTCAACATTTTTAAGAGAGTCCTGGCCAAGACCTTCACAGTTCAGTCATAACATCCACACATTTTAGACTATTACAAATGCGTTGCCTTAAAACAGATACACACAATACAAACCGTTAATTAGGCATTAATCTAAACTCACCTATTGTCGGGATCAGTGTTGTTTTAGTTTCAGGATATTTTAAAGTAAAGGGTAAAATTAAAAATCAAATTAAATCAGAATGCTGGATGTGAAATGTTGATTTGTGAGTACTTCCTGACTGATCGTGACTAAGAGCATATAAAATATTTCACATTTAGTTATTATATTATGGTAATACAGTGATTGTATAAAGTTATAGCTGATACTTTCTATAAAAAACTGGAGCAAAACTATTGAATTTAGGGCATCAAAGCGTCACAAAATAACATCACAATTTTGCTGTAAGTGCATTAACGATAATAATAATGTTCAACACAATAATCTGTAATATAACAGTCATTTTAGGAACCAAATAAATACATTTTAACAACAGTATTTTGTCATTAAACCGGCACAAACTTAATATGAAATACAAAAAATGTAATAATCAGAGCAGTAAACAGGTCAAATGTACTGCAAGAACAAGTTTCAAGCAACAAAATATGTAATTTCTCATAATATTGTTGGTGATATTTTGATATTTATACTTTATATTATCACCAAATTTAGCATTGTGATATTTTGATATGTCAATATATGCCACTCGCAGTTAACTTTATGTGCCTCTCCCCTTTCTTTTTTTTTATTTCCTCTCAACTTTAGGAGCTCTTTAGGTTAACTGTTCAGCAACAATCGCATCAGTAATTGTTGCCGCGGTAATCCCGACTTCAAAATACACCTGGGTCATACACTCGTTATGATAATACTGCCTTGTTTGTTCAGCCTTGCGCAGAAAATCTGTCCACATTTGTTTTTCGCCGTGACCTCTGACACAGGCTTTTCCACCACACGGGCCACACCCTCTCCTCAGTGTGTGTGTGTGTGTGTGTGTGTGTGTGTGTGCGTGTGTGTGTGTGTGTGTGTGTGTGTGTGCGTGCGTGCCTGCGTGTGTGTGTGTGTGTGTGTGCGTGTGTGCGTGCGTGTGTGTGTGTGTGTGTGTGTGCGTGCCTGCGTGTGTGTGTGTGTGTGTGCGTGTGTGCGTGCCTGCGTGTGTGTGTGTGTGTGTGTGTGCGTGTGTGTGTGCGTGCGTGTGTGTGTGTGTGCGTGTGTGTGTTAGTCTTTTTACCCGCTGCACAAAAGCCACGCTTGCCTGATTTTCCGCATGAAAGTACGTGTCCCTTTCTGTGTTTCTGCCATTTAAGTGTGTGACTCTTGACCCAATGATCTCTTCCTAAACCTAGAGACAGCATCGTGTTGCCTGAAATGTTCCACAGTATGGCATTAAACCTATACTGCATTTACTTTACGTTTTTGCTGCTCAATAATACCTAGAAAAACCTGCATTCCGCTGCGCCGCCTGCTTGTTTCCATGGAGATGGGTATGTTTAATGCCATGACATCTCCATGGCATAGAGACAAGTAGGTGGTGGACCCTCCAGAAAAGTTACAACGTGCACGTTTAGATGTTTTTTGCCATATTGATAATGTAATGTAAACATGCTATTAAAGGAGACATATCATGCTTTCTGTCTAGTGCTCAGTTTAGCTATAACAGACGTACGTGGATCATTATTTTACATTTTGTTCATTATAAACTGCAAAATGTATCTAAAACAGCTTCGTAAGAGAAATGGGACCATTCACTTCCTGTTAAAAACATATTTTGAATAGACTTTCATCTTTTTTTTTCCTTTTTCTATCTTATTTGACAGGAAAAGTAAGCGTGAAATGGGGTAAGAGAGAGGGAGGACATGCAGTAAATTGTCTGAGCTTTTCAAACTTGTTTTTTCATTGTTTTTACATAATGTACAAAACTCATTCCTGAACCTCGACCACGCGTATGACCCAGAGTCTAAATGTCTGGAATAAACACTTAATAATACTATAGGAAAGTGGGCGGGTACAGGGGATAGGTGAAAACAATCAATCAAACAAGTAAAATATATGTAAGTCGTGTGAGAGCTTTGAGTAGACTGACGGCGGTGGTTGTTGTCCACCTGCTCCACCCGCTGCTGCTCCGCCCGCTGCTGCTCCACCCGCTGCTGCTCCGCCCCCTGCTGAGTAATGCACACATGTGTCATGGACTGTGAGGCAAACAGCTGACCTCGGCACATGTCCTGTTTGTGCTGCCTTGTCCCGGACACTGCCCAAGCCAAAGGGAGCTGTGGCCTTTACGCGGGGAAAGTGCATTTTATATGATAATGATAGTTATAGTTATAGTTATAGTATATTATTATGGTGAACTTAAACAAGCTTATTTACACATCCTAGAACAACGTAAAGGGATGTTGTGCGTCATGCATGCAGTTTATTTTGTGATGTTGAATGTTGTGATGTGTTATTCACAGAAGTAGTCATCTAATCCAATGGAAACATAATCATCATAATAATCATCATAATAATCATAATAGTGGTACAATAAAGAAATGTCATCTTCTACATCCCTTCTTAGGAAGCATAACAAACACTGACATCAGGGTATGTGGGAGGGCACCTGCGGTGACAAACAGTGCTCAGTCTTGTGTACAGCAGTCGTTTAAATGATGGCAATACATTAAAGGGGATGTATCATGCAAAATATGAACTCTAAATCAAGATTTAAATGGACTAATAATCTTGTTACAAAGGCATTTCCTCGTCATTCCTTGACTCAAAGTTGTATTTTCATTGAGTCCTGCGTGTATGAAAGCTGCAACTGAGGCTCAGGGAATTCCTGTTTTTCACCTACCCCCTATCTCCGCCCACGTCCCTGCACTTAGCTGGGATTATTTGAAAAATCAAGACTTTGAGTGAAACCATGTTGTGTTCAAAAATGTCATTTAGCCACTTTTTAAACATTAAAAAGTGAATGAAACGTCACAATGAAGAGGCGGGACTTACCATTTCTGCAGTTTTGAACAGGAAGTCAATGGACCTATTTCTATTACTCGGTCGTTTTACATCAATATTACTGTTTACAATGAAAAAAATGTAAAATGATGATCTACTTGTGTTATAGTCATTACTCAGTATCCTGGGAAAAAAACTAGTGTATGTCTCCTTTAAATTGCGAAAAGTAAATTTTTTATCTTAAAATGCCCCCTACAGGTCGGATGATTCATTGAACTAAAAAGCAGTTCGGATGAATATAGTTTGAATTTTGGTAAAAAATATAAACATGTTATCACCGAATAGCACATTTTATAGGTTTATAATTTCACTTCCTGTTTGTAATTGATGGAAATCACACTAGGATATTACCCAGCAAATACTGGGCCAAAACTCATCTAAAGTCACCATTTTTTTTACTTGACAAATAAAAAATATAGACAGCGACTTTATTTTGTTGATGTAATGTTAAGAGAGTGCAAAAAAGTTGTTTTTTTGTGTGTAAATTCTGCATACATTTTAACTAGAACGAGTGTTCCTAGTGTGACGTAACTTTCTGTCATTTCCCACAGATTTTTCAGCATTTTCTCCACAAATACCTGCTCGATCGGTGTAAAACTATGATTTACATGTACAACAGGTACAAATACACCAAATAAAGTCAAAATTAGAACATTGTAAACCGCAGAGGAGGACACGTTTCCCACATTTGTATGTAATATTCACCGCCAGAGTAACAGTAACAGCGCCTTGGCACGGACGACTGTATTTCCAGCACAGGCACATTCCAGGTTAGGAAACTGGCCATGCAGGTAAACACAGGTGAGCATAGCCAGGCCCCGCCCCCTTGTCCTTTCGCTATGTGCTACTCCTGTGTGTGTGTGTGTGTGTCACTTCTCAGTCTGCACCATGACACCGACAGGACCACACTGGAGCTATAAACCCTGCTGTTTCTGCTAAAACTCTTCGATCAGGTGTGGAGCTGCAGGTAGGAAAAAGGCTAAACGGCAGTAACTAAACCTGACGTATAGAAGTTTGATCAAGTTGGTGTCTATATGTTTAAAAGAAACCACAGCAGGGGCTAAAAGTGGGTGGAAAGCGAGGGTTTGTGTTGTTGACTTGTAACTTGAGGCTAATGTGGCTAACAAGTAACAGGTGCAACAGGTGGAACAATGAAGTCACAGTTTCAGGCTACGAGGCTACGCTAACAACACTGGAAGTCACTGCAGTAACCTTTCTGAAAAGTTTTAAATGAACGGTATATTCCACAGCAAAGAGCAGGAAATGACAATTGCACTCATATTTTACTGCACTGTATATGCAGTATATAGACCATTGGCATGTCTTAAACTGACTGAAAAAGTACTACATTTTGTTTGGTAAAAGTGAAGCATCGCATATAGTTTCGACTCAAACATAAAAGTATTGAAGTATTTCACACAGATTTTGAAAACTATTAGAGTTTGATGAAGAGTTCTGCTGATTTTGGGTCAACAAAATCAAATGAGTCTTATTTTTACAGGTCGTATTTGTTTATTTGTCTATTTTTTGCTCCAAGTCAAACTCAAATTTAGGAAATCAAAAACTTTTGAACTCATGACGGTGCTTAAAAAGTATCCTCTCTAAACCACACGGAAAGTACTGTTTACTTTTGAGTCCAGTTCGAATATAATAAAGTACAGCTGCCTGCTTAAACTGTAAGTCTACTGTAAAATACACTCTTACAGTACTTTTGCTTTTGTAATGTAAATATAGAGCCTTTCCTTGTCAAGGAATAAGTTAATTTGGATTATAAAATTCAAAAGATTAAACATAAAACACAACAAAAAGTAAAACATAACCACAATGCAAAAAAATTAATTAAATTAAATTTAAAAAAAAAAATACAATAAAATACAATAAAATAATGTATACATTTTTATAAACTAAAAATAGACATCAACTACACTTAATAAATATATATATATATATATATATATATATATATATATATATATATATATATATATATATATATATATATATATATATATATATATATATATATATATATATATATATATATATATATATATATATATATATATATAATTTTTTTTTTTTTTTTTTTTTTTTAAAGTTCGATTTGGGCCATATTCTGTCAAATTTGTCTATTTCCAAATTAAGTTCTTATGTCACTCAGTTGGGTTTTTTTGGGAGGGGGATTGACTGGACAGTTTATTCTGCCTTTTCCCTCCATGAAGACGCTGTATTTGTTACGCAAAAACTTAAAAATTTGCCAAAGATTTTGCCAATGCCACGTAAATCCCCTTTTAGTCGATTTATGATCAAATCACAGTGTCGACCAGTTAGAAATACTGAGTAGAACTGCTGTATGAATGATAAGTACATTTATAGTATATTTATGAATGCTTTTTTCCCGCATACTTAACTGACACGTTTTTTTACAACGTTTTCCTTTAATTTGACGCTCCTCGAATATTTACGTCACTGATCCTTCCAGTAAAACGTTAATTGTTGTCTCTGGGATCTGTCCTTTTAGGGTTGGGTTCTGGTTTTACTTGTTCACAGTGGTTTCTGTGACTAAACCTGGAGTGACTTGAATGTGATATGTGCTGTGTCACGTTAACAAGATTATTTGTATTTGTATTTGACGCAATGAAAAAGGAACACAAATTTGGCTTTGTTTGAATGTTGAATTTTAATATCTGTTCCAAAAAACTCATAACTGAACTGAAATACATTTAATAAATATAATAAAATATGTTTGGATGAGCTATAGTTTTTGACATTCTATTTATCTGATATTTTTCTTATGAATATTTTTCAATCTTGTTTTTTCCTTTTTCTACACTGGGCGATATTGACAAAAAATAATGTCATTTTAACAGAAAAGTGATAAAACATGTCTTAAAACATTAGTTAGTTGATGTTTAATTATGAGACAAATATAGAATGTCTATCAAATAAATTGCGAAAGTCCAGAAATATCACCTTTTACTCTTTTTACTTTCTTTTTACATTTTCATTTCTATCAGCTCTTTTTGTAGCATTTTTAAGCGATAAACGATAAACGTCTTACGCCAAGTCTTACGCTAAATGTATTTGTCCTTTTTCCAGGTCCTTTTAACCGACTCAGCTCAGATCACGCACAGTCCAGGTATGTACTGGTGCAATACTGCTATATTATGTTTATACCCGACTGTCAATCACTGTATATACAATGCTGCGATGCACACTGCGTTATTAGACCAAAAAGTGCAGCATAAGTGTAAAAGTAAAGGAAGGTAAAAGTGACGCGTGTTTACATCATTAGCCGTAACTGTCAGGAGAGTCGAGGTTGCTGCGGCGACGTGGATGTAAACACGCAGCATCCCATAGTTCTTCAGGGGGAAACGAAACATTGAGCTGTATAATTAGTGTGAACAATAATTTAGGTTTTAAATGACTGTTTTTCTTTTTAGCTTATGATGACGGTGACGCGCTTCCATCTTTCACTTTGACTATTACGTTTTCATCTGCATTCCTCTTTTTTTTTCTTGTGCAGTCAAGGTCCACTGTCGGCTATAAAAGCTGTAATAAAACGCAGTAAGTGTGTCTAGACTTTTTCTTCTTTTTTAAGTAATATTAAAATCTACATGTTTTCAATTGTATTTTTTACTTCTAGCAAAACTAAGCTCTCGAAGTGATCAGAGGAGAGGAAATCATAGACGGTAATTGTAGCTTTTTCTTGTATTAGTTTGTTTAGTGTAATTTTGTATGTTTACACTCTTTTATGGAACAAAAAAAAGGCAAAATGTGAAATCAGATTGCATGTTTGGCATTACAACAGTTCAAAGTGTAGCACAGTTTGATTTAAATGTATTTAATTACAAATGCTGTATTGTATTAACACATTTATTGTTGGCATTTTGTTCGATTGTTTTGTTTTGTGTATTGATTTGTCAAGTTCATTTACATCAAAAGTCTGGACACACTTCTTTGTTCAATGTTGTTTTTCTCTATATTTAGTACTTTTAAATCCTGAAGACATCACATATATGACGCAAAAATCGTGCAGCAAAGACAAAAAAAAGTTACTCTTAAGTTTTTTGACATTTTAAATTCAAATTCCACAAAGTAGCCCCAGCTTTTTGTCCATAAGTTTCCAGATTAAGTTGCCTGTAATTGCTCTCCCTTCACTGCTGCTGTGCCTTCTCGGGGTCAAGAGCGTACGAAGCGGCGATCGGGCTGTTTTTGAAGCATCTAAAGCGTATTGTATTTTCCATACTATAAGGCGCACTAGATTATAAAGCTCATAAAGATTAATGGTCTATTTTCATCATTTTTCATATATAAGGCGCATTAAGCGAAACAAAACGTGTACCACACAAAATTGTTTCGAAGTCCGTAAGCACAACCAGAATTAATCCATATATAAGGCGCACTGGATTATAAGACGTCGTTTTTTAAAATTAAAGGTCCCATAACTTGCAAAATCGACTTTTCAGAGCTTTTAACCTTCTTACATTGCTATTTGTGCTTCATATATGTACCCAGAGTGTTTTTTTGATTGATTCCTGCAGTTTTTAGCTACAGAACAGACTATATCCTTTCCCCCCGCGCTGAGGGGGGAAGGGGGCCTATTTAAGTTAGCAAACATGACTTATTTTGTTTGTTTGCTGCCGCGGACACAGCTCGTTATTTGTCGTCAACATGCCTGGTTGGAGAAAATATATTAGCGTTAGTTTATTATTTACCGGGTGGGCGGGGCACACACGCGCTCTGAGACTACTCACGGGTTGGGCGGGGGAGCCAGATCGCTCTTCACAAGGGTGGGGGCGAATATCAAACCAAGCCTTTTGCATTTCCGGGTTAGTGAGGGGGTCCAAGGTCTGGGTGATATTTCTTAACTATTATGTTATGGGTGTTGCACAACCCTTATTATTATCAAATACACACTTAGGATAGACGACGAAACGTGAAAAAAAGCATGTTATGGCACCTTTAAAGGCATTTAAGTGCACCTTATTGTGTGGAATATACTGTAATTACGCGTCAGGCCCCATTTCACACGTAAATATAAAGAGAACTGACAAAGTGCGTCCAAACCTTTTTGATTTGAGGTGTGTATTTTAGAGATTTTAGAGGTTTTAAAGGTCTTGTGCGGTTGCGTAGGCGTCCGGAGATTGCCGTCCTCTCAGCAGAGCCTCTGGACTGTAGTGGGTGGAGTCCAGGTGGTGCGCCGATCGACTCCGCCCCGCACGGCCCTCCTCCTCCTCCTCCTCCTCCTCCTCCTCCTCCTCCTCAGGTAGATAAAGTGACTTTTGTTTTGTATACTCTATGATAAACCTGTTAAAGGAGATGTACGTGTTGTGCTTAAACGTTAGGCGGGCGATGTGGTGATAAAAAACCTGTGACAGGTTTTGTTATTTTGGTGAAATCGTCATATCGTGAGTCACAATTTTCTTTCTATTTAATGCTCAAACTCGGACACTTTTTGTGGCGTGGACTTTCTGAAGAAGCAGATGATCTTTTTGACTTGTTCCAACCTTGTTACAGCAGCGTTTCCTCGTCATTCGTTCAATCAAAGTTGTTTTTTGATTGATTACAGCGCGTTTGAGTAATTCTGTTTTCATTTACTCCCTAGCCCCGCCCACATCCTTGTACTTAGTAACTTAATTGTGATTATTTGGGGGGAAAAGCAAGACTGAGTAAAATGTAGCACTCTTAAGTGTCACGTAGCCACTTTAAAAACACGTTAATTACAATTAATACTAAGTACTAATACTTAATACTAGTTACTTACATGTGTTACGGGGAAATGTGACTATGAGGAGGCGGAGCTTATCAATTCTGTAGTTTTGAACAGGAAGTCAATGGACCTATTTCTATTATTGAGCCGTTTTAGATCATTGTTGTGGTGTTCAATTCACAAAATGTAAAATAATGATCTACTTATGTTACAGTTTAATATTAAGTACCAGACAAATATAATTTAAAGTTACAGTTTGCAGTGTTATTCGACAGTATTTGTGTCTGAATCCATTGTTCTATTGGCTCCTCCAGTCCTGTCATCAAGTCCCAAAGCAGAAGACCCGGGAAGTCCACGTCAAACCTGTAGCAACCCCACGTCTCCTGAACTGCACCTCTCCTCCTACTTCTACTACTACTATTACTGTTTCTGCTACTGCTGCTACTACTACTTCTACTTCTTCTGGTGAGCTCATTTCAACGCGCGTCCATTTTCCCTCGAATGCAAATAAGAAAACAACAAATGTTTCGACGGACAAATGCAAACAATTTAGCACAATGATGTTGAGGATTTCATTCTATCACAAATAAATTCAAAATGCATCAACAAAAACTGAAAGAAAGAAGAAAACTCAAACTTGCCACAGTAAAGTTAAGTACTCCATAAGGCCACAAAACCAGTAGCCTCATTGAGCCATCATCAGAAAAGAATTCTAATTGACTTTACTCATAAACATAAAAATGAGTGAATACAATTGGAACTTCTACAGGTATTATCAATGGAAATAAAGTCTTATAATAATAGATTTGATCAAGGAGGATGGGAGTCTGATTTTGATTGCCATGAAGTACTGACTGTACAAAACCCATGTGGAAAGACGAATCCCGTGGTCATGGAGAAGATGTCAGTGTGTTTTGAGAAGGGTCAAATCATTGGCATCGAGCAACAATGACTTTCTTTTTGACAGGCAGTGCATCTTTGGCTTTTGAAAACATAAACCTTTTAAAATGGCTCTCATCTGTTTTTGCAAAGTAACTCTTGTAACTCTTATAAAACACTTACGTGTGTATTATATTTCATTGTGTACGTATGTTTGCCAACAGGAAAGAAGCCTGCCAAACCGCCAAGGCCGTCCGCTCCCAAGAACAAAAAGACTTCCATCGACTACGACGTAATCCAACAGACCAATTGCACCAGATCTGTCACTGTTCATTGGAGAAATACAACCAGCACCAAGACTGGTGTTGATACTACTACTACTACTACTGCTACTACTGCTACTACTGCTACTACTGCTACTACTGCTACTACTGCTACTACTGCTACTACTGCTACTGCTACTGCTACTGCTACTACTGCTACTGCTACTGCTACTACTTCCAACTTTGTACAGTGCCCCGTCCCTCTTCCCCGTATCAAATCCAAAAGGCCACTCGAACCCCAAACGTTGGTGCAGTTCAGTGAAAACGCCGGCCCTTCAAACTGCGTCGCGGACAGCGTCTCGTCCAATAAGTATCTACAAGAATTACTGGAAGTCTTCGACGCCGAGAACATCGACATTTTCAACCAATCTAGCGCCGAGAGGGAAGATGCAGACGAGATGAGCGCCGCAAATAGCCTCCGCGCCCGAATCCAGGCGTTTGAAAGCCAAGCCGAAGCGCCGGAGCCGGTCAAGCCGCAGCCACAGGCCAGAAAGAGGCCCCCGGTGGCGGCCAAGCCCTCTGTGGCCGCGAAGCCGCAATTCGCCGAGGACGATCTTTACGAAGATGTCTACGATTCGCCCCCAACTCCGGCGCCCAAACCGGCCAAGAAACCGCTGGAGAAAAGGTTTTCGGTAAAGGAGGAGTTGAACGCGGTGTTGGCTCAGCACAGGTCCAAGCCTCCGATGTTGTCCAGAGCGGACAGTATCCACGGTGATGACAGTATCCACGGTGACGAGCCTCCGGTCAAGCCAGTCAACGAACCGCTCAAGCCCAATCTGAACGTGAACAACCATAACAACCACGCAGCACAGTCAGTGTACGACGACGTGGAGGATGGAGCGAGTGAGTGGCTTTTTATCCCATTCGATATGGTTTTACTATGTCAAAATTTAAAAAAACTTTGGAGACTGATCTTAATAACTACTTTTAATACGTTTAAACTTAAAGTGCCTATGACAGGTTTTTACGATTTTCTCATTTTGACTTTATTTTGTGTATTTATACCCGCCGTACATATAGTTTAACACCAATTGAGCAGGTATTTGTGGAGAAAACGTTGAAAAATCTGTGGAAAATGACAGGAAGTGACATCACACAAGTTTATGCAAAGTTTACACAAAGAAACTACTTTTTTGACTGTCTAGACATGAATTCAACAAAATAAAGTTGCTCTCACATATTTTCATTTGTCGAATAAAAATAATTGCGACATTTGATGAGTTTTGGCCCAGTGTTTGCTGGGTAATTTCCTAGTGTGATGTCATCAATTACAAACAGGAAGTGGAATTTTAAACCTTTAAAAATGTGCTATTCTGTGATAGCAAAATGCAATATATATTTATCTTAACTGCATTTCAGTTCAGTGAGTCGTCCGACCTGTAGGGGGCGCTTTAAATCTTATCTTAACTTTGAACCATGTTGTTGCTTTTTATCGTCGACTAGTTACAGTATTTTGCCTGTTTCTTTTTCTGGACTGTACACACTCGCAAATACACATGCTTAAATAAATGATATATTCTCTATCTAGAAGCCTTCAGTCATCATATTTCAACCTTTTTTGGGTTGATAATGTATATCAAAAGTCTAGTTGACTACTAATTAATTGATTGTTCATTGATTATTAGAGTATTTAACAGGCCAAAGGATTTACTGCATTATGATGACTTCCTGCCCACACACACTTGTTTCCTGCTTATTCATTTATTATCATTATGATTATTAAATGTCTTTATTGTTTGGAGTGACAGTAGTGCAGTCATAGAAAGTACTATAATATAATTTTGTTGTGACGCTGAAGGTAGAGAAGAGTCCGAGTACGAGTACGAGTATGTGGAGAGACCGCGTGAGTAATCTGAAAACAGAATTATGTTCCAAAGTACAGCCTAAATTTTAACCTGTTCAACATTTCTGAAAAAATATCTTAGTGTCCGAGGATTTCAGTGAAACTGCAGACAATTACTACGAATATCCAGAGATGGAGGAGGACCAGGCCTCAAGTGAGTTTCTTCTTGAAATGCACCAAAACATAATTTATTTATTATTTTATGACTTTACGACTTTTCTGGCCTTATTACCACATGATCAGAGGGACCTGAAACTACAGAAACTCTGTATGAATATGTGGAATATACGCAGAAGAGTGAGTTATAATATTAGGCAAATGTATGAGGCAAGTGAGAATATCATTATGAAGCTTATGTTTTTGTTACAACCCCAGAAGCTCCTGAAAAAGTGCCCAAAAAAAACGAGGAAAAACCTCCAAGTGAGTACCACTCACCAAAGGGACACTATGGGCTTGTGAGCTGTTGCGACCTTCTCTTTGAAGACCCCCTGTTTGTACCAGTCTAAACCTGCAGCCCCCACAATGCATCACGTGAAAACAAGTATTATTCATGTGATGCATTTATATCTGTCAAAAACACGAGTGTGGTCCACGTACCACATTTCCTCTGATATCTGTGGGTTTTTATCATTTCATTTGCACTTATAATATTTTTGACTTAACCTTCTGACCACACAAAGTTCTGGGGACCCTCTACACTCTCTAGCGCCCCCTCTAGGGCATCCTACCCTCAGGTTGGGAAACCACTGGACTAAACAAAGGTTTAAAGGTAAAATATGCAGGATTTTGATACAAAACAAATAAATGGCTTCTGTGTTTATATTGTGTAGCCAAATGGCTCTCTGTGAGGCTCCCTATAGGCGCCATGGAAATGTTCTAGAGTGTTGCATTAAACATGTCCTTTTCATAGAGACACATGCCAAGTTTAGATATGTGAAGAGGCTCATGGTAAGAATGCAATTATCAATTGAAACATCAATAATTGATTAAATTTAAAGGTGGTTTAGTTCAAACTGTAGAACCTCTCAGGATATTGTGAGTATCGTTTACTGTCCCCCTGATCCATGCACCATTTTAGGCACATGTACATCCATAGGAAGCCCTGCATATTTTACTTTAGCTAATATTCCTCTGGGACATGTTTGTATGTTGGTTTTGTCTCTATGGAATGTTTCATAATAATACAGTCTGTACTTCTTTCTTATCTTGGTGCTTTCCTTGACACATTTCTCTGTTTAAGGCGTGGAAGCATCAAAAACCCTCTCGCTGATTGACTATCCTTATATTTGATGAATTTCTTTCTCTTTCAGATGTTCTTCCAGTCAGACCAAAGCCAACAATGGACAACTATGTCGGCTCAAGACAAAGTCTGACCAGGAGACCGACCACCATCATTGTCCCCAGCAAAAGTGCCTCATGTGAGTTCAGCTGTTTTTTAAATGTATTTTTATTCCAACTCGGTGCAGAACGTTTGTATAGATTTCAGTAATCCTGTATCATCTTGTATTTGGTGTTTTAGCGTTTTTACCTACCCCCTAACTCCGCCCACTGCCATGTACTTTCTTCTTGTGATTATTCTAAAAAATCTGACTCCTGTAGTTCTTTTTCACTAATCAAAACCGTGTAACTGAAAATCTTCTGCTTGTTGGGGTGAAACGCCACAGTGAGGGGGCGTGTCCTCTCAGTTCAGCAGTTTTGAACAGGAAGTTGATGGACATATTTTAATTATTAAGCCGTTTTAGATCAGTACTGCAATTTTTAAAATGAACAAAATGTAACGTCATTATTTATGTTTTAGTTTATGCTTTAAAAAAAAAAAAAAGAATCTCTTTGACTTTCATTTAAGTCAAGCACTGTTTACCATCAAACAAATTGTCATGAAAAAAGTACATTTATTGCTGCACACGCTGAACCTTAAAGTGCCCCCTACAGGTCGAACAACTCATTGAATTAAAATGCTATGACTGAATAGCACAGTTTTTAGGTTTATAATTTCATTTCCTGTTCGTAATCGATGACATCACACTAGGAAATGACCTTATGTCATGTCACTTTTTTAAAGATTTGACAAATAAAAATCAGAGTGACATTATGTTTGTTGAATTAATGTTTAGAGAGTCACAAAGGTTGTCTCTTTGTGTATAATTTACACAACGCATAAACTTTGACTTGAATGAGTGTCCCTTGTATGATGTCACTTCCTGTCATTTTCTACAGATTTTTCAACATTTTCTCCACAAATACCTGCTCGATTGGTGTAAAACTATCATTTATATGCACAACAGGTACAAATGCACCAAATAAAGTCAGAATTAGAACATCGTAAAGACCTGTCATAGACACTTTAATTTACAATACGCTTGTTTCACTGGGGTTCTTCAGTAAACACCTGTGTTACATTTAGTTTCAGATGGTGTTCAGGAAAGCCCCCCTCCCCTGCCTGTCCAGACGCCCGTGGGAGCCTCCAGAGCGCCACCGCCGGCCAAACGACCTCTAAGCGCCTCTTTTCCACGGCAGGTAATCCACACGCAATACTGTGAACTGTGTCGTTTGGCATATCAATTTCTACACGTTTCAAATCTACTAAATACCCACCGTTTCGCACGCCGCCCTCGCCCTGTTCTTCTGTCGAACAAAGACGCTCTTGTTGCCCCGAGGCTCGTATCGCTGTGACTTCGGTGTGTCTTTATTGTGGATTGGGTTGTAAAGGTGCGTTTGTCCTATTTTAGGTGTCCGAGAGTCCCAAACCAGAGCCGTCGCTGCCGCCGCGGTAAGTCCTGGCAAATGTGCTCGAATAAGACTCTACGGGGCTGGTTTGGATGAGTATGACAAATGCACAACTTTTACACGACATTACTTGACTATGAGTATTACCTTTTCAAGATAAGAGACTGAAAGTGTGTGGCAATGTCAACGTTACTTGCTTAATTGATAGTTGTGATTAATTGTGAGAACTAGTTCAATCTATACACGCAGAAAAGGTCAACCTAAAAGAAAAGTGGGTTTTATCTGGCTGTTTATTATTACTATTATCGAATAAACTGTGTCATCTCACTAACTTAGTAATTAACTTAGCACTTTATTTATGGGTTTATGTTTGTGGGTAAATTGTTGTGGTGTGTGTGATGCGTGAATGTACATTTTCTTTCTTCAAATTTAAATGTTTTTATTTATTTTTTAGTAAAGAACATATATTATTAAAAAGAAATGTTTAAAAAGAAGAAAAACATGTCCAGAGAGAGAGCAGACAGAAAATAAAAGTGGCAGACATGCAAAAAAAATAAAATAAAAAATGATTGAAAAAAACAAATAAAATCATGGCCTAGAGAACCCTAAAACATGTTACGTTTTACATTTTACGTATGTCCATTATAATCATGTCCATATATAAGTGTGAATGTATATTTTCAATACAATTTCTCTCCTTTTCTCTAATGTTGTGTTTTTTTAAATGCATCCAAATAAAAACAAGAAACGGGACCAGAAAGTGGGACCAAAAAACTAATTAATAGTAATAAAAATAATGAAAAATAATCACAATAGTACAATTGAAAAACACAAATAAAATTAAGGTACAGCAAGTCCAACAGTCAAGTCCCATTTAGTCAAACGTTTAGCAAATTTTTCCCTTTTTCAATTTTTTGACGTTTATTACTATGTCAGTCCAGTCTTCGAACATCGGTGATGTTTGTGTCATCCATTTTCTTGTGACGGCCTTTTTTCCTGCTGCAAAAGTATGTTTCAAAAGTATCCATTTATTGTGTCCATGGCAGGAGTTTTCAGGCCCAAATACACAGTTCTAAAGTTGAGAGAGACGACAATGTCAAAAACAGTCTGCAGTGTGTTGTTAATTTCAGTCCAATATTTCTTAGTGACAGGACGGTCCCAGAACACGTGTCTCCAACAGTCAGCATGAATAATGGGCACTTTGACATGACGTTATGAAACTATCATTTTCTTATGTACGTTTTGCTTTCTTCCTTAATTTGCCATGAGTTATACATCGTCTACTGTTCTTAACATCACACAATTTCCAGAAAAAAAGTGTCTAAACAGGTTTAATATGATTTGCAATAAGATGTTACAGTGACTTTAGATCTATAACTAGTATTCTGTGCCTAAAATCCTTTCAAAAATCACCTTCAGTTTAATAATTCACACCCTCTGAACACTCTTGATGCTGATAGTTGCTGATACTGATCTATTAAATCACATTTTCTAACAAACCATGGCATTTCACACGTTTTCATAGCTGTACAATGATTTAAATTTTTTAATCCATCCAGGAGGCTCACGACCAGTAAAACCCTGCCCCCGCGGCCTCCGCTGGCGAGGTCCGGCCCGGGCAGACCCCCCCCGCCGCGCATGGAAGCCGTCGGCCGCTCCAGCTCCTCTCCCTGGGACTCTCCGCCCAAGCCCCGGGCGCAGAAGCCCCAAAGCAGAGGCCCAGTGCTGCCCCCGAGGCCCAACCCAGGACACAGGCTCTACAACAAATACACTGTAAAGCATGTTCTCGCTGTAATAACGCATTCGGTTCACAGAAATGATCAATTGGTCAATTATGATGGTTCATTTCAGCTTCGATTGCCCCACGCGGTCGCATCGTGTGACTACAACGGCGGCGAGAACGGCGAGCTCTCGTTTCAGGTGATTTCCAGCAGCATTACAGTCCTTTACATTGAGTTCATACTGTTTATATCACAAATTAGCATCAGTTATGTATGGGACTCGGCTCTTGTTTCTATTTGCTGTCAATGCCTGGTTTAGAGAACAATAATGCCAGTATATGTATTTGATCTGATGCTGTATTTTCCACCAAAAACCTTACAATACATGTTCAATCATTTTGGCGAACTGTTGTAGAAAAATGAAGTCCTCGTGCTGGTAAATCCACTAGACTCCAACGTGTACGAGTGTCAAGTGGGCGACAGGAAAGGGCGAGTGCACAGGTCAAGCATGAAGGTCATCACGCCGCTTTCCACAGCCGCGGATGTCGCCGCAGCGCCGGTACGTGTTTCTATTCCGTTTCAAAATATGTCAAATGCAAGGGCGAGTTTCAAACTGTTTGAATTTTCCACTGATTGTCGCTGGTCAAATCCAGACTTCTTCTGTGCGGTTTTACAGTCCATAAACCTTCGCCAAACTTGTTCAGCGGTCAAACTGTGTTCACAACAAACGCATGAGCATAATATTGATGTGGCCTAAGGGCTTTTATTCTTCTCCTTTTTTCTCTCGGGAAAATGAGGTATAGAGTTCTTTTTAAATATATATTTTTTCTTTTCTTTTTAGGGTTAGTAGTAATTTAATATATATATATATATATATATATATATATATATATATATATATATATATATATATATATATATATATATATATATATATATATATATATATATATATATATATATATATATATATATATATATATATATATATATATATATATATATATATATATATATATATATATATATATATATATATATATATATATATATATATATATATATATATATATATATATAATTTCGATTTAACAATTTTTTTAATATATTTTTCTCCTGACCCTGCCTAAATACCTCAATGGGCAAATGAGCTATAGTTTCTTTTAAATATATTTTGTAATTTTAAATAAAAACAATTTTTACAGTTAGTACGTATCTTTTTAGGGTTAGTAGTAATTTAATGACTTATATTTTTTCCAATTTAACTTTTCTTTTTTTTTTTTAAACGAAACAAAAACAAACAGAACAGAACACAACTAGAGCAAAAGTATAAATTAAAAATACATATAGACATCAACTACACATTTAAATTACATTTTTTTAAAAAGTCCTATTTGGTCGTTTGTCGGTCAAATTTGTCCATTTCCAAATTAAGTTCAGATTGCGCATTATTTTTACGTCAACAAAATGTTTTAAACCCACACAAATGCTAAATATGTCCAGTTTATGTAGCCACACCTTAAAAACGACACAAACTAATGCTCTGCTTTCATTAGGGGGTCAAACTCACAGCATCGGGCAGCGGATTGACAGTGGAGGTCCTGCACGACTTCAGCCCAGGTACGAACAAGTGCAAGACGAAACAAGATCTCCTAGACGTGTCGATGGATCGGAGGCGGAGGACAAATCTCCCCTCGCCGCGCCGTATCAGATCCTTAACGTTCATCCATATAGTTCTTTTATTTTCATTCTGATCGTTTCCTCAGAGAATCCCGGAGAGCTGTGTCTGAAAGCTGGAGACGTGGTGACCATGGTGGAGCAGGTGAACGGCGAGTGGTACAGAGGAACACGCAGAGACTCCAGCGGCTTCTTCCCCATCAGCTACGTCCAAGTCCTGGTACGGCGCTCTCGGCTTGTTTGAAAAAAATAACAGTAAAAACAAAATGTAGTTGTTCTAATTGGTCATGATGCGACGTCTTTTCTACTCCAGGAAAATTCAAGCGAGAAGCCGTCTGCAGCTGTTAGGTATTGTTCTGTACCCGACACATTCTGTACATTTACTGCTTGTTTGGTCGTTAATTTATTCCTATTTTTATTTATTTATTCATGACAAACAGAATTCACAAACATAGGAACTTTCTTTGGTGATTTGGCGCGACATAAAACAATGAACAATGGTAAAAAAGACCTGTGTAAAATCTAAAATAATTTAAATCTGCTATAGGATAAAAATGAAAATGGGCTTACTATGTACACAAAGTTGAATTTACAGATGTAGTGCAGAAAGTGAACTGTGCATTGAGCGATTGATTCAAAAGAAAAGATGACACGAAGAGAAAAACAATAAAAAAGCTACATAAATCTGGACAAAGCACACATTTCTCCGCACAATTGTCACATCTATACCGGCGTTTGACAAATGTCTCCAATTTCAGGTTCCATTTTAAAACTTGGGGGAGAAAAATCCTGTTGTTCGAGCCCAGTTGGTTTATTCTGAGTCTTTATTCTTTGAGACAGGGTTTTTCCTGTAGAAGTATCCATCTGCTGTTTCCATTGCTGGAGTTGCGTTCCAGATACGTAGTTTTAAAGTCAAGTGGGATGTTAATGTTGAAGATAGCTTTATTATTTGTTCCATTTAAGTATTGTTGTTACATATCAGCGTGTTTAAATTATGTTGTATTTTGTATTGTATTAGAGAACAATTCGATTTTTACGCTAGATTTTCTAAACTAGCAACGTCACTGTGACCAAAATGGGTATTGTGGACAGACTGACAACAATATTGGGATTGAACCAGCTACCTTCTGGTTTGCGGGTAAACACTCGATGCACCAAACCAAAAACAGTATTGGGATTGAACCAGCTACCCTCTGGTTTGCGGGTCAATGCATCACTTCTGTACTATATAACAGATCTCAGAAATAGGATTGAAGTTTAGTTTGTAGAGACTCTTATCGTCCGAACTGATCTTCCGATGACGTTGCGACGCTAAAACGGCAGTTAACTCCGAGTCTTTGCGGCGCAGTGGCCCGCGGTGCGTGGCCCGGTTCGACTTCGATGGCGAGCACAGCGACGAGCTCAACTTCTCCGAGGGCGACGTGATCCAGCTCAGGGCCTACGTGGGACAGGACTGGGCCCGGGGGCAGCTGGGGGCCACCGCCGGCATCTTCCCCCTCAACTTCGTGGAGATCGTCGAAGACCTGCCGCCGGAGACCACGCCCGCCACGCCCGCTACGCCCGCCACGCCCGCCAAGATAGCACTGCCTGGTGAGTATATGAGGGACGCGAGGAGCAGTTGAAATATCTAATTTAACTGCTGATTATTAAGTTAGTGGAGCAACAATAACCGAAATATTGTGATATTGTATCGTCAAACGTCAAATTATAAGCTCCTTTGTTTACATTCACTGTGCATACAAGTACTACATAGACCATGATCCTTTGCTACATGTGAGTGCAGACAACATGAAGAAATAACAGTTTTTAAACACTTATTTTTTGGAATATGGCGGTAATTATTCGCACAAACGCTCGTCAAGGCATTTTTGAAGGAAACAGTAGTATTTCCACAGTTCCGTTTGCCTCGCCACAACATTTGCAGGAAATATCGTACCGTGAAATCGACATTTTGACAATATCGTAACAGGAGATTTGCCGCCTCAAGTGAAATATGCGGTCACAGTTTAAAAAAAAAATTCAACCTCATTTGACACGGTGACATCCAGCGATAACGATGCGAAGCTGACGAGCAGACGCGTTCATTGTGTCACTTTTAGCCGCCCGGAACGAGTCCGAGTGGCATGTGAGGAATCTGCTTCGGTTGTGATTTCATTCAACAGTTGTTTATCACGGGTGCCACAGCGGGTGCCTTAGTTGGCCAAAAATAGATTTAAACTTTACACTACTTGACATGTTTTGTTCACAGTGTCGGCCATGACTTGATATTTACCTCAATCTATTTCTCTTTTGCTACGGCATGAAAACCACACAGTTATTATGAATGTAAAGGCAAGTTAATTTATAGAGCACAATTCATACACAAGGCAATACAAAGTGCCAGCAAGAGGCCGGTCCATGTTTAGTCCTGACTCTGGCACCAGCAGGAGGCCGGTCCATGTTTAGTCCTGACTCTGGCACCAGCAGGAGGCCGGTCCATGTTCAGTCCTGACTCTGGCACCAGCAGGAGGCCGGTCCATGTTCAGTCCTGACTCTGGCACCAGCAGGAGGCCGGTCCATGTTCAGTCCTGACTCTGGCACCAGCAGGAGGCCGGTCCATGTTCAGTCCTGACTCTGGCACCAGCAGGAGGCCGGCCAATGTTTAGTCCTGACTCTGGCACCAGCAGGAGGCCGGTCCATGTTTAGTCCTGACTCTGGCACCAGCAGGAGGCCGGTCCATGCTTAGTCCTGACTCTGGCACCAGCAGGAGGCCGGTCCATGTTCAGTCCTGACTCTGGCACCAGCAGGAGGCCGGTCCATGTTCAGTCCTGACTCTGGCACCAGCAGGAGGCCGGCCAATGTTTAGTCCTGACTCTGGAGAGGCCAGTGAGCAGCCGTTACAGTAGTCTAATCTACTGGAGACAAACACATGAATAAGTCTCTCCAAGTCTGGCCTAGACACTATACTTTGGATTTTAGATGGTTAAAAGCAGCTGATGTTATTGATTTGATGCTGTTAAAGTTCATGTCTGAGTCCATTATTACCCCCAGATTTCCAGCTTGATTTGCATTTGTTTTAGAGCGAGACTCTGGAGGTGACCGCTAACACTTTCTCTTTGTTTCTGTGGCCCAAAGACGATGATTTCAGTCTTGGAAAGAAGATATGCACTGCAGCTAGGCCATTTTAAACTTGCATTTACTTTTACTAGCATAATTGAATTTAGTAAATACTTATTAAGCCTTATTTTGCACATATTCTTTTAACAATTGAGTCGAGAGCTACAAACTACTGTTGTGTTGCTTCCTTGTTATAAAACTGTGCAAAGTTGTTCCCAGATATTTGTACCGGTTGCCAAGTAAAAACTCTCCCCCGTTTCTGTTGTAGGCATGACCACACCTTCACCCACTCAAGTTCAGGTAACTTCCATTCCTCCATCTACACCTGCTCCACTGCTCGTACCATCACAAACTTTACATCTCTCTCACGTCGCCACAGTCGAGCTCGAAGTGGGCCGTGGCGCTGTACGACTTCTCCGGTAACGCCGACGGAGACCTGTCCTTCCAGACGGGCGAGCGCATCCTCGTCACCAAGCACCTGGACGAAGAGTGGAGCAGCGGCAGGCTCAACGGACGAGAGGGCATATTCCCCCGGGCTTTCGTCGCCAGCACAACCGGTGGGCCGCCATGTCGGTATCATTGCTCTCAAACAACTCAAATAGGTTGTAAATGTAGTTTTTGTTTTGTCTGTGCTGATGCCAGGAGCAGGTAAAGCGTCACCCGTCACGAGTCGTCAAGGTGAATCGGGGAGCGGCGTGAGTGCCCGGGCGCTGTACGACTTCACCTCCGACTGCGATGAAGAGCTTTCCCTGAAGGTTGCCAGATGCTAATGTTAAATATACTCATGCCGTCAGTGAACCGGTGTGACTATAAACCCGTGTCTCTCTCTGCAGGTGGGGGACGTCATCGGGAACATAGAGCCGGTGGGAAGCGAGTGGTTCCTGGGCGATCTGAGAGGGAAGCGGGCGATGGTCCCAAAGAGCTACGTGGAGGTCTTGTGACGGCGCCATCACAGAGCGTCTGGAACTGCAGTATTTATGCAGAAGTCACTGTACTTTTGTATGTTTTTATTGTTCTAAATTAAAGAAATGTGGTTGTCATGCAATGTTTTCTGTGCAAGGGACAACTTATTTGATCGATTACACCATGTGAGAAAAATGTAATGTGATTTTTTTCTTTACCCAGAGATAATTTCAACATTTGAAGCTTTTAATCCCATGTTGCATTTCCACACTAATGAAACTTAATGCGGTAGTCTGACTAGACCATGGAATACATAAATCTTCATGCCGGTTTTCCAAAAAAATTTTATTCCCACATGCCTAATCTAGTGGTCAAATGATTGGCCAGACAAAGTAAAGGGAATTGCTTAACTGATCAAAACCAACGGTTGTAGGGCAAGTTTCCTCATCCAATAATTGAAGCACTAAAGTTAAAGGTGCCATAACATGCTTTTTTTCACGTTTCGTAGTCTATCTTAAGTGTATAATTAATAAGGGTTGTGCAACACTCTTAACATAAGTTAAATATCACCCAGACCTTGGACCCCCTCACCAACCCGGAAATGCAAACAGCTTGGTTTGATATTTGCCCCCACCCTTGCGAAGAGCGATCTGGCTCCCCCGCCCAACCCGTGACGTAGGCCCCACAGCTGTCTGCTGTAAGCTCCGGAGCGAGAGAAAGTCTTTTGAGACTGAATAAAAACGTGTTTATTCTACAGCGTGCGCAGAACAGATATAAAGTCTTGTCCGTCGCGCTCTTATTTCCTGGTTTTTCGGTATCGGATAGAACTTCTCTCCGTTTATTTTCCCGGTTGCTGCATCAATTGCCACATAAACCACCATTGCGATAATAGTAAGAGTGCGATATGACATTTTGGGCCTCTTTGAACCTGGTTTCGTCGTTGAGTTTTGATGAACCTCCACACCTTTAAGACTTGGAACATTACATTGGTATAACGGGTTTGAATTTGTCCCATTTTACAGTAAAACGCACTTTGTTTGAGCCAACAAGTTGTCTTAGAGCTGCATTTGGCCCCCGGGCCATAGTTTTGACATCCCTGGTATATAGGATACTACTGCATTGTACGTATATCCATTTTAGATGAGACTTTAGGGCAATGTTGATTCGAGAGCTCATAAGCGACTTTGTGGTGGAGCACAACAAAGAGAAAACAAAGCGTTCAGCTCCTTTTCACAAATCAATACTTATAAAAACTTGCCAAGGAGGACAAAAGCCTGTTGGTCATTTACATTTTTTATTAAATCTGTCAGGGGTTTAGACCGTCTCCTGGATGGGGGGCTCGTAGCCATCAGCCCGCTCCACCTTGGCCCCGGTTTCATCACCAGAGGCTTTTGTAGCGCTGCCTGCACCTCCCTCGCCGTGGAGCTCCATCAACTTGCCCACTGCAAAAACAACCACAATAAATCCAATTAGCACGCTACAAAACAGGTTTAATTAAAGAATAAAGCTGTGCAATGCCAGGAAAACAAGTGTTGCAGGGGAACGTCGGGTGATCTCAAGCATAATCAGGGGCTCATGAGAGCGAAACTGTCACACGTTCCCAACATGCCCGACGCAAGCAAAGACCCAGTTTGACTTCACTTACATTCAAACTTGGGCTTCTTGAGCATTTTGACCTTGCGAACGTAGACGTCATGTAGAGGGTAGATGGACTGGCACGCCTTCTCGATGTCTTTGCCGACACTATCCGGGATCCTGAAAGAACGACGCCATTTACATTCCGTTAGCTCAGCAGGACCAACACGAGCGAGAGGGCAACGGGCCTAAAGGAACTGGACTTACAGCTTGTTGACCACTTCCTTCAGGTCGTTGGTCTGCACCTCTCGGGTCATGATCTCCATCATCTTCTTGCGAATCTGGCGGACCTGTTGGTGCTGGGCGTACGAGGTCTTTCTGATCTGGTTGGTGCGTTTCTTCGTGAATCCAACGCAGAACAGGCGCAGGAGGTAGCCGTCTGTGGTTTTGACGTCCACGTGGGCTTCGATCATGGTCTGCACACAGTGAGAATATGTATGTTATTGTCTGAGCGACACGTCAAGTTTAGTTTGGGAGACTAAATATGGTAAATTAAAGTTTAGTTTCAATAATCCTCATGTTTACTTCTTGAAGCAACATCAGCTAACAAACCGCAAAGGAAAAGAAATATGCTTTAGGCTAAGGGTGAAAAAACTGCAATAAAACAAATCTAGAACAGGAAAGGACAAATGCCACCATGACTTTAAATCATTAACACATGAAACAGATTTGCTTTTCTGTGCAACTTCAAAACATTTGAACAAGTCGTCAATGAATCAAAATGATGCTCAAGTTAACGTCGTTGCCTTGAAACAATTTGAACTCTTGTGCATGTCCACAAAAAAAAAACTGCTTTTCAGTGTAATTTATGAGTTTCACTAACAATTATGAATTCAAAAATTGAATGTGCAATACTGTCATATTCATACGCAATAATGTAATATTCATGTGCGATACTCCTATGCACATGAATTACATTATTGCATGCTGTAAATAAGAGCATTTACTTTTGCCACTATTATTTTTTATCTTATTTAAATTTTTTAAATAAGGTTGTCTATAAGAGCTTTTCTATTCTATAAGTGTTTTTAAGGCTCTCTTAAAGTTATCTGCTCTCTTACTTCTGTATCTACTTGTGTTGAAATTTCCCCATTGTGGTGACAAAGGCCATCTTATCTTAAAAAAAGTATTATTGAGGGAAATCAGAAAGACATGACATTTTGATGTGATCGAGATCCGTTTGGTCCAGATTGAAACGTAAAAGCGTTTTATAATCCATTATTCGTCTAAACCCTTGTGTACTTCACACGCCAACGCCGGCGCCTTCAGACGGGCACAGCGGGATCATTACCTGCCACTTCTTGACCATGGAGCACATCTTGTCACGGGTCAGGTCCATGCCGTGGAAGTTGGTCAGGCAGTTCTTGCCCTGGACGTCCTCTGTGATCAGCTTGAACTTCCTGAACGCCACCTCGTCGTTCTGCAGGTCAGCCAGGCTCACCTCGAACACGCGGCCCTTCAGCCCATCGGAGGCGATCTCTGCGAGACAGTCGAACAGCGAAAGTCAATAACCCACTCGCGACAGATTTGCGTTACACTGGCGCGCTACACGATGGGAAAGTCAGATAATCTCAAATCAAAAGTGATCACTAAACAATCATTAGAATTTTTTCATCATCCATTCCCAGATAGGCTCCTTCCTCAAATCCATAGAGTGTGAGGCGTGTCTGATAACGCCTAATATATATATATATATAACTAGAAACTTACTGGTTCCCTGAGTCCTGGTGACCAAGGTCTTGCCAAGATTGCGGATGTTGAACATGGCTGGTGCCTTGACATCATACCAGTCCTTCTTGGAGAAAGGGTCCACACTGCACAAGAAAAGTAAATTAGTACAATTTAGTTCTGTTAAATCCAAAATATATACATACATACACACGTTACTCAGCTACATACAAGTTATTATGCTAACTAGCGAGCTAACCATGCAGTTTAGATGACATGTGCTGCAGAACTTAGTGAGAAGGGAACCACAGTAACAACTAGAATTTAAACACAATTATGAGTTTTATTATTAGTTCTATGTGGTTTAAAAATAGATCATACAGGCATGCTCAAGACTCCTCGTCACACTGCTAGCAATGCTAAATGCTAACGCTCCACTGCCTATGGAGAGCTCACATAAAGCGGCCAAATAACACGCGGATAAAACACACTTGACACATTATACGTGACTTAAAGCGTGTGCGTGGGTCACTAAGGCTCTGTGCACTGCGTGAAACTGCGTGTTTGACAGCGCAACCGCCCATGTGAGGAGACACTGAGCCGCTGCGGGGCCGCCGGGTGAGGAGACCCGCACTGGCCCCGCAGCATCCGCGTTATATCGGCGTCATCCGTCACATTTCTCCCCTCTTAAGTGCTCGCGTTCAAACTGCAAACATCACGCTACTTGATAATGTGCGAATTGACTACTTACATCTTCTTTTTGGCACCCTTTTTGCCGCCTTTGGTCAGCCTCTTATTTTTGCCGACTGCCATGTTGGCTACAGGGAGTGAAAGAGGAGGAAGTAGGTGTTCTCGCGAGGATTAAAGAGTCTGGCTTGCGGGATCGTGAGATCTCGCGAGGCTGGGGCTGCTTTGGCGTGCGCGCTCTCTCTCTGATGGCCACAACGCGTTACTGCAGCTTGGAATGCTCAAACTAGCAGCACTGTTTGTTTTTTTGTCTAACTCTTTAAAAAAAAGTGCCTTGAAACTGTGAAAATGACTTATTCCTCAACAAATGTTTCCTAAATGTTTCCTAAATCAGTGGTGATGATTGTGATATAGTCAGACATCATAAGATAACACATTATTATTAGTTAATTAGAAAACATCAAAACGTTAGTCATTTTATTCGGTTTAATTGACAGTGTAGATACTGTTTTTACTTGCAGTTAATTAAAAGCTCCTTCGAGTGCAAAGGTCAGCCTCGAAGATTTAATGCAAGAAAGAGCAGCTAAAATAAGACACACCCATTTATGATAGTTGGAGGTTTTGTGTGGTTTTGCTGAAGCTTTGCACAAATATGGTTAAAGACAGAGTTAACTGACTTTGTTACCTCTTCAAACCCTTTCTCTGGATGGTAGACCAAGGAAAACGCATGTCTGATTTAGAAAACAAACCACTTATCAGCCTCAAGAACAACAACTATAAACCCATTAAAAGTGTGTAAACAAATACATTCTAAATTCTGGATTGGAGGTAAAAGTGAAGAGAACCTGGGATTGACCTCAGAATATGACAAAATATGAAACATCAAGGTGGTTTTGTAAAGTAAAACCACTCAGATATGTGAGTGATATCAGAGTCTGGTTTAAACACATGTCCTACAGTAATTTGCATTATTTGGTCATTAATTATGAGATTCATTATGAGATTATCAGTCACATAGATTTCTTGATGATGGCTAACTCCTCATTTTTAGGTTTTGCTGGACAGAACAGCAAAAAAAACTGTATTTGAACAAAATAAATAGGTTTTCATATCTTATCTTAACTGACAGTTCTATGCTGGAATGTATAAAAAGTTGCTTATTTTCTGTTATAAACGGTTAAAACTATTCATATTTAGGTCTGATGTCAGTTAATGATTGAAAAGAATATTAGGGTTGACTTCATTTTGCCACCAGTTGTCTCCCTTCTGCATTTTAAACATTAAATTCCACCAAACCAGTGGAAGACAGTTCTCGCGTCTCTCAGATGCATTTAAAACCTTGAAACACCGACAAATCCTGACAGTTTCAACAATGTTTCCTCATCATTAGTTTGCTCAAAGTTGTATTCTTATTCTATATCGCATCAGTGATCTTGTTCTGTCCTGCATCTGCGCCGAGTGGTCAGAAAAGAAGAAGGTTTTCCCCGTCGGTGGTTTATAAGTGGTATTTTAATGCATTTAACACCAGGAAACCGTCATTAAGTCTGAGGGTTGCTGGCCTGGATCACGTCTCCACGTCAATGCAGTGTGATGTGCAAGAATTGAGTCTCACGTGTCTTAAAATGCACAATTGAGATGTCAATGAAGACTTTTACTGACCCATATTACCACACAAACATCACGTCCAATGTTTACGTCATTAAGAATAAAACTGTTCTCAGTAGAAGCTATATTTGATTTGAACATCTCGTATCAGGGGGACACAGAGGGGTCAAGTTTAAGAAAATGTATACCAAAATTGTACATCATTTGTACTTTAATAACCTGCATTTCAACCACATTTTTTGCTTTTACATAACTTCCACTTGAGTGAACGTCCTGGTTATACTCAACTTTGAACGTCTGTTATGGCTCCTGTTGAACCCAGTCGCCATGGCAATGACCTCTGTGCAGAAGAAGAGGGCCCAAATTGGTAAGGGGACACAAAATGAGAAGGAATATGAACATATGAGCAGGAATAAACCAATCATTCCCACAGTTTAGCATATTTATTTCCTTGATTTGGCTAATTAGTTTTCACATGATGCCCACATTATTCATTTGAGCAGTGATTCTCAAAGTCATGCAGTATATAAATTGGTTCAACTGTACGACTGTAGTGGGTACTAGGCTCACAGGTATTATTATTTGCATTTTAATATAAAATCCGAAAGAAAAAGACAACACGGTGGGACATTCTTTTGAACAGAGTGAGAAATATGATCGGGAGGCTCCCTAGTGGACAGAAGTTTCACAGAGTTTGGGAACGGCTGCATTACAGTGCTCAACTCTTTAGTTCTAGGCTAGGTTGTATATTATGTGTACATTTAGAATAAAGAAGCAGAATCAGATAAAGGTTTATTGCCATTGTCAGAGAATAAAAACAAGATTCACAAACTGGGAACTTTCTTTGGCGATAAGGTGTATACTAAATACTTTGACTGAATATACACACACAATTTACACCTTAGTCAAATGGGCAAATAGTTGACATGATTATGAAGTAGCGGTATGTTTCTCTTGTACTTAAAACGTTGAATATCACATCCAGATGAGCCTATAATTGCATCCCCTTTTACTAACAATATTCTGATGTTAATCTGAGTCGATTAACCCGCTACACATAGGAACGAGAACGACCAGTAGGCCTATAAAGGTGTGTCCTGCAGGTATACGCCCTCTGCATAACTGTAACAAGAGAAATACGGAATACCCCTCACATTTAAAACACTGACACTATTGACAGTATTTTTAAAGATTATTTGCCCTAACCCTAACCCTAACCCATATTTTCCGGACTATAAATCACAACGGAGTATAAATCGCACCAGCCAAAAAATGCATAATAGAGAAGAAAAAAACATATAAATCGCACTGGAGTATGAAATGCGGTTGAAAATAACTAATAATATCACATAAAGTCGCTCCGGAGTATAAGTATAAGTATATCAACTTCCAGATAGTCTGAAATTATCTGTAGATATTCATAACTTCACTCAAAACTTGAAAAAGCACATCCTAGATGATCAACGGTGCCAACATCAGCCAATTTAAATTTTAGCTGTATTTTTTGTATCGTCTGAATTAATTCTGTAACTCTTAGAAATGAGTTTGTTTTATAGTGTATTTTACAGAGCTAAAGTTAATAATGCAATGTAATGTGGTGTAATTGTAATTAAATGTGTACTTTTATTATTGTGATGTATTCACCTGTACCAGGGACTGCAGAAGGAAAGTAGCAGTAGCTAAATCTGGTGCAGATCATCTTTTCTCTTGAAGATTAATGATTTTGTACATGGTCCCTGACAAATAAAGACTAAACTATATAAAAAAAACTATAAGTATAAATATAAGTATAAGTTGCACCCCGGCCAAAACTATAAAAAACGGTGCAACTTATAGTCCGGAAAATACGGTACTCATGTTTTACACTTAAACTCCTAACGTTTAGCTCTAATTTCCAAAGAGAATGGTCAGTTCATCAAACCCATTCAGGCCTGTTCTGAGAGGCCCTTTACCACTGTCATTTATAATTAACTGTTAAGATTATTCTGACGAGATGTATTACCGAGACTCTATAAATGATACACTCTGGCACTATAAGCCTTTAAGAGAGTGAAAGTGTCTGAAATGGAGCAGATTTCAGCCCGTTACATCAGGGACACTATATTTCCCCGGGTGAGCGAGGCTTCCATGGCTCTGGGTCCCTCAGGGTTCTCCGGCTCCGTTTTGCAGCGAGGTCAGTGGTAATTGTGATGCAGCTGCGTCACGGCGACTGTACGGCGTCGGATCAACATGCAAAAAACAAGCGTCGTTAGGGAGAGAGTGTTACGACACGACACGCTTCACGACGTGCTTATTATCTTATTATGCCCGTGCTTACAGTGCCAGAGTGTGAATATGTCATAAGTGAGTGCATGATGTAGGATATAAAAAGGAGAGCAAAGCAGAGCTGTCACTTTGCCTTAATGTTCCTGCTTTGCCGGAGGACGCAGGCATCTGTCATCCCGCTGCACCCGACTACACTGTGTTTATCTACTTTTCACTATCTAGTCAGTAGGGTTTTGATGAACATGGGCTGTCCTTCCATCTTTACCCAATAATACATAAGTCTAACAGTTAAACAATGCGAGTTTAACATTTTGTTGAGGATAATTGCATTATTTTACCTTTAACTAATGTTTGATAACCAGTTCTCATTTGCAAACATGACCCGGCCAAGAGAACCCAGGACCCGCGTGTAGACATGGATGAAACATTAATATCTCCATGGAGACAAACCTTTAAAGTCTAAATGACAGGTTGGATTACACATTTCATTAAAATGTAGTGAGTCTAAAGAATAATGTAGGTCGCGGAGATGTAAAACTTGGGATACCAACCGCATTAAAATGAAGAAGAAGAAGAAGAAGAAACTTATATTTCAGATTTCCTATTTGTCTTGTCCGCAGTTTGACTATTTTTGTAAAGTTTTTAAATTGACTTCTTGGTTGGACACGGGTAGCGAATATGGTAATTCCACAACTGTTACCAAGCAACCATACTGAAAACAGGAGCCAAAACCCATATAAATTATACAATATTTATGATTTGTCAATAAATATCACTTCATAACACCTTTATTTTATTGGATGACCGTTTAAACTGTTTATAAAAAACTGTTTTCAATGGTACGTCGCATATTGATGACATCACAGAGGGATTCTGTTTTAAGAACTCTGTTTTAGAACTTCCTGGAAATCTGATCCAAACTAAAAACATAAATCTCGCAACAAAAAAAACAACAGTAAGATTTCAGTTGGATTGCTCAAACATAATCACAAACTTCTATAATAAAGAATGGAACATTTAATATATAGTTAACTTATGTATTTGGATTGGGAAATATTATTTACGCAAATCCAAATTCTACAATCGCAAACCTCTTTTCAAAATATAAAACATAGAACTCAAAATATATTCTCAATCTCTAAAAAATATCTCAAATAATAAAGTAGGCTATTAAAATAATTGATAATATGGAACATTTATTACAGTAATCATCTCCTGTCTGTTTTTTTTCTTTCATTTTTGTACTTAATTTATAATATTGTGTCGCCTCAAGTTACATATTATATGCCTGTATGCCTAATTGCAAGTGAATTTTGTGTTTAATAAAAAAGAAAAACCCACAACAAAAACAGCTCTACTTCATGTATTTTTATACTTTTATTTTTCACATTTTCTTCACAAACTGCAACTCACTGGAAGTAAAACAATGCTAAATAGTAACCACAAGCGCTCTCCTACAAAACCAAGTCATAATTATACTTTACATTCTTGTCTGTGGCAATTAACCATTTAATTATGACTTTGCAACATGATTTAATCCATAATACATAAAATAATAAGCCTGTAGTGAAACGTGAGCGTAAATCAAGCGGGTTACGTGCGGTCACGCGCGGCTACGTGCGGACAGTGGAGCCACCACCTGAGCGGCGCGCGCGCGCGGCTCACCTGCCACTCAGCGCCACAGAGGCAAGTCCAGGACACTGCGCATGCGCCGCTCGCCAGCTCCACTGTCATGGCGCTGACGAGAGCGAAGCTACCGCTGTGAATCAGGAAGAGACCGCGGCGCATCTGGCGTTTACGCGCACATTCGAGCGAGCGTGCGGACTTCCCGGAGGAGGACGCGGGACGCTCCCGACCTGCCCTCACTCTCGCTGCCGGAATAAGCCGCTCTCGGACTTGTCCCGCTCCAGTTCGGGAGTTTCGAAGCGAGCTCTACCTGTCAGGAGTCCGCGGCGGCGATAGCAGCAACTTCCCCCGTGCACAGTCCACCGCGCCGCCGCTTCTACGCGCCGTATCCCCGCGTGACCGCTCGCAGAGGACCGGGAGGTTACGAGCACCGCTCTCTCACCCTCTTCTCTCTCATTTCCTCCCCCTCTACCTGGACCGCGGCGCTTCTCGCTCGGCGGCTTTTGGCAACATTAATCCATCCGCGTCTCAAGTTACGCACACGCCAGAAGAAGAAGAAGAGAAAGAGGAGGACACAGGAGTTACACGGTGCACGCGCGGTGACACTTCCACCACTGTCAACAACTAACAATTTGTCCCACTTTTGCGGCTCCTGGATGGGGAGGGACACGGCGCGTTTGCGTGCGTGAAGCCGCGGGACGAAGAGGCGAAGGGGCGCGCGCGTCTCCTCCGACATCAGACGCGGAACAGGTGCTTTACCTGTGGACGCCACCTGTCTCCCCCCTCGTGCGTGCACACGTGTGTGTGTGTGTGTGTGTGTCGCGTGTGCGTGTCTCTCTCTCTTGTCTCGCTGTGAGGGGCCATGGCCAGCGTGGAGCCGCCAGGGGACGACGGAGGAGCGGGGAAGGACGAGAGGACGACGGGCGCCATGGCTCTGAACCCCGGCGTGCCTATCAGGGGGATCAGGATGAAGTTCGCGGTGCTGGCGGGGCTCGTGGAGGTGAAGGAAGTCTCCAACCGGGACATCGTGGAGACGGTGTTCAACCTGGTGAGTAAAGCCGCTTATGGTGAGGCTCAGGACGGGGCCCCGGGGAGCGCGGTGGTGGAGAGACACGGACACCGGGGGTGAACGTGTGACAGCGGTGCTGGAGCTCGTGAGTTTGCACGGGAAAGTTGACTTCTTTACCTGGAAAAAGCTGTTGGAAGACGGTTGGATTGTTGGCTTTCCACACAGGAGTGACAGGACTAACTATTAAAATGTAAATGAGCTTAAAACCTGGTTTATTGAAGGTAATAAGCAAACGGATTACAGCATCAGCTCATATGATTAATGGAATGAGTGAATCGCGATTGTATTTTGATCTTTGCAGTCGTTACCTGGACTATACACAGTCTAAAACGCTACAATCGACCTTTTATAACATATTGTGGCATTATTAAATCAAAATGTCAAAACTATAAACTATTTGTGATTGTGAGCAATGCTATACACTTTATTAATGAATATAGAAGCCTTCAGTCAGCATGTTTCTAGCTTTATTTGGTTGATAATGTATTATAAACGTCTCGTATGAATGGAAATGGAAATAATTGTTTGACTCTTGGAAAAAATGATGGTTAACTGTTTGACTTCTAAAATAATCGTTGTTTAGATGCTACAAACGTGTTTGTAGTTCGTTTGAAATCCGTTTGTCTCCTGTATTAAGGCACATTTCAGTCTTTTCTCTAACGTTAATGCTCCTAAACATGTTTAAAACGTGACCTTAAAAACACTGAATGCCAATCTTGCCAAAATGACATGTTTTTTTTCTTTGCTGTGGAAAATAACCCACCTGGAGAGATTCCACAGACAAATCTAATCGTCAGAAAAACTTGGACATGTTGCCAAAACATTCTAACGACTTGCCGTGAGCATAGTTTACTACTCAACATGGTTCTAATTGCTAAATTATTTACTTTTGCAAACTGCGTAACTGGTCCAAGTGACGTATTCCTGTGACCTCTTGCATGTTATATCTTATTTGTAGGTGTAGACACACGTTAGGTTTAACAAAAGGGGTATTACTGAATTTTTTCTAGGCTAATAGTAACTTCGTTACGCCTTAAAACATGGCCAGATGAACGATAACGGTAAAAAGACTGAAACTTTGCTCGATCTACCAAAGTCCTACTCCAGTTTTTGTTCCCAGTTTTGTTGCCGTTTGTACCTGCCAGAGAATGAATGAAAGCAGGAAGTGCAGGGCGAGACGGGACGGCCGGTTGGTGTAAGGTGCGCTCGGGAGGGAGGAGGAAGGAGAGGGGGAGGAGGGAGAGAGGTGAAGGAGCGACCTACAGAACTGCTTTGTCACTGTGGAAACACAATGGAGTCCTTTTTGGGAGTGGGAGCTTCATCTTCCATGGGCCCCACCCCCCACGGACAGACGCTCATGTGTACACTGTAGTAGTCATTAGCATGTAGAGCTAGCCCTTAGCATGTAGAGCTAGCCCTTAGCATGTAGAGCTAGCACGCAGCATTAAAGCTACTCATCGGTTTCATTCAGACAAGGAAAATTAAACTAGTGAGAGTGAGAGCACGTGCTAGTGACTTCGAATGTAGTAGTGATGATAATGATAATGATAATAATGATAATGATGATAATGATAATGATAATAATGATAATGATAATAATGATAATGATAATAATAATAAAAATAATAATAATAATAATAATAAAAATAATACATTGATGATGATGATGATGATGATGATGATGATGATGATGATGATTATTATTGAGCGCTTTTCAAGACACTCAAAGACATAAAAACGGACAATTAAAAATAAAAAAGGCCGTGGCTGCAGAGCCGCGGTGCGGTCAAATGGCCCAGCAGTTTCAGGAACCGCGGTACTGCCATATAGCCTCATGGCTAACCCTAACCCTAACCTTAACCTTAACCTTAACCTTAACCTTAACCTTAACCCTAACCCTAACCCTAACCCTAACCCTAACCCTAACCCTAACCCTAACCCTAACCCTAACCCTAACCCTAACCCTAACCCTAACCTTAACCTTAACCTTAACCTTAACCTTAACCACCTTAACCCTAACCCTAACCCTAGGGAGTGTCTGCAGTGCCGCGGCGCAGGGCTGAAACTGCCATGTTATTTTTGTGCCGGCCGTGCGCCGCGGCTCCTGAAACTGCGCCGCTATTTGACCGCGTTTTAGCGCCGTTTTCGACCGCGCCGGGTTAAGGTTAGGGTTAAGGTTAGGGTTAGGGTTAGCCATGACGCTATAAGAGAAGTCCTGTGGTTCCTGAAACTGCGCCATTTGACCGCGGGCCGCGGCTCTGCAGCCACGGCCTTAACCCTAACCCGGCGCGGTCTAAAATGGCGCGGTAAAATAGCGCAGCAGTGTCGAGAGTCGTGGCACAAAATAACATGGCAGTTTCGGCCGCGCGCCGCGGCTCTGTAGACACTCCCAAAAAAAAGCAACAACTAAAGATAATAGCAGTAAATCAAAAGAATAGCGAGCGTGAATTTAAGGATGGGAAGCGTTTCTGAACAGGAGGGAATATTATGAGCTCAAATATACTTTTGCTTGAGTCTTATCGTATCGCAGAATCTTTTATCGTTCATCTCTTAACAAATATTTAACAACTGCATTTAGGTGTGTGCAATGTTGACAGACAGTGAATACTGTATCTCAATATTTTTGTTTGCTCGATATTTCTTATCTTGACCCAAATCAACTGGCATCGTATATATAAATGTTTTTATCCATCTCCCACCTCTGGTTGATATTGTTTTATTCTGACGGCTCCACCCCTGACGTGACTTCTACAAATATAAAAAAGCAAACGTGCCAAGTAGTTGTTCTCAGCCAAGAAACGCATTGATTTAGTTGAGTTACTTTTGAATATACTTTGTTATTCATAAAGCTGGAACTAATGATTATTTTTGTAGTTCACTAGATGGCAATGACCTTTTCCATTCTTAAAAAAAAACAATTGTGTCAAGTTTACATTGAGTTTTCCCAAAAAATGTTTTGAACAAACTGATGCATTTGATCAAAATATCAAAAAAGAATAAAACAATTTTAGATTTTTATAATAAATACACTTCTATACACTCTATCTCGAAGCGTTCAGTCACCATAGTTCAACCTTTATTCTGTTAAAAACGTATTTTTAAATTATATTAAATAATTGCTGACTAGTCGACAATAATCATTACTTGCTCTAGGTAATACTAATTTCGTGTTATTTAGAATGAAAGAAGTGGCCCTACCAGTTTTATTTTATACTAAAAACTCAATATTTGATGCTGAATGAAAAAATAGTAGACAGTAGAATGTAGTTTTCATCACATATTAATAGTTGTTTCTTTTCACTTTCAGATTTTTAAAAAGTATCAATACGCGTTCAAATGAGTTAGTCAGTTTCAGTACTAGTTTTGTTATCCATTAGATCTGGGCAACTCTGCTCAAGGTATTGTGATATTATGATTGTCCGGTAATTATTTATGGTTGATGATAAGAAAATGCGCGTCAACTGTAAGTTATTTATCCGACAAACGCTAACAGTCGTTTTCCAGTTGGTGCTAATTTCTGCATTCCGACCGTAATTCCCATGGACTGACACTTGGTCTAATTGGAGTCGGGGATCCCTGCGCCGGAGTGACTGGCGGCGGTGCGTTTGATGACCTGCGACTGTCGGACAGACTCGTTTAGCATGTTAAGAATACTTCCATAAAGAGGGAGTGATGGTGTTTCATCAGAGCCGCCGTGTCAGTCCTCCCCGGTCTCGCAAGATTTGTCTCGTTGCGTCGTCGTTTCTAGCTCTGTGTATCGTCGGATGTGTTAATTGTAGAGTTACGAGCCAAAAAAGTTTGAAATGTTGCTCTAATATGGCTAAATCATAATCGGCGTCATACACAATAGGGGACATTTTGAGATTGTATATTCAGTGTTTAGAGGAAAGAAGCTGCGTAGTGTGGCATTAAGTGCGTGATACTATGCTAGCACTGGTTAGCCGTATGTCTTGTAGCAAACTAGTCCTGATAGATGTGTTTTCTTTGACAAATTGGACTATTGCAATGTATAGGTCCAAATCAATGACGACTCAGTTCTCTTTTTAAACTGTACAATACAGTTTTCAGGAATTATTTTAACAAAACTGCAAAGGTAATATGTGAGTTTTACCTTTGCTACTATAACTTGGGATCCTTACGAGATATTTTACAGCATATATCAGTTTTTAGCAACATGAAATAATCCAAGGTCTGAAGTTACCGAATTTGCGTCAGCTATGCTAGTCCATTAGCTGACTATATTTTCATTATTTTGCTATCAAGAAACGGTTTAAATGTTCAGTTGTAGCATCAGTTTTTATTTGAAAGGGCTGTGCTTGATCTTTAAAAACGGGAACATCGGAAGTAGTTCATTTTAAACTCTTTGTAGTGGTCAAAATGTATCGCTCACTCACCTAACAACAACTAGCATGCTAACGCCGCACTTCACAGAAAATAAACGCTCAATATTTAGACGTAGACAGCTCACGGTGGTCTCATTTCAACCCTAAGCACTTGGCAAAACAGTATTTACTTAATTACATGAATACATTTTGCACTAAAGTCCGTTAGCGTCGATTTTTCTCAAGTTTGCTCAGGGTTGCTAGCAGTTGTTTGATTGCAAAATATACACGTTGTGACCCTAGTAAGAGACCAGCGTGAGTGTGTTTGCGCTGAACTATCTGGGCAGTAAGTTTCAGTCCCATGGTACGCTGGAAGTGTGCGCGCGTGCCGTTCCTGGTAAATGTTTGACTCGCCGCACCATTGAGTCAGCGGTTAACTTTCTGAGGCATGCGTAACCCGCTCTCGCTTTGTGCTGCACTTAAGCCTGCAACCCACACTCGACAGGAAGCCGTAGGAACACTGAGCGACGTGTCCGCAAACCTTCATGCCATGTTAACTTTCTATCTCGCTCTTCGGCTTTTTGAAGCGGCTTTTATTATGCACATAACCTGACGTTTTGGGGCTTTTAGCAAGGCAAGGCAAGGCAAGTTTATTTGTAGAGCACATTTCATACACAAGGCAATTCAAAGTGCTTCACACAGCAGGAAAAATGCATTCAAATCACAAAGAAATTACAGAAATACAATAAAATTAACTAAATTAAAAATTATCAATCCAACTGATTTTCTAAACTAATAAAATCACAAACAAAAGAGAAGAGTGCAACGATAAAAATTAACTACAATAAAATTAACTAAATTAAAAATTATCAATCCAACTGATTTTCTAAACTAATAAAATCACAAACAAAAGAGAAGAGTGCAAAGAAAAAATCCTTTCAGTCATATGCGCAGCTAAACAAAACTGTTTTTAGCTTAGATTTGAACTTTGTCAGAGTAGAAGCCTGTCTCACATCTTCAGGAAGACTGTTCCAGATTTTAGCTGCATAAAACTGAAACGCAGATTCCCCATGTTTTGTCCTGACTCTGGGCACCCGCAGGAGGCCGGTCCCTGAGGTCCTCAGAGTCCGAGATGGTTCATATGGCACTAACATATCCAAGATGTACTTTGGTACTAGGCCATGGAGAGACTTGTACACAAGCAGAGCTGCTTTAAAGTCTATTCTCTGAGCCACAGGGAGCCAGTGCAGAGATCTGAGAACAGGACTAATGTGATCATACTTCCTGGTTCTAGTCAGGACCCGAGCAGCAGCGTTCTGGATGTACTGCAGCTGTTTTACAGCTCGTTTGGAGAGACCAGTGAGCAGGCCGTTACAGTAGTCTAATCTACTGGAGACAAACGCATGGATAAGTCTCTCTAAATCTGGTTTTGACACTATATTTTTGATTTTGGCAATGTTTTTTAGATGGTAAAAAGCTGCTGATGTTATTGATTTGACGTGGCTATTAAAGTTCAAGTCTGAGTCCATTATTACCCCCAGATTTCTAATTTGGTTTGTAGGTTTTAGAGCGAGACTCTGGAGGTGACCGCTAACACTTTCTCTTTGTTTCTGTGGGCCAAAGACGATTATTTCAGTCTTGTCTGAGTTCAGCTGGAGGAAGTTGTTTTGCATCCACAAACTGATCTGTTGGATGCAGTGACAGAGTGAATCTACTGGTCCATAGTCACCTGCCGATAGTGAAACATAGATCTGAGTGTCGTCTGCATAATTGTGATAGGACACATTTTCACTGTGTATCAACTGACCCAACGGCAGCATGTAGAGGTTGAACAGAAGGGGACCCAGGACTGACCCTTGGGGCACTCCACAGGTCAGGGTCATGTGGTCTGAGACACAGCTACCAATTTCAACAAAGTACTTCCTGTCTTCCAGATAGGACCTTAACCAGTTTAGGGCAGTGCCAGTGATGCCCACCCAGTCCTCTAGTCTCTGTAAGAGGATCCCATGATCGACAGTGTCAAAAGCAGCACTCAGATCTAACAGAATTAAGACTGAGGCTTTGCCCGTGTCAGTGTTCAGGCGGATGTCATTTGTCACCTTGACAAGAGCAGTCTCAGTGCTGTGATGAGGTCTAAAACCTGACTGAAAAACATCAAATGAGTTGTTTATTAAGAGGAAATCTGTGAGCTGTTGGTAAACAACCTTTTCAAGGACTTTGCCCCAAAATGGCAGATTAGAGATGGGCCGGTAATGACTCAGTACTGCGGCATCAAGACTGCTCTTCTTTAGGAGAGGCTTTATGACCGCAGTTTTCAAAGACATTGGGAATGTTCCAGATTGAAGCGACATGTTAACTATGTGAGTGAGTGGTGCTAACAAACTGTTCAGCACAGACTTTAGAAATTTGGTGGGTAACACATCAAGGCAGCATGTAGATGAACTCAGACTGGTGATGATCTCATGGACAGTTTTGTCAGTTACTGGTGCAAAGTGAGTTAGCTCTAAGTGTCTTGGTGGTTTTAGGGTAATTTTTTGCATTGTGGGATTTATAGCATTTTTAATGCCCTGAACTTTGTCATTAAAGAATAATGCAAACTCATTACACTTGGATGTGGAAATGAGTTCTAACGGCAGCTGAGCTGGAGGGTTTGTTAATCTGTTTACTGTGGCAAACAGGACACGCGAGTTGTTACTGCAGCTTCCAATTATTTCAGAAAAATATCTTTCCCTAGTTCTACATAAGATTAGGTTGTACATGTTCAGCTTTTCTTTGTAAATCTCTTTTTGAACCTGGAGCTTTGACTTGCGCCATTTCCGTTCGGCCCTGCGGCACTCCCTTTTCTGTGCCCTGACCGAATCATCATTTCTCCACGGCGCCTTCTGCTTATTTTTAACCATTTTAGCCTTTATAGGGGCGATGGTGTCCAGAACATTCAAAACACTAGATGTAACAGAGTTCAACAAATCATTTACATTAGAACATGAGACATTTTCAAAGTTTATCATGTCCATAAACAGTGCACCTGTGCCATCACTTATGTGTCTCCTCTGAACAACTGCAGGACCAACCGGAGGTTGGGGAGAAACAGACAGGTCAAAGAAGACACAGAAATGATCAGACAGAGCAACATCGATCACATTAACATTTGAAATATTTACCCCCTTTGTAATTATGAGATCTAGAGTGTGTCCTTTGCTGTGGGTGGGGCCTCTCACATGCTGAGTAAGACTGAAGGTTTCAAGGACAGCATCAAGCTCTTTAGCGTTTCTGTCACAAATATTATCAACATGCACATTGAAATCACCTGTAATGACCAAACCATCAAAGTCTGTGCATATGACTGAGAGCATCTCAGTAAAATCATCAATAAAACTTTGGCAGTGCTGGGGAGGCTTGTATAAAACAATGAAGAGAATGGATGGAGACCGTTTTGGCTCCATTTTAAAGGATACATACTCAAATGATGAAAACACCCCAAAAGACAACCTGCGGGTAATTATTTCATCTCTAAAGACAGCACAGACTCCACCCCCTTTTTTGTTTTCTCGTGTTTCAGATTCAAACTTAAAGTTGGGTGGAGCAGATTCTATCAGAACTACATTTCCTGTGTTTTTGTCAAGCCATGTTTCAGTTAAAAACATAAAATCAAGATTATAAGAAGAAATACAATTATTAATTAAGAGAGATTTGTTACATAAGGATCTGACATTTAGCACAGCAAGTTTCAGACTAGTTTCAGTGAGACTGGGCTTTATCTTTTCACAGGGAATATGAATCACATTTCTCAGATTGGGCCTGACTCGCATTTTGTTTTTCCATCTGTGTGATGATGTGACTACAGAAATAGCACTAGGGGGGGCTCTTTTTACATAGGGCCCCGGGTTGGTTTGATTTTTAATGTGACAATAAGTCCCGGCAACGCTGAGACCCAGTGCATCCTAGCTATGGGAGATACCAGGTGAAAGGCGAGGTTGGATGGGTGGTGGGGCTTTTGTAGCCAAGGAGAGTTTGGGACCAGGTGAGAGGCGAGGGGGGATGGGTGGTGGGGCTTTTGTTGGTGTAGTCGGCATAGCCCTTGCTATATTGGGCGTGAGTGGAGCCATCTTAATGCCTAATTTGATCAGACTTTCAAAATGGCTGGGAAGGCCCATGGGTGAGAGTAGAGATGAGAAGGAGAATGATGAATCTTTAGTGGGAGTAGATGTTGCAGGGGGAACCCAGGGCTGGTGTGAAGGCAGGGGCGATGACAGGGATGTTGTTGGGCTTGTCACAGATGGGTCCAAGGCCTTTGAAGATTGTTCCTTTGCTGGAGGCGGTGGAGGTGAATGTGGAGCAGCTGGAGCTGAATCCTTTGCTGGTGGTGGTGGAGCAGCTGCTGATGAATCCTTTGGTGGAGGCTGAGGTTGTGGTGCTTTTGATGTTGAAACATTGGCTCGGTCTCTGGCTGATGGAGCAGGAATTCTTCTCTCATTCCTCTCTTCTCTAACTATCTGCTCAGGACCCTGTCCAGGCCCAGTCCAATGCCTCAGAGCGTGGAGCAGGTTCTCTGTCAGCACCCTTACTCCACCTCTGCATAGGTGGGGGCCATTTCTCTTAAACAGGTCCTCTCGTTTCCAGAATAGATAGAAGTTCTCAATATAGTGTAGTCCTCTCGGGGAACACTCTTTGGACAGCCATGTGTTCAGCTGAAGAAGCCGGCTAAACTTGTTTATCCTCCTGTCGATGTTTGGAAGAGGTCCACTTATGAATGTTTTGATTTCCATTTTATCAAGCACGTCGAATAACTTCAAGAAGTCTTTTTTCAAAACTTCAGTCTGTTCCCGCCGCATGTCCACTGCACCCACGTGCACAATCAGCTGTTTAGCTCCTCCATGCTTAGCCATAATATTTGGAAGGAGTGACGTTATCTCAGAAACAGTGGCGCTTGGAAAAGAATGTGTGTTTATCTTTTCATGCGTCACGTGACTTATCGCGCCGTCCCCAACTAAAACAATCTCCGTGACCTTGGCTTGTGGCACAGATCCTTCTCGCTGTATTTTGGCCACGTCATCTTTCCTTTTTTCATTTAATTCCATCTCTGAAAGTGGTAAAAATCTGTTGGTGAGCTGTATTTTAGGTGACTTCACGTTATCTTTGTATCGTTTAGGCTTGCTCCAAGTTTGTTCCAAGAAACAGCCTGGTCTTTCTGGTTTTTAGACAGTTTTGGAAACGACACAGAGTCACTGCGGTTTAGGTTGAAAGTAGCAGTTTTTCTTGTAAAAAGTGTGCTCTTCTTACCGTCGGTTGACACAGGAATGGTATCGTGAAGAACTTTTTCAGATTCCAAAACAAATATCCGTGTTTTCAGCTCATTAATTTCTTGTTGATATTTCCGACAGCGTTCACAGTCTTTCTCCCTTCTTCTCACGGACATGTCGCTGGCGTCAGATATGTCGTTAAAACTGGAAAAATGTTCTTAAAATCCTTGGTTTACTTGAAAAAGTCTAAAGCAAAAATGTTTGGAAGACAAAAACTGATTAAAAAGCAAAATAAATAAGGAAAGCAGCGATAGCAAGCGGAGCGAGCAAAAAAGCGTGTGCACTCTTCGGAAGCAGCAACGTTGGGTCCATTTGAAATACCGTACCTGCTGGAGTTGTTTGGTTTATTTTTATTGTACCTTTTCAGTTTTCGTCACATTTAGTCGACGTCCTTCTTCAGAGCTCAAAATGCCCATCCTATATATCAGCGAGATGTCCATAAAGCTTTACTAGCCTCGCTCTGATTATGTCGGTGCTCAAATCTGACCTGGTTTTGTGGTTCGTATCGCTGTAATTACCAGACGTATCTATGAAAAACAAACACCAGCTCAGGGTTTGACATCTTCTCTCTCAGTATAAGTGAAATGATTGGCTCACACTGATCTCGGGGTGCCAGTATTCAACTCCAAGGGCGTGAGAGTTGTCAGTTCAAAGGAGTTTTAAGCCGTAAGATCCATATGACAAGTTTGTGGAGTTAATCCTAAACAAATAATGAGAATGTTCAACGTTTGCGGATCATAAAGTTGGATATTTTATTGCCAAAAACAGAAATAAATGCCCCTGACCACCATCTGAGAATATGGCATTATTAGATTCTACAACATGAATGCAACCTACAGTATATGTACCAGCAGATGTAGTTCTTTGTTGCCGTTTCATGCTAGCTGAGCCGTTGAAATGCTACTATTATAAGCAAGTATACCGTTACTAAGGTAATCTTACATAATATAAGACCTGAAAGATTTGGATATCAATAACAGTGAAAGGTCGATTGTGCTATCCCAATAGTGTTGACCCGGGAGTTTATTACTCATTTTGCTGACAATATCACTTCCTGTTAATAAATCAAGCATAACCTTTTGTTAGCAAAGACACGACTTGAGTTTCGAGCGTTTCCAAGCCATGTTCTAGGTAGAGTAAAATCACAAAGTAATCACAAGGTCCCGGGTCCGACTCCAGGCCGTTTGCACGTTCTCACCATGTCTGGGCTTTCCTCTTGTAACCCAAAACATGCTCAACAGGTAAAACCCCCCCAGCTAAGATAGTTTTGACCACGTTATCTCTGATCTGGGCCCTGACAGGTTGTATTACAATTGTCAGATGGGTCAAATGGACAAATGACCTTACCAACAGGGACGGTAGAGAACTTTGCCCTTAACTGAAATTGTTTCCATATGGTACTAGAAATACAGTCTGAATTGCCAAATTTGTGCCTTCATTTCACATTTCTTTCATTCACAAATTCTGTGTTGCACTATAATGCGTTCAATTTTATTCAGACTTAAAAGTTGAATGGACGATTTTTTTGGCCCAAATCTGAGTCTCATTTCCTCGTGGCGTGGACTGCCGATTAGTCCTGCCACGTATCAATCATAAAACGCGCCTACTGCTCACCTGCAGCCTCGTCGGCTCGTCCCATGAGAGCAGCACGTTTCCGCGTGTCTAAGCGCATGGATCTATCATAATATAGTTCCCTCAGTGTACGGGACAAAATTAAGACAAAGAAAGACAGTTCGAGCTGTTCAGAAGAAGACTGAAATCTACGGGAGACGAGAGATGCGATGCGATCCGTCACGCTAATAAACAAACGCACGTGTGTGTTGTATCAGTCCACACGGGAGTGTGCATGCGCACTTCCGCCTGAGTTCTCAAATCGACGAAAAATCGTCCATTGCGCCTTTAACTTAAACAGGTGCTGCAGCTATCGATTATTTTAGTAATTGAGTAATCAATCGTTTTTTCTTCGATTAATCAAGTAATTGGTAAGTTTTTTTTACATTCCGTAAACCATTTAAAAGCATATTAAATTTGTTTTTTAAAATAAACTTTATAGTTAATTGTAATGAACAGATACAAATAAGGATTTTCTCCTTAAAATAACTAATTTTATAAGTGCGTCCCCAAAACCGCAACATTTCACTTAAGTCCAAACTCTTCTGTTTGTATAAAGAATAAAGGACTAATTAACTTGTCACTACAAGGCAAGTTTATTTGTAGAGCACAATTTGTACATAAGGCCATTCAAAGTGCTTCACACAAAGTGCTTTAGTTGCTGCAGGTCCGAGCAGGACAAGCTCCGTGTGAAACAAAAGCACCACAAGTCGTTCCGTGCACTCCGCGCACCACAGATTCACATGTTTGTAATTACTTTTTATTAAATGAATCATCGAGGCAATACAATAATTACTCAATTTACTTGATTACTCGGTGCAGCCCTAGATTACAGAGCTGTTTTTAAGTGCATCTGTTGTGTGTCTAAGTGTAGACTCTGCCTCTCTCCACAGGTTGTGATCAGGCCGAGGTAACGCAGTTTGAAACTGCACAGCTGCATTATGGTTAGGGGTTAACCACAAGTGCAGTAATATCACTTTATACCCTTGTTTGGGAGATATAGGTATGTTTTTGAGGTCATTATAGTCATTTTTTAAACCTATGCTACATATACTACGTTTCATCTCTCAAAACAATAATAGCACATTTTTGATGCATCTTGTATCCAGTTTCGGTAATTTTTCAATATAAAGCACAATGCCACACACAAAACCATTGGTTGATCTACATTCCAATAGTTGCAACTTATACGCACCTAATTGTGAAGGAAAGTAAACGTTGCGCGTATCCATTAGTCCACGTAATCGAAGTATATGTTCTCCGGTCGTAGACGAAGCTCGCCGTTGGTATCGCCTGGACCCGGCTGACTTTACATGACTGTACTTTACTGACTGTACATGTGACTTTACTGACTGTACATATCACACAGCACAAAGCGTGCCTCGCGGAGTCCACGGGGTAAAATTGTGTCAGGCTCGAGTGTGGCCTTCGTTTGTCTCCCACGCTCCCGAACAAAGATTGTACTCATGAATAAAGCCCAATATCTGCTCCTATCTGCGACATCAGCCCGACTCCCCACAACTTCGCCCTCTGACGAACTCCCACGTTGTTTATATCTAAATACTCATTCAGCTGCGCTAGCACTAGTCCTCTCTTGAACTGTCGTCTTTAACCAAACAAAAGAAGCAATTAGTGTGGCAATTATACACAATTATAGCCTAGTGTTTTGGCTACTAGTGCTCACTTGCCTGAAAAGTCTTTGTTTTAGGTTAGGATAGGTGTCTTTATTCGTAGCCTTGCGTAAATTAGTTTGCAATGATTGAGAGACATCACGCGTACGTGCACACAGTATAAAAGCACAGACATTAAATTAAATTTAATACATTTAAAAATCACGAGTGTGATGTATTGTTTTTGATTAATAAATGGGCATCATATCTAAGGGGGGGTACTTAGAACTTCCAAATAAAGTGGGCTGATTATTTATTATTATTATTATTTGGAAGTTCACGTCATACGTTTTTTCCATTCCATCACTTTTAGTCAAGTCTTTTTGAAATCGTTCATTTTCTTTCATTTCCATCGTGTAACATACTCAGTTACTTTCTGCCAGACAAATTAAAGTTAAATGTGACAAAACGTCCAGACCATAAAAGTCACTTACGTTTAGGTTTATTTTTTGGATTCGGGATTGAACCAAAAATAAAACTGCCCGATTATTTTTCGGTTCTTCCGTTTACATTGTGACGATTATTACTAAACCAGTCTTACTGTCTTCTCTCTACTTTTTTGCCACTATCTTAAAACCTAACCTGCAATCAGCACAATAGATGCCGACGTTAATATCGCAAAGGGTTAGCGTTGGATTATGATGATTATGATTTAGTCCTCCTAGTTTAGCGTTGTCGACATGCTTTTAGATAGAGACCTGTCTATTTTGGACGTGGATGGGCATTTTCGAGTGCAGGGACGGCCTTTTTATTAAGTCTTAGAAAAAAAGCGTATTTTATCATTAAATTGGGCCGTGAAGCATTTGACAATTGTCTGCCATTACAGTTTACTGTTTAAAAGTGAAAATTTGCATGCTGCGCGCTGATTGGTCGACAAAATTTGTGTGCTTGGCTCTGATTGGCTGCTGAGCCGTGGTCCGGAGAATGCCGAAGCTACTTGTTTTTTCGCCTAGTCGGCCCCGTATTTTGTCCGGGGTGTTTTCAAATATCTAAAAGCCTGGTTTAGCCTTTATTGCATCTATTGCATTTGTTATCTCAATCATAACACTAACAACTTTAATTCTGACACGCTCATTGCTATTTCCCATGGTAACAAAGGCTACTTGTAAGTCCAAGGCTTTTTGTGGCAGACGTTTATCGCAGATTCCTCCATTTCCCGCTACACTGTTGTTGTACAATCACCAGTGTTTCCTCCTTGATTTGCATAACACTGCTGTAAATGTCGACTCATTCTTTCCAAAGCGAAGTTACGACGCTTTGTTTTTGAGTGTTCGGACTAAACAAAAGGTGAAATTAACCTGCCCCGTTTGTATTTATTTATTTATTTATTTGTCTATGGGAGTTTTTATTTATTTATAGGAGATCTTCTAGTGAAAGTGTTTTTCAGACTTCCTATAAGTGATCTGTTCTTCTGTATCTACCTCTGTATCTTCCTGCGTTGCACCAATGAAATTTCCCCGTGTGGGACAATAAAGGAATATCTTATCTTATATTCGCCGAGAGACTTGTATAAACGTTACGCTCGTGGTTCTTGTCTGCCTGCCAAGTCTCAGTGCTGCTGCCTCGAGAAAACGTGGGTCAGTTTGTCGCTAAAAGAAACATGACGTCGCAGGCTGAAGTTGTGACATTTCCCTATCGACGTCACGTGCACCGTAAATGAGTCAGTCTTTTTACATTTGGTGTGGTGCGTGTGTTGTGAGGGAAGGTCACCTCAGAGCGATGACATACAGGAAGTACTCCGCGCCTGCTGATGTCAAGCCAGGTCAGGGGATTGTTTTCTGTGACATACCGTCGTCGTGAAATACAAAAATGATTCTTCAAAATAAATTCCAAGTTCCACAACAAGTAAAGAAGGAGCATCATTTTATGTGTAACGCCATTATTTTTAGATGTCCGGAGATATCCTGCGGTGTGACGTAACCGTAACATTGCAAAGTTAAAACAATGTATCTACAAATAGTTTTTTCCTTCATTCAGAATGATGTCTGTCTTATTAAATAGAACTGTAAGACCACAGGAAGTTGTTCAGAAAAGACTAATATTAATAATGATACTGATGATGTCTTGTTGATGATGATTTGACAACGATGATGATTCAATGACTATGAGGATTTGATGATGATTTGATGATGATAATGATGATTTTATGATGAGGATTTGACGATGATGATTTGATGATGATTTGATGATGATTTGAAGATGATTTGATGATGATAATGATGATTTTATGATGAGGATTTGACGATGAGGATTTGACCATGATGATGATTCGATGACTATGAGGATTTGATGATGATTTGATGATGATTTGATGATGATTTGATGATGATTTGAAGATGATTTGATGATGATAATGATGATTTTATGATGAGGATTTGACGATGAGGATTTGACCATGATGATGATTCGATGACTATGATGATTTGATGATGATTTGATGATGATTTGATGATGATGTGATTATGATGATTTGACGATGATATAATAATGATAAAAATAATTTGATTGTAATAATAATAATAATTTAATGATAATAATAATAATAATAAATATAGCCGCAAGCGGCAATGATTGGCCCTCGCCACGCCGCAAGAGGAGGGGGCGCTAACGCGCCCCAATTGTCCTTTTATTACATCTCCTGCTGAATCTGTGACGCTGTCACATCTTCCACCCTTTGTTTTACCATTCAAAAAGCAATTTGAATTCTTAGCAAAATGTGCGGCTTAGCCGCACAGAGACCGTGACTCTTTGAATACAAATGTGTATAACTTTTACCCCTGAAGATGAGTCTCACCAAATTTCAGGTTAATATGTCTAACACCCGAGGAGGAGTTCGTGAAAGTATAAAGTATAAGCATGTTCTGGCAATTTCCCCTTTGGAATAACATGGGAGGTTTCGATCATTGTTGGCAAAGTCGTAACAATTATGACATGGGTCTCATTGACTTTTTTGATGGGGATGCCAAAATTGAGTTGTGTGTCAAATTTCATATAATTTCACAAAACTAAATATTTAACCTCCATGTAAAATCCGTAGGGGTCGCTGTGGCGCCAAATTAATTAATTTCACTTCAAGTAGGTTTAGGGCAAAGAGTTTAACAACTGATTCTAATTTGACGCAATTCGGACTTTATCTGCGCAAACGGCAGCAAATTTTAAATTTGTGAAATTTCGGAAATTCTAGCTACAGTTTGCGGCTTCGCCGCACAGAGACCGTGACAGGTATCAATGTAATATGAATAACTTTTGATGTCCCCACTCCTCAGTACCATTTTCACCAAATTTCAGCTTTTTAGGGCCAACGCCCTGGGAGGAGTTCGTAAAAGTACGACGTTTGGAAAAACTCCCGAGTCATGCTTAGCCATTTTTGAACCAATATGGCCGACATTTGGTTTGGCGGACGGCGTTGCCGTAATAATATGTTTTACTTCTCTTGTCACCATCTACCTCTGCGCCAAATTTCATGATTCTACGATCAGATTTTTTTTGGGTAATTTCCTATCTCTCAATGCATTTGTGGTAAATTTGGGGGCGCTGACGCGCCAATTTTTAAAATTTAAGAAAAGGGAGATGGCCAGAATGTAGAGAGGCACAATTTTTAGAGGTGTGTAAATTTTTGTGACTTTTCGTCAATGTTCACTGGGTGAAATGTAGGGGGGTTGGTCCCGAGAAGAAGAAAGCCGCATGTAGCTTTTACCCTTAAGCCCAGTGCTCTTCTTGGTGCATACAGTTTGACAGATGATCTCCTTGTTTTGTGTAATTAAAATATGTCACACTGCAGGACACCGCCTTAATTACAGCCTAAAACATATTTTTATTGTATATTTAAGTGTGTAGTTTTAGTAAAGATTGACTATGATATACTGTTTCTGACTCAAGGGCATATTTGTGTTTTTTGCTAAAAAAAGAAAGAAAATCCACACAAAACTATGATTAATTTATTATATAATGCAAAAATAAATCTAATGGGAAACTTTTATTTCAAGCTCGTGTTTTATGACAGACCTGTTCTGTTACACTACTGTTGACTTTAGATTTTTCTGATGACTCAAAAACGAATAAGCACAAAATGCAAAGTCACATATTCCTAGTTTACGATCATTAAAATTAAAACGGTGTCGGTTGCATGCAGTTTATAACAATGTGATGGAAAGAACTGACTGGCTGCAGCGGTCAGGTCTCTAACAAAAGACACACTAATAAACAAAGTGGCACTCTGATAAATTAGACTGCCCATTATATTATCTGTACTTTCACTCTAATAAATGCTCTTATAGACTCGATATACAGAGCGATAGACAAAGGAAACTTTTGTCATTAAAATCTAGAAAGTACATTTAATTTTTCTTTTAAGAGATTATTTTTCAATGCTGCTTTTGTAAAAATGATTTCCTTTATTTGTGTTATTTCATTTACAAAACATTAAGGCACAATTATTAGTATTTACCTTGTATCATACAGATTAAACAGTACAGCTACATTGGTCAGAAATAGGAATAAGTAAAAGATAATAGAAAGGAAATTAATAAAAATATAATTGTAATAATAGTAATAGTCATAATCATGATAATCATAATAACAAATCAGTACAATTCTAAGGGTTGCGTCAATTAATTTGTAATATAAAATGTGTTTTCGTAGCTCATTTGCAATTTTACATTTTATAGATTTTAATATTTAAATTTAAATGGGTGGGAACTAAAAATACTTGGATTTACAGTGTGTATGAAATTGATTATGGATGTTAATCAACAAATCATCCAATTTGTTTCCTAATGCGCGTCTTTTGATCCTTTCTGCTGTGCTAATTTAATAATAATTTATTTTTAAACTTATTTTTAGCAGTAGCATTTTTGTTCTATTGGAGTTCTAAAATAACTGGATTGTGCTGATAATTCCTGTTTGACTTTGAGCCAAAATATATCTTTCATTTAACCATATTATACTTTCACTTCTCCATTTGTTTTCCTTTTTGGTGGGCTGCTGGAGTTTGAGAGCAGCTCTCCTGCAGCCACAGTCCAATCCCTCACACTTCTGTGGTCTGTAAACCGCAGCAGGAAACTCTGCACTTCCTGCTTCCATAAACCAAAAAGAGCCCTCTTAATATTGCTCTACACCACATCAATATTATTTCAAAATCAGTTTCTGGCAGTGGGAACCGTTTTATGTGTCATTTTACTGCAAATGTATTGAGCTAGAATTTAAGCCTTAGTGGTGTTCTCTTGCTGTTGTACCAGGCTCCATCAGGGAGGAGCATCATGGGAAGAATGTGTGGCAGGCAGAGGAGGGCACTGTGAAGCTGTTTGGATACATTCAGCGTCAAGGTTTCATTTCATTGACACATCACAAAAAAAAACAACAAACACAGGATACTAAATCACAAATAAAGCAATAAAATTAACCAATACATTAAAACACATTTAAACATACAATATGAGATACAATTATGTAAAACAAGTGCATTGGCACTGAGGGTAGTAGTCCTTGACCAGTGCTTTAAACTCATCAAAAGGCATAAAATGATTTAATTTGAAAAGTCTCTGTGTTTTGTTCCACAGGAGTTGATGAAAGCCTTTTTTCCTGTCTCAGTGTTAACACGATGGGATTGTAAGATAAAAATGTCCTGAGACCTCAAACAGCAAATACTTGAACTAATGTGCAATAAACTGGATAAATAATCAGGCAAAATGCCAAGTAGAGCCTTATACACAAATAAAAGGCAGTGCTGTTGTAGCGCTTGTTTTATACAACAGAAGGCTAAAATAACGCCGCGTCTGTACAGGTCAGTGTTCATCTGCAGACTGAACCTGACACACGCCTCAGAGATGTCCACATGTTCTATTCTTTTGTAAGCTTATTGTACATTATATTTCAATAAAAAAAACTGGCAAACATCCTGTCATTTATCTAGGGGTGGGAATTTGTATATATTTTTTGAGTGTTTTTATCTCCATCTGACAGAAATGTGTTAAAACATTAAAGGGGGTCATAATAATTTTGTGTAAACTGCAGAAAATATGATAAACGATAATATTCAAACTACTGCCACTGACAGCGGAAGAGCACTCCCTCCCCCCACACAAGACATGTAATATCTTTAAAAAAGATCATACGTTGCAATGAATGAATAACACAATAAAACACATTTGTAATTAGCTGTTGATAAAGAGACATAAAGGTTATTTATTTCACTCTCAAGCACAAATCTCATGAAAACCCCCCCAAATAAAACGTCCCTTATAGTGAACTATGAGTCGATATATTGGATTAATCATTTGTAAAAGCTGGTAAGTGACCCATTATGTGTAAGAAACACTGTCTCCAGAACCATTTCACACTTTTCCTGCGACAAAAGTGAAACATCTTATTCTTACTCTGTTAGATCCAGCATCTATTTTTAACACTCCAAAAGCCTTCCTCGTCTCCTGCAGCTACAAGGCAAAAGTATTGTCACATAAATGAGCTCTTTGTTGTCTTTCTCGACTGTGTCCACATTAACATTTTCAGATTTATGCAGAAATACAATGCTCCAAATTGACCCGTGCTTTTAGTTTCTTTAGTTTTAATTTTTAAAAAATGTTTTTAATGTTTTTATTTATTATTATTATTATTATTTTTTTTAAAATGTTTTAATTTAATGTTTTTAGTTTTTATGTTTATGTCTTATATTATTTATTTTAAATTAATGACTGATACAACACGTGCGTTTGTTTATCAGCGCGACGGATCGGATCGCATCGCATCTCTCGTCTCCCGCAGATTTCTGTCTCTTCTGAGACAGCTCGAACTGTCTTTCTCCGTCTTAATTTTGTCCCGTACACTGAGGGTACTATCTTATGATAGATCCATACGCTTGGACACAGGGAAAAGTGCTGCTCTCCTGGGGACGAGCCGCACACGGCTGCAGGTGAGCGGTAGGTGAGTTTTATGATTGATACGTGGCAGGACTAATCGGCAGTCCACGCCAACGTCCCGTAATTTTTAAGACAACCTCCAATTATTTTTTTGTTCTTTTTCGTGAGCCAAACCCTCGATTGTTCAGAAGAACGTTTGAGGACGGTTTAATCTGCTGAGCCTGGCAAACGGCGCCCGACATAAAAAATTCTCCATTAATTTGCAAGTTCCCTCCAGAGTGACGTTATCTGGTTTTCTCAGACAAAATTGAATGAATAGAAATGAAGGGTTTGTCATTTCTGTCATGTCTGAGATTTTAATGCTTTGAATTAAGATATTCCTTTATTTGCCTTGTGTATGAATCGTGCTCTACAAATAAACCTTCCTTTCCTTGCCTTAAATAATCTCCAGCATGACAACAGCATTCTGCAGATATAATTAGAATTCCTGTTCTGCAAAACATCATCCTCCCCTTTCCTGGGCAAGATAGTGGCAGTAGTGCCAAAAATAGTTCTGTTATTTCCTGACGTGGCTTGAAAAAACCTTTGATTTGAGATTAACTCAAACGTTTGTAGTGTTAGGGTGGGTTAGGGTTACTTTGTGCGCTGGTCTGGTTCTGCCACGTCAGAGCGGGCAAAGGGTGTTTCCTCTCTGCGCCCTCACTCAGACCTTTGCCCTGTTCGACCCTGTTTGAGTCAAAGTACGTTTAAAAGAAGATGACGTAAATCTTCTGGCTGACCTTTTAAAGACGCGTGGGAGTTCTAGTGCGGTTTGTTTTTGGAATGATTGTATTTTCAGTTTTGAATAGGTGTAAAATAAGACGTGTCCACATTATTTCTCCTATATTTGCACTTTTTAGCGAATCGGATATTGGCCTTAAAGTGCCCCCTACAGGTCAGACGACTCGTTGAACTAAAATGCCGTTAAGATCAATATATTTTGAATCTAGCAAAGAATAGCTATATTTTCAGTTTTATAATTTCACTTCCTGTTTGTAATTTATGACATCACACGAGGAAATTACTAACAAAACTCCTAATTTCACATTTTTTTCCTATTTGACAAATACAAATATAAGAGTGACTTCATTTTGTTCAATTAATGTTTAGTGAGTTAAAAAAGTTGGTTTTTTTGTGTAAATTATGCATAAACTTTGACTCCCTAGTGTGACGTCACTTCAGTCATTTTCTACACATTTTTTCTACGTTTTCTTCACAAATACCTGCTCGATTGGTGTAAAACTATAATTTATATGTACAACAGGTACAAATACACCAAATAAAGTCAAAATAAGACAGACGGACATCCAGCAAATTGTTGAAGTCGGAATGGAACTCTCATTGAGCCTGGCACATGGAGCTAAATGCTAAGCGTGCGTTCTTATGGGCAATATCCTGCACGCACCTCAATCATGAGCAGTATATAGCTTGAAATTAAACTCCATGAAGATGTTCTGCACCCAATAAGCTTTACTCAATCTTTATTTGAAGTAGATCCGCCGCTTATTTACAGAGTTACGAGCACAAACCAAATATATCTCTGGATTTAGTTCCAATCAATACATCATATATATATATATATATATATATATATATATATATATATATATATATATATATATATATATATATATATATATATATATATATATATATATATATATATATATATATATATATATATATATATATATATATATATATATATATATATATATATATCTCAAGACTTGCCTACTCTGCATGTTTTTTCTTCTTGGATGGACCATAATATCCATACAGCCCTTTGCTCTAAAGTTTCAGCATGAACTATAATGCAAATAACCCTCGCTGTTACACGCTTATGTTATTATAATGTGTCATACGTTTGTGAGTCTTTTGTATTATAATGCTTGATCAACCCCCTGGTCTCAATGGAGATGCTGCTGCTTTGTCTAGAATATTCCACAGTATGGCATAAAACGAATCGCATCATCATGACAGAAATGTAAAATGTGTGTTCGTTGCCTACAAAGGTCTTGGCTAAAGTATCCAGTTCGGCCATGTTTTACCGCGGGCGAGGGCAGGGGGCACAATTACAAGTTTTGGGCGAGGAGGAGGAAAAGGAGGAGGAAAGAACAACTCCTCAGCCTAATATAGCCCACTCTCTGACAGACAGACAGGTGCCATGGCAACCCAGTGATCACTCTTCCACTAAGGATCACGCATCACAGATTTTTAATATTTGCGTTCGACTTAATCGCAACGCTTTCATCGGTCAATCTGTTCTACGTCCTGGCATCTCCTCTTGTGATGTCCTTAGCGTCTGGGGCGTTTGCTCCGCGGGGTTAGGTCATTAAACCCCGCCCCCCCGTTATCTCGAGCCTCGCCGATGGACGTTTCGCCGGACGAGCTGCCCGGTTAAAAAGAGATCCGGTTACAGGAGTTGTAGAGAAGTAGGGCGAGCGCGGGAGTGTGTGGTGGAAGCAGTGGTCCGCCGCAGTCTCAGGTCTGTGGTGGGCCGGTCCTCTTTGTCTCGTTATGAAAAGCACTGTAGAGCGCGTTGACCTTTCACTCAAATATCAAGCGGCTGTTTTGCTTTGGCTAAAATGCCATGATCGGAGCGTTTTTCTGCGGTTGTCATTAGAGAGAAGCGCGGCTGAATCTGCATCTTTATCACAGGAATTTAAATGTGTTAATTCTTTTGGAGTTTATGTGGACCAATGTTGGTAGTATTTTAATCAACATTATTGTTTTTGTGAGGGTTTGTAGCTAACAATGTCGCCCTTGTGTCAAATATTTTTATATTTAATTATTGTATGCCTTTTTAATGATTGACTGATTGATTTTAAAGCGCTGGTGCTCTTGTTTTGCATCATTTTTATCCCATATTGTATAAGTAAGGGTGTTATTATGAATTCTATTGCTTGTTTTAGTGAATGTTTTATTGCCGTTTTATTTGGATATCCTGTGTTTGTTTAATCTGTATTACGTTTTAACAGGGCGCTCACAAAAAAAAGTTGTTCTCATTGGGGTTTCCCTGTATAATTGAATACATAATTAGACACATAGACACATAGACACATAGTTAAATAAAACTGGTTATAGGGAAAGTATCTAGCGATCTCCAAACTGAAACACGTGGATCGATGCATCCCTAAAATCAACACTAATGTGAGTGATTGTTTAGAATTTTAGAATTTGAAAGGTTTATTTTTTTTGCAGTATGCGGGTGTTAATCAGGACTTCTTTAGCAGTCTTAAATTATAGCCATCATTTGTGACTGTTTAGTCATCATTGAAATGTTTGACAAAAAAAAGACCCAATGATTCAGTTTAAAACTGGTGCTCAGAACAATGACTAAACATGACAAGTTGTGACTTGCCAATAATTGACTGAAACTGTCAATTAGATCGGTTGTTTCTCGATGTAATATCAGGACATGGCTTTATAACTGACAGTTACTCATGATTTCTTATGTTATTTAAATGAAGGCGTGTGTTTTTCATGTTTTACCTGATTGTGTGTCTCGAGGAATAACTTTGGGATTATTGATCTTTTGCTGAAAAACTTGCTTGCCTCCCTAATGTGGTTATATCAGTTAGTTTGTCATGATTAGATGTTTTATTGACCTCCTCGAGGGTTTGGCCGTCTCCCTCAAACTGATCTTATCATGTCTCTGTCCGATGTGCAGCAGGTGTATAAACTCATGCCTCATCATGTCGTTGGGTTTGCTCTGTCTGTCGCTGTGGGCCTGAGCTGGTCCGTCACTCGGCCATGATTAATTCAGATCAGCCTGGAGGGAGGATCTGGTGTCTGCTGCATAGAAGCACTGACTTCAGACCAGCTGGAGGAGTGTGCTCTCTCTGGCCTTACACCTGCTCCTAACGGCCCACGGCACTGGTCAAACCAGAAACACTTAGTGTTCTCACCGTAATCTCAGTTTGATTTGGCCATATCCCACTACTTATACACGATATATACCCACATTTTCTGGACTATAAGTTGCACCAGAGTATAAGTCGCACCAGCCAAAAAATGCATAATAGAGATGAAAAAAACATATATAAGTCGCACTGGAGTATGAAATGCAGTTGCAAGTGTCAAAATAACAAATAATATCACATAAGTCACTCCGGGATATAAGTATAAGTTTATAAGTATAAATATAAGTGGCAAAAAGTGTTTTTTTGTATTTGTATTTTCCTGTTTTTTAATTGATGACATCACACTAGGAAATTACCCAGCAAACACTGAGAATTTCTTGACAAATTAAAATATATATAATAATAATATGAGCGTACCTTTTATTTTGTTAAATTATGCTTAGAATGTAAAAAAAGTTGTTTCTTTTGTGTAATTTATGCACACACTTTGTCTGGAGTGATAGTCCCTAGATAGTCCCTGTCATTTTGTACAGATTTTTCTGACTTTTCTGCACAAATACCTGCTCGATTGGTGTAAAACTATCATTCAAATGTACAAGACATACATATATAAACCAAAATACCAAATAAAGTCAAAGTCAAACAATCGCATATTGCACGTATCATTCATCCATCCAGCGCGACCCTCGTGGTTTCCCGGCGCCCCGGCCAGTGGACTCTGATGGACGAGTGACTTTCCTCCTCTGTCAGAGCCATAAATCACGAGCTCCGCTGTGGCAAAAGTGGCACCAACTTCCATTAGCGCCGGCTGCAATCGGAGCCACGTGACGGCCAGTTAATGCCAGTTAGTCCTCAAGAGACGAGACCAGTTAGCTTTATGTCAAACGGCTTTAAAGGCTGAAAAAAACGATATACCGTATTTTCCGGACTATAAGTCGCTTTGTTCATAGTTTGGCCGTGGCGACTTCTACTCCAATTAGACTTGTATGTGATATTTTTAACTCGTTCTTATCACACTGGCAACCGCATTTCCACATTTTGGGGTAAAACTGATGCTTTGGTAAACTTGTTAGCATGTTCTTTATGCTATAGTTATCTGAATAACTGTTAATATGTTACGTTAACATACCAGACACTTACCACAGTTTTGTCTGTGCGTCATGTAGCTGAAGGTGTTACCGTTAGCATACGTACACCTATTCACCATGTTCTCTAATCTAATATTATTTTAAATTGCATTTCTTGGATTTTATCAAATACATTTCCCCAAAAAATGCTATTCATATATTTATTTCTTCTTCTCTATTATGCATTTTTTGGCTGGTGCGACTTATACTGTTATCTGTTCTTTTCCTCTGTATCTACCTCTGTATCTACCTGCGTTGCAACAATGAAATTTCCCCATGTGTGGACAATAAAGGATTATCCTATTTTATACTCCGGAAACTACAGTAAATGTGACGAGCGTGAAAAGGGTGATACCGTCTGTGAAGTCAAAACGCCACTTGCCAATTAGGATATCACTGTAGCAAATTAATTAATTCGATGTTACAAGTTTTGTTTGACGAGAAAATGAATGACTTGCAGTGACCGGTTCTCGTGTTTGTGCCGCCGAGCTCTTGAACCAATATTTGCACATGGCTCAGCAGCTGCCCTCGCACGCTTCAGGGGCGGAGCAAACACCGGACCCCTTTGTTTTGACCCTTTGTTTTGTTTTAAAGGTTTTTCCTGCGTAAAGGGAATAAAACAAACGTACATTTAATGAGAGCAATGTGAAACCTCCTGCTGTATTTGACACACTTAGATGTTAGAAGAAGAATGCTTTTCGACTTTTTACCGTAATTTCCGGACTATAAGTTTTTTCATAGTTTTGCCCCGGGTGCGACTTATACTTATATTTATACTTACATACTTATACTCCTGAGCTACTTCTATGTGATTGTATTTGTTATTTTCACACATTTGCAACCTTATTTCATACTCCTGTGCAACTTATACTCCAGAAACTACGGTAATCAAATTTTCTTCGTCTTCTTTCACGGATGTTGATTAACTGCTTAGGCATATATTGTTATGATCATATCTGCCGCTAATCTACGTTTATCATTCATTTTTCGCGTCCTCTCCTCGCTCCTCCTCATGATATTAATGTGACACGAGCTCTGCTGTTTTCTCTTCTCTGTAATGGCAGAGGGCAATAATAAAAATGTCATGGCAACTATTAAGGTGTGACAAACTGACATTTATGGGAGGTACAATATTAGTGCCAGATACAAAGTACATGCTCCTCTCTGCTCCTCTCTGCCACACTCTGCTCCTCTCTGCTCCTCTCTGCTACACTCTGCTACACTCTGCTCCTCTCTGCTCCACTCTGCTCCACTCTGCTACACTCTGCTACACTCTGCTCCTCTCTGCTCCTCTCTGCTACACTCTGCTCCACTCTGCTCCTCTCTGCTCCACTCTGCTCCACTCTGCTACACTCTGCTACACTCTGCTCCTCTCTGCTACACTCTGCTCCACTCTGCTCCTCTCTGCTACACTCTGCTACACTCTGCTCCACTTTGCTCCTCTCTGCTCCACTCTGCTACACTCTGCTCCTCTCTGCTCCACTCTGCTACACTCTGCTCCTCTCTGCTCCTCTCTACTCCTCTCTGCTACACTCTGCTCCTCTCTGCTACACTCTGCTCCTCTCTGCTACACTCTGCTCCTCTCTGCCACACTCTGCTCCTCTCTGCTACACTCTGCTCCTCTCTGCTACACTCTGCTCCTCTCTGCCACACTCTGCTCCTCTCTGCTACACTCTGCTCCTCTCTGCTACACTCTGTTCCTCTCTGCTTCACTCTGCTCCTCTCTGCTTCACTCTGCTCCTCTCTGTTACACTCTGCTCCTCTCTGCCACACTCTGCGCCTCTCTGCTCCTCTCTGCCACACTCTGCTCCTCTCTGCTACACTCTGCTCCTCTCTGCTACACTCTGCTCCTCTCTGCTCCTCTCTGCCACACTCTGCCACACTCTGCTCCTCTCTGCTCCTCTCTGCTCCTCTCTGCTCCTCTCTGCTCCTCTCTGCTACACTCTGCTTCACTCTGCTCCTCTCTGCTTCACTCTGCTCCTCTCTGTTACACTCTGCTCCTCTCTGCCACACTCTGCTCCTCTCTGCTCCTCTCTGCTACACTCTGCTCCTCTCTGCCACACTCTGCTCCTCTCTGCTCCTCTCTGCTCCTCTCTGCTCCTCTCTGCTACACTCTGCTACACTCTGCTACACTCTGCTCCTCTCTGCTACACTCTGCTCCTCTCTGCCACACTCTGCTCCTCTCTGCTCCTCTCTGTTACACTCTGCTCCTCTATACAGCACTTAACCTCAAATATTTATATCGCTATCAGCAAATACTGCAATAACGGCTGATAAAAATCCATATTGAACCATCTTTAGTGATTTTTGGCATCAGAATAAGCGTCCCTTAACATCAGTAATATGTCTGTATGCAGTTGTGTCAGTATTTCGTACATTCCGACATGTTATTCGTCCCGTAGATTTCTTTGGGATCCTTTCTGACTTGTTAATGTCTAACTTTGCTCCTGTCGATTGTCGTCTCGGCCGCTTTAGGCGCATTCACCCGCGTCTCGGACAAACGGTCTGGCCCAGAGGAGCCTTGTCTTTTCCCTTGACCTTTGAAGCTTTCGGACAGCCGCGGGTCGGATGAATAATTTATCATCTGCTTAATAGGCCTCACATACGCCCCCAAGTGATAGATATATATACGAATCCTTTGAGCCTTTCTTTTTACGCCTGTGGATTTCATTAAAGTGTGATATTGTCGTCGTATATCAACTTGCCGCCGAGTAATGCCCACCGTGAACAGAACTGAGAGCAAAAGTGAACAAACACGCTTAGTTGTTGTGATTACGGGAGCTCAGCTAACTAGCTTCATTGTCACTCTTCAAGTTCACTTCACGCTTTATTGTCTGTAATCTGAGAATGTGATTTGAGGACTTGAGAGAATTACAATGTTTCTTATACTGTGAGCGCTACATTTTCCATGCTCGAACTACAGTGCCTTCTTCTCCGCAGGGACGGTCTGACATGATTTTGCCTCGCTGTTGTGTTTTAGGACTAGGGCTGCAGCAATAATCAACTATCACCATTTTTTTAATAGTATTTTTTTTTTAATTAGCAATTTTTTTCTAAGTTATCAGGTTTTTTATTATTATACTTCTGTGCCTAATCAGTTTTTGTACCTAATCTTTGTTGCAACCATGGACTAATCGACTATTAGTCCTATTTCTATCATTACCATGACTATACAAACTCTAAAACACGTACAAAAAGACATTTTTAATATAGCAACTGTAAAATAAGGTAAAAAAGAATAAACATTTCTGATTTTTATCAATAAAACACTATTTGTTCATTATTGCTCATCATTATTTGACTTCAGTCATCAAATTTTGTTGTTGATAATATATTTAAAAAGTCTCAATGTGGAACAGTAATGTAATTTGACAAGTTGACCAAATTAAAAATAATTGCCAAAAAAACTCCAATCAGGAATTTTGAGACTATCGCAAAGCCCACGGGCATTTTTTTCTCCTCCAATTAGTTTGTAAACGTTTTGTTTACCTTTTCTTTTTGTTAAGTTTGAAACATAGAATGGACACAAAATGGAACCAGAGAGCTGAATTAAAAATAAAATCCCAAATAGACACCAACTACAAAACAAAGAAAACACAATCTTGACACAGATAAATTAAATACAAATAAACTTTTCACTTATTCTCACGGAACAATTACAAAATCTACATGGGAATAATACAATGTGTCACAGCCTCCTGTTCAGCTTCATTGATCTTTTATTTTTTATTATCTGTCTATTCTCTCCATTTGAGCGAACTAACTAATGTGTTTAAAAAGACACAGCTGAGGAGCAACTGGGAATAACTCACAAGCTTACACAGACTGCGGACGCTTAGAAACAAATATAGGAACTAAATATGAAGTCATTTTTCATTTCCAGACCAACAAATGTACCCATGATACAGGGTGCTTTATACGTTCTATTTTGACCCGTTTTTATCTTTGTCCTGCAGTTGGTCGGCGGCCAGTTCGACCTGGAAATGAACTTCATCATCCAGGAGCCAGAGAGCATGGTGTGCATGGTGGAGCTGCTGGACCAGTGCGAGCCCACATGCCAGGCCGAGGTCTGGAGCATCTTCACCGCCATCCTCAAGAAGAGCGTCCGCAACCTGCAGGTCTGCACGCAAGTGGGGCTCATCCAACTGGTGCTGGACCGGATCGCCACCACCGACAGCATGATCGCAGGTACTACCTCCACCCTCCACCCTCCACCCTCCACCCTCCACCCTCCAGAGACAGAGACAGAGACAGAGACAGAGACAGAGACAGAGACAGAGACAGAGACAGAGACAGAGACAGAGACAGAGACAGAGACAGAGACAGAGACAGAGACAGAGACAGAGACAGAGACAGAGACAGAGACAGAGACAGAGACAATTTCTGACTTTATTTGGTGTATTCATATCTGTTGTGAATGCAAATACCGGTAATTGTTTTACACCAATTGAGTAGCAGTTTGTGGAGAAAACAATCTGTGCTGTAGAAAGAAGTTTATGCATGATTTACACAAAAGACACTCATCTTTTGACCCTCTAAACATGAATCCAACCAAAAAAAAGTTGCTCTCATATATTTTTGTTAGTCACATATTAAAAAAGTGTCATTAGATGAGTTTTGGCCCAGTGTTTGCTGGGTAATTTCCTAATGTTATGTCATCGATTACAAACAGGAAGTAAAATTATAAACTTAAAAATTGAGCCATTCTTGGATACAGTTTCTTTGTTTTTAGCAAAGTTTTTAATCTATTTATCTTGGCTGCGTTTTAGTTGACTGAGTCGTGCGACCTGTAGGGGGCACTATCCTTACTAAACCCATAGGTGAGACCGCCATATATGCAGACGCTAAACAAAGGTCGTTTTTTAACTTCTCAATATTTTAAAACATGTTTCTACCAGTCTCATAAATCACCGTCCTCTCTCCTCTAGTCTTAAATTGGTCTTCTACAATCTGAGATAATAACTTTGACGAATTGTAGGAGGAGCCTAAGATATCCAAATGTACGATCCACAAACGTTTTATCATTTCGTTGGGATTTGCTCCACAAAACTTGCCATAATAATCTTGTGGCTTTACGTTCTTCCAACTGGCGACTGTTTCTTGTGCCAGAGAAGACGTTAAACTTTGTGCCAGACAGAATTATCTGTCTGGCACAACCATAAAACTGATAACAAATCTGAAATCTGACAGCAAATTGTGCCGTAGAATTCCGCTCTTAAAAAAAAAAAAACTACCGGCATTTTGGTATCATAGTACGCAATCTCTCCTTAAACATCATTTAGGAACACGTTGTTATAAAGAAGAATTAAGAGCCTCTGTCTTTTCTTTGTGCAAATTGGAATGAAAAAACCCTGTGTGTTTTCAACGTGTTTCGACTCTGAACTTTTGCAAGACAGAACAGTAGCAAAGCCAGAGGGAGAAGGCAGTCGAGCGGAGTGGATGATGAAGACATTTGCTTGTGGCGATACTGTCTGAAGTCCTATTTACACAGAATAATTGAGCCTTATGCAATCATAGTTTCAAAAAATACATATGCTGCTAAATTGACTTGCTTTTAACCTCCTAAAATTGTGTTTTTTAACTAATATTGTTTGTGTGATTGGTTTTCTTAAGGTTATAGGGTGTGAAAAGTATGAACAAATCACATAAGTACAATACAATATAAATCACATAAATACAATGTAAATCACAAACACCATGTAAATCACAAACACAATATAAATTGCATAAACACAATATAATAAACACTATAAATCACAAACACAATATAAATCACAAACGCAAAATAAATCGCATAAACACAATATAATAAACACAATATAAATCACAAACACAATATAAATCACATAAACACAATTTAAATCACATAAACTGGACCAAAACATTTCCTGAACTGCTTTAGAATGATCTTGAGCTTTATCAGAACTAGTTTAAGACCAAATGGTAGCATAAAGAAAGTACTATTAAAATTATTCCGTATCGAGCTTAGCATCTTTAGCATTCTTAGAAAATGAGTTAGAAAATGTAACATGCACAGCACTAGTGAGGCACTGGCAAATCATACAATATCTTGAGTGAAACGGTTTTAACGTTTACATTTAGTTCAGAAAAAAACAAACGCTTTCTGTTAAAATAAATGTAAAATAAAGAAAATAAAGAAATGCATTAGCTCATGCCTTATATTTGTTGAACCATCTGGAAGCAACAGCCTGGGACGATCCCTGACAGTTTTGTTTCTCTTACTTGTTGCAACATTAGGCAAGTTTATTTTATTTTGGCGAGGCTTGTTTATTTGTAGAGCACATTTCATACACAAGGCAATTCAAAGTGCTTCACACAACAGGAAATCACAAAGAAATTACAGCCATCACAAAACAGTTTAAGACATGAAAGAGAAGAGTGCAAAGAAAAGCAAGTGACTTTAAATTTGTAGTTTTTTGTATCAATTTATCAGAATTTAACACAGTCTTTTCAAACACTGGACTAATTATGCTCCTTTCTACACTTAAATTGCCTGAATACAAAGCAGTCTCACATTTTTTCACTTTCAAAGATGAGTGGAAAAGTGAAAAAAAATGATTGCAAAGAAAGCACCATGCGTTAAAACATGAAATCCAAACGCTTTATCCCTTCCGCTTTTTGTCTCCTTTACGTGCTTTTGCAGACCTGTTGGTGGACATGCTGGGAGTCCTGGCCAGCTACAGCATCACAGTGAAGGAGTTAAAGCTCTTCTTCAGCAAGTTGCAAGGAGAAAAGGGCCAGTGGGTGAGTCCGTTATTATTTATTCCACGCTCTTCTGTCTGGGCAGTGGGTCGTCCGGGGCTAGACTTGAACCGCAGACTAATGCCCTTGTCCTGTTGTCAAGGTAAATCATTCTAACTGCTACTTGGCAACATAAAAACTATATTTATTACTGAGTGAAAGCCTGGCGTTAACATTTGGTGTATAATTTTTAGATCACAGAGGCGAGGCTATCATTTTCAAGTGCCACTATTCATTAATTTGTAATAGTAGGGCAGAGAACGTTGTGCGAGTGTGTCATAGAAAGTGAGAGATTGCAGTTTAATTAGATATGTTTTAGTTTTATTAAATTTGTTTTAATTTTATTCAATTTAATTTAATGTTATTTCATTTTATTCTTTTCTATTTAATTTTAATTTTTCTTTTTTCTTTCTTTATTTTTCTTTATTTATATTTGTATTATTTTTAATTCAATTTAATTCAATTTTATTCAATTTTATTCAATTTTATTTTATTTATTTTATTTATTTTATTTATTTTATTTATTTATTTTATTTATTTTATTTATTTTATTTATTTTATTTATTTTATTTATTTTATTTATTTTATTTATTTATCCATATTTTAAATCAAATACAGATTTATGGTACAATTTATAATGGATACATTGATGTATTACTATTGTTTGTATAGAGGTAGATAAGATTGAAAAAACTATTTACATTTTGACAATATTATGCAAATCCATTAGAGATTTGTTAAAATGTGACTTCTTTATGCCCTCATTTGAAAGCTTATGTTGCAAGTTTGTTTTATTTTCATGAGTCTATTTCGCTGCCTTTGAAATAGTTTTTATTATAGACCAGGGTGTCCAAACAAGAACTTTTTAATCTGGCTGTTTTTCTCACATTAACTTCATTTTGTCATTCAGAAAGTTCGATTCATTCATGAAGCTGCTCACAAACTATAGGAATAAATAATTGTGTTTGTTTTCTCAATAATTGTGAATAATCAATAAACTGTGTTGTTTTTCCCACAATAATCACTCACATTCAACATTGTGACATCCCTTCTCTCAAACAACCATTGCCATATTATCCTTATTATTATATATCGCCCACCAGAGGCAATATATTGAAATGAAGGGACTATTGAGGGTGTTATTGTTCAAATTACGTCTTTGATTTCATTGTATTTTATTTGTATATCATGTTAAATACATGTTCTGTTGTTTCTCAGCCTCGTCATGCAGTGAAGCTCCTGTCAGTGCTCAAGTACATGGCTCACAGAAATGGTCCAGACTCATTCTTCAGCTTCCCAGGCAAAAACGCTGCTGTGAGTGTACTATCTTTTGGATATTTACACATTTATATATATATTTATTTATTTTGAATGCGGCTTTAAGTCTTAATAACCTTCGATCTTCTCGTTTTAAGGCTATAGCCCTGCCGCCGATTGCAAAATGGCCGTATCAGAATGGTTTTACATTCCACACCTGGCTCCGCATGGATCCCCTCAACAACATAAACGTGGACAAAGATAAGCCCTATCTTTATTGGTACGTGCCTTTAGTGTGTTTTCAATTTCACGAGTCTCCGATGTGTCAAATGCAATCTAAAACGCTGCATGTGAAAGATGTGCAAACGCTACGCCACACAAGAGCTTTAAACGTTTATTTCTATGACATAAGTAAATGAAGCGCCTCGCTGTTTTTCCTTTTCTTTTTCATATATAATTAAGTTCTGTCAAAAATCTCATTCCCTCAACTGTCACTTGGATTGTGTTAAATGATAAGCAGCATTTCCGCAGAGCCGCTCAAGAGAATCTGCCATGAAAGAGTTCTGGTTCTTTTCAAACGGCTTAATTTAGAAAACGACACGCAGAGTGCCTCTTCTCTTTAGCACGTCCCAAATGATAGAAAACGTCTTTGAAAAACCATGTGCTCTCGGTCAGAACGACTTCAGAAAGTGGCAGCTTGACCCATTTGTAGATGTATAAAATGTAAAATATATATATAAAACAGGCGAGCCTTCTCAGAGTACGAATACGTGCTTATTTTCTTACTTTGAGCAATAAAAACACTAGCAATTGAATAAATGCTAGAGATGAGTTTAATGCAGTAACATCTCCGTGGAGACGAGCGACCTGATAGTGTCCTTACATGGGCCGGGTGGCAAACCTTCCCCTCATATTGATTATCAATCGTGAGTTTTGATTCAAATGTGTATGTATTGTTTTAATGAATACCAGAGCGTGAACCTCATATTCCTACATGCTTTTAGAAAGAGACCCGTCTTCCTGTATTTTTGACGGGGTATTTTAAAATGTGGACGGGCATTTTCAAGTGCAGGCCATTTTATTTATAAATCTTAGAGAAAAAGGGAATATTATCATTAAATTAGAGACTAGAGGACTGGGTGGGCATCACTGGCACTGGGTGGGCATCACTGGCACTGCCCTAAACTGGTTAAGGTCCTATCTGGAAGACAGGAAGTACTTTGTTGAAATTGGTAGCTGTGTCTCAGACCACATGACCCTGACCTGTGGAGTGCCCCAAGGGTCAGTCCTGGGTCCCCTTCTGTTCAACCTCTACATGCTGCCGTTGGGTCAGTTGATACGCAGTGAAAATGTGTCCTATCACAATTATGCAGACGACACTCAGATCTATGTTTCACTATCGGCAGGTGACTATGGACCAGTAGATTCACTCTGTCACTGCCTCCAACAGATCAGTGTGTGGATGCAAAACAACTTTCTCCAGCTGAACTCAGACAAGACTGAAATAATCATTTTTGGCCCACAGAAACAAAGAGAAAGTGTTAGCGGTCACCTCCAGAGTCTCGCTCTAAAACCTACAAACCAAATTAGAAATCTGGGGGTAATAATGGACTCAGACTTGAACTTTAATAGCCACGTCAAATCAATAACATCAGCAGCTTTTTACCATCTAAAAAACATTGCCAAAATCAAAAATATAGTGTCAAAACCAGATTTAGAGAGACTTATCCAAGCGTTTGTCTCCAGTAGATTAGACTACTGTAACGGCCTGCTCACTGGCCTCTCCAAACGAGCTGTAAAACAGCTGCAGTACATCCAGAACGCTGCTGCTCGGGTCCTGACTAGAACCAGGAAGTATGATCACATTAGTCCTGTTCTCAGGTCTCTGCACTGGCTCCCTGTGGCTCAGAGAATAGACTTTAAAGCAGCTCTGCTTGTGTACAAGTCTCTCCATGGCCTAGCACCAAAGTACATCTTGGATATGTTAGTGCCATATGAACCATCTCGGACTCTGAGGACCTCAGGGACCGGCCTCCTGCTGGTGCCCAGAGTCAGGACTAAACATGGGTAATCTGCGTTTCAGCTTTATGCAGCTAAAATCTGGAACAGTCTTCCTGAAGATGTGAGACAGGCTTCTACTCTGACAATGTTCAAATCTAAGCTAAAAACTGTTTTGTTTAGCTGCGCATATGACTAAAAGGATTTTTTCTTTGCACTCTTCTCTTTTGTTTGTGATTTTATTAGTTTAGAAAATCAGTTGGATTGATAATTTTTAATTTAGTTAATTTTATTGTATTTCTGTAATTTCTTTGTGATTTGAATGCATTTTTCCTGCTGTGAAGCACTTTGAATTGCCTTGTGTATGAAATGTGCTCTACAAATAAACTTGCCTTGCCTTGCCTTGCCTAAATTGGGCCTGGAAGCATTTGACAATAGTCCACCATGACAGTTTACTGTGAAAGGGAAAATTTGCATGCTGCGCGCTGATTGCTTTGTTCTGATTGGCTGTCGAGCCGTGGTCCGGAGAATGCCGAAGCGACTCGTTTTTTCGCCTAGTCGGCCCCCGGACAAAATGATTTGGACGGGGTGTTTTCAAATCCTATCTAAAAGCCTGTATTCTTACATGTATAAACAGGATATGAGCAGGACAGAACACCAGCAATTAGTTCAGTTAATTCCTCCAAATTCCAAGCTCTGCGCCCTACATGCCACTGAAAGAAGACAGGACTCAGTGGATACCCTTGTGTGCTTTTGGTGGCGGGAAAAAAGGGCCGTAACAAAGAAATGATTGACACGAAGGTCGCTAATGATCAAGGACTGGACTGACAATGTGACTGATGGAAAAAAATGACATGCAGACTTAATTTAGACTAAATAGGACTCTTATTTTGATTTAAATGTGCCGTGATTTTGTTTGTATTCATGTCTAGTTGATGACCACAGGTGTTTAATTTATTCTCTCTGAACGTTTTTGTGTTCTGTTCTTTTTGTGCTCTGTTTTATCTTTTGTTTAAAAAAAGAAAGCATACAGTACCGTAGACGACCTGATTAAACTGCACCATTGGATCAAGTTGTGTTCATTACTGAGCTCTATGTACCGTTGCTCTGTTTGAAAGTGGAACGAATCACAACTGCACAAATGTCTTACTGTTTTGAATTTTGGAACACTCCTTGGACCACTTGATAACTCTGTTTTTGTTTCTCGTTGTCGCCTTTGCAGCTTCCGCACCAGTAAAGGCCTCGGTTACTCTGCGCACTTTGTCGGCGGGTGTTTGATCGTGACCTCTCTGAAATCCAAGGGCAAAGGCTTCCAGCACTGTGTCAAGTACGACTTCAAACCACAAAAGGTACGCTACAAACGAGGAGGTGAGGCTAGCCGCTCGGACAGTGGCGCGCGTCCACAGTTTGTCACCTCACGACCACAAACGACACTAAATTGCACTTAAATAAACCATAACTTTTTCATGTGTCAAAGTCCAGACCTAAATCCAAACGAGAATCTGTGTCGAGATGTGAAAACTGCTGTTCACAAACTGCTCTCCATCAAATCTGCCTAAGCTCGATCTGTTTTGCAAAGAAGAATTTGAAAACTTGTTGCTGTAAATGCTGAGAAAAGCAAAGTATTGACTATAGAGGGACTGAATGCTTTGCACGCTTCACTTTTGTGTTGCTCTTCCTCATAAAATGCCAATGCAATTTTTTTCAAGTTTGTGGTCGTGACGTGACAGAATGTGGAAAAGTTTCACAGGTACGAATACAATATATTGCAACTACTGTATGTGGCTTCAGTCATGATCTATCGCCTGTGCTCCGACTAAATCCTGACCATAAATCTGAAGTGTTTCTCTCTAGAGATGGAGATTATCCAATATCCACAGTGTTAGGCAGACGCTGACAGATACTTTCTTAATTTTTTACTCTTGGCATCTTAAGTGGACTTTTATTGCTAAGAAAACAAGTAATGAATATTTTCAGAAGCAATACAGTGGAAATAAAATAATAAACTGAAATAAAGTGGATAAAAGCGTTGTTTTAGTCATTTTTTGAACGAATAAATCAATCTAGAATTTTTTATGTTCATGTTTATACATAAAAGTAACATTTTATTGGGTCATCATGGCTTGACTTGAGATGGGAAGTGAAGCGCCACCAGTTTAGAGCCTCTGCTGCGCTCCTTACAATAGTTATAATAGTTATAGTGGTGACGGGGGTTACGGTGGTGACGAGGGTTACGATGGTTACAGTATCACCAAGTTCCTATGTTTATGATTTTGTTCATTGACAATGGCAATAAACCGATTCTGATTAGTTACAGTAGTCGTTTCAGTAGTTACAGTCGTAGTTACAGTCGTCGTTAGTCTCAGTCATTTCAGTAGTTTGTCGTAGTTAGTCATAGTTACAGTGGTCGTTACAGTGGTCGTTACAGTCATAGTTACAGTCGTAGTTAGTCGTAGTTAGTCGTAGTTAGTCGTAGTTACAGTGGTCGTTACAGTGGTCGTTACAGTGGTCGTTAGAGTGGTCGTTAGAGTGGTCGTTAGTCGTAGTTACAGTTGTAGTTGCAGTGGTTGCAGTAATAGTTAGTCGTAGTTACAGTCGTAGTTAGTCCTAGTTGCAGTCCTAGTTACAGTCCTAGTTACAATCCTAGTTACAGTTGTTGTAGTAGTCGTTGCAGTGGTTACAGTCGTAGTTACAGTCGTAGTTGCAGTGGTTACAGTCGTAGTTGCAGTGGTTACAGTCGTAGTTGCAGTGGTTACAGTCGTAGTTGCTGTAGTTACAGTCGTCGTTACAGTCGTCTTTACAGTCCTAATTACAGTCCTAGTTACAGTCGTAGTTAGTCGTAGTTACAGTCGTAGTTACAGTCGTAGTTACAGTCGTAGTTACAGTCCTAATTACAGTCGTCGTTACAGTCGTCGTTACAGTCGTAGTTACAGTCGTGTCAGTCATGCGTGTCTCTGTCGTTTCAGTGGTACATGGTGTCTCTAGTGCACGTCTACAATCGCTGGAAGAACTGTGAACTCAGCTGCTTCGTGAATGGGGAACTGGCCTCCTTCGGGGACATCTCGTGGTTTGTCAACACTAGCGACGTAAGTACCGTTAAAGTCATCACATTTCCTTTTATAAACATGAAAGACGTGTGATTGAAGTCCAACGCTCGCTCCGTCTTCCAAACGGCATTGCTGATTTCTTGGCGTCCTGATCGTTGCAGACCTTTGACAAGTGTTTCCTGGGGTCGTCGGAGACCGCGGACGCCAACCGTGTCTTCTGTGGACAGATGGGGGCGGTCTATCTGTTTTCTGAAGCGCTCAGTGCGGCTCAGGTCCTAGCCATCTATCAACTCGGCCCTGGCTATCAGGTAGAGCGACGACTGAAATGATATGTCACAAATCACTATGAAACCATTAGGATGTGACAATATCCAGGTCCCAGGGTAGACTATTATCATATTATTGACATTGACATATTATACTAAAAATTTGTGTTGTAGCACAAGAGATTGAACATCAAAAACTGCACCTTACTGGCCAAATGTGCCAAACGTCCATAAAGATGCATCGGCAAAAACACAAGAACTAAAAAAGTAAACAAAAGATTAAGGCCGTATGTCTTTAGTCGTTTAGTCTATTAATCGTTATACATTATTATTATTATGTTATTACATTATAAGTGTTTATTAGAGCTGCAGAAAGGAGCAGGCATGGGGTGAATTATTTAAAGATTTGAGAATTAAATCTGCCTTTTTACAGGTAAATACACAATTTTCTATGAACTTTCTGCATAAATAGTTGTTTTTGGATGAACTCGTTTGCAGTGTGGGTCAGATCATAGAAACACTGAAACGTTTTTAAAAATGTAGTCAAATAATCGATCGGCAGTGCATGTCGTTTAGTTTACTACAGCCCAACAAAAGTGCAGATGAGCAGCTGGCTCAATACAGGTAATACCTTTATCACACTAGTGTCACAATACTTTTGAATAAACGGCGAGTTTGTATTTAACATCTTAACATTTCTGATAGAAACATTAGGCTTACTGAATAGTTGACTATAAAAAAAGGATTGTAGTCTTTTTTTTTTTTTTAACAAAGACTGCAGCATTATTAAATCAAAATGTCTTAAAAAATAAATAAATCAGCTTTTCATCAAAAATACAATTAAAAAGGCTTGTTTTAAAAAAAAAGAAAAAAAGCATTTTAAACAAAAAAAAATATTGTAAATTTAAAAAAAAGGATTCAAGTACTATTTTTAACAAAGACTGCAGCATTATAAAATGTAAAATGAAAATGTCAGAAAAAATAAAGAAATCTGCTTTTCATCAAAAATACAATAAAAAAGTATTGTAAATAAAAAACTGATTGCAAAAAAACAAACAAAAAAACGTATTGAATAAAAAAAGTATTGTAAATAAAAAAAATAAAATAAAAAAATGGTAGTCTTATTTTTTAACAAAGACTGCAGCATTATTAAATCAAAATGTCATAAAAAAGATAATTCAGATTTTCATAAAAAATACACTTATAATACACTTTATTTGTAATTTTGTCTCTGTTTTGAGTTCTTCCGTCACCATATTTCATTCCCACTCTCTTCAGGGCACTTTCAGGCACAAGGCGGAGAGCGACCTGCTGTTCGCCGAGCACCACAAAACCCTGCTCTACGACGGCAAGCTTTCCTCCAGCATCGCCTTCAGTTACAACCCGCGAGCCACCGATGCACAGCTCTGCCTCGAGTCCTCGCCCAAAGAGAACGCCTCCATTTTCGTCCACTCGCCTCACGCGCTCATGCTGCAGGTAACGGAGTCGTTCGAAGGCCTTTATGTCACAGAAATGCCAGTGTTTAGAGCCGCTGCCAATGCTGTTCCCACAAAGCAGATTTACTTTATATCCTTTATTTCTAATTTGAGTCATTAGAGCCAAGGTGTAAAAAGCCTTGAGTGCTGCAGCCGTCACTTGGAATTATGTAGAACAGATTCAAAATTACTTTGCTCGTGCGCTCGTTCGCAGGCCCGTCGAGGCAAAAAGATAAAAATGTAATTGTGATATATTGCTATTGCTTTAAATGATGATATTGATGGGCCATTTCAGCAGGACAGTAAATAATTGAAAATGTATCTCACAAGTGCAATTTAAAAAAAACAGAAAAAAAAAAAAAAAAAAAACCTATAAGTTGATATATACATTTTCATAACACAGTCAGTTTCATATTTTGTAAGTATACATAAGCATTCTACCACATTCTAAAAATGAATAAATAAATGAAGTGGAATTTAAAAAAAAAACAATAAGTTGATATATACGTTTTCATAACACAGTCAGTTTCATATTTTTGCAAGAATGTATTGCCGATGTTCTCTTTTCCAGTAAGTTGTGCTCGTTTTTGTCTGTTTGTCATGTTCACAAAAGCTGAAAAACCCAGTGAGAGCCGGTGAAACGTGCACTCTTGTCCTTCTGTGTGTGTAGGATGTAAAGGCCGTGGTGACTCACTCCGTCCAGAGTGGGATTCACTCCATCGGGGGCGTGCAGGTCCTCTTCCCTCTGTTTGCACAGCTGGATTATCGCCAGCCCTCCAGCAACGAGCTGGACACCTCGGTCTGGTAAGCACACGCGCCACTGCACTACACACCAGCACCAAAAGAAACCAGAAAGCTGCAGGAAATAACCGGGATTAATGTGATGCACTTTACACATACAGTACCTACCATTCCATTCAAATATATATTGTTATTTATTCATTATTATATATAGTCTTTATTTGACAGAACAGGATGGCACACTTTTGTAATTGAGTTTTTTACTTTTACATCGTTAGCGTTGAGTGTAAATCGCTCCGGGCAACAAATGCATAACAGGAGTATAAGTCGGGAAATGTATTTAATCAAATCCAAGAACAGACATTTAATCTTGAAATGCAATTTAAAATAATGTATTGAATTAATTGATAATCGATAATTGAATTGATTAGAGAACCTGGTGAATAGGTGTACGTATGCTAACGCTAACACCTTCAGCTACATGACGCACAGACAGAACTGTGGTAAGTGTCTGGTATGTTAAAGTAACATATGAACAGTAATTCAGATAACTATAGCATAAAGAACATGCTAACACGTTTACCAAAGCATCAGTTTTACCCCAAATCACTAAATCCATTGAATTCTTCTTCCTCTGTGTCGCTTCTAAACAACTCCACAAACTCCAGAGGTAGAGGAAGTGCAGATTCTTCTTCTGCGTCGCTTAGAGCCTAGAGCGCCCTCTTGTGGTGGCCAGTGTGAAAATAACGAGTTAATAATATCACCTATAAATCGCACCCCGGCCAAACTATGAAAAAAGTTAATAGTGCGATTTATAATCCAGAAAATACGGTATATGTACTTTTAAACCACATTTTGAAGTACAATTCACCTGTGGTTTGTTTTACTATGCATAACAGAGACAAACTGGCCATGGTGTACCCCGCCTCCGGCCTAAAGTCACTGGGTCGAAAATGACTGACTGAATGACTGAACATGTGCACGGCAACATCTTTACCTCTTTAAGTGTTGTGTAAATAGTTGACTTGGTTAAGATGACTTCAGTTCTATGTGTGAAATACCATCCATTGCTACTTTGGTATATTTTTAAGCGATATTTTTGCATTGGTAATAATTTTTTCCCTTTATCTGTACTTTTAACTGTGATAAAATGCAATGTGATTTTGCATATGTCAGACAAACCTTCAGATTATTACTGTCACCGCGCTTTAGACGATGCGAGCGCTGTCATTTTGCTCATAACTGTCACGTCACCGCCCTCGTGCCGCCGCCGACCACAGCACGTCGCCCCGTCACCCCGGCACACGACACCCTCCACCCTCATTCAGTCAGAGTGCATTGTGGGATGTGCCCTTCACGGCCGGACGAAGAGGCTGACGATAATCCCTGTGGTTTGTTCCTTTCAGCTGCACGTTGCTGTCCTTCGTCATGGAGCTGCTGAAGAACTCGGTGGCGATGCAAGAGCAGGTGCTGGCATGCAAGGGCTTCCTGGTGATCGGGTACACGCTGGAAAAGGTGAAGAAGACACAGGAGGCCCAAATAAACTCCCGCCTCATCACTTAATATAAAGTCTGTAATTCGCTCTGTATTTTTAGGCATTACTGCAACTAATGCAGTACTGATGATTTTTTATATAGTTGCATTTTTTTCATCAGTCTATTATGAAAATACATTATAGGTTGTTTGTAAACCTCCCAAAGAATAGGGATGTAACAATAACCAAAATATTGTGATATTACAGTCTCTTTAGTTGCAGTAATGCCTAAAAATACAGAGCGAATTACAGACTTCATATATATTAAGTGTTTTGGATTATGTCAGTAATTATTCATACCAAAGTCTAACGAAATATCACAATAAATATGACTGTGATGCAGATTGTGGTGATATTGTTGCATCCGTGCTGAAGAATAGTGACCAATTTAATTCTGATCTTAATCCCACAGTTTGTAAATGTACACGTTGCCGCTGACGGACAGGTAACATGCAATGTAATGTAAAATAAACCACAACAAACGAAAACGCGACGATCTGTGCATGCGATTGTGATGACGAGGTGATCTCAAAATGATTGATGAAAACGTATTTAAAGCAACGTTATGGGGTTGTAAACAAACGCATATAATATTTGCGTTTGTTTACATCTGTTGTTCCATATGTTCCATCATAAGCTTTATGGTGGTTCTCTCATGATGTTGTTTTAATGCAAATGTTAATGTACACAGATAAATTGATGTTTGCATTTTTACACTGCCGTAAACAGGCCTCAACTTAAAAAATAATGTTGTTGAGCGTTGAGCACTCACGCTGAGCTTTTTGTATCATTTCATATGTTAGTGCTTTATCCCTGAAGTAATTAAACACTTTCTTCTTAAATTAGCTTTGATGCAAAAATCTCCTTTCTCCGCTCACTAATCGACTGTTGGAACAGGAATAGACACTAAATAATGCCATAATAACAACGTGATTCCAGAGGGCCCCTGCTTTATACTTTATACATGACTTTTGCTGACGTTTGACCCCCCTCTGCCCCGTCTCCCCCCTCTCCCCCCCTGTCCCCCATCTCTCCCCCCTCTCCCCCCTCTGCCCCCTCTCAACCCTCAGTCCTCAAAGCAGCATGTGACGCGGCCCGTCCTGGACATCGTCTTGGCCTTTTCTCGTTACCTGAGCAACTTGCCCAACGGCATCCTGCTGCTCAAACAGCTGTGCGACCACATCATGTTCAACCCGGCCATCTGGATCCACGCCCCCTCCAAGGTAACGTCATTACTCACACACCGCGAGCGGGCGGGCGCGAGCGGGCACGGAACTCCTTGTGGGTAAGAATAGAACGGACTTAACCTTTAATGGAGGATATGTGCGTTCAGCGGATCTGTGCTCTGCTTTTCAGTGGTTTAAAATGTTAAACTGCTAAACTGACCCATTCTACATTGTAAAATAAATCATATGTGACGATGAACAGTGACAGTTAAAATTCTCTTTAATTCCCTTTGTTTAACTTTACCGCTCCTCAACAAACTTTTTGAATGACAAACTTAAAGGTTGAATGGACGATTTAACTCATCTGCCGCTCATCTGCAGCCGCGTCAGGCTCGTCCCCATGTTTCTGCGTGTCTAAGCGCATGGATCTATCATAATATAGTTCCCTCAGTGTACGGGACAAAATGAAGACGGAGAAAGACAGTTCGAGCTGACTCAGAAGAAGACGTAAATCTGCGGGAGACGAGAGATGCGATTCGATCCGTCGCGCTAATAAACAAACGCACGTGTGTGTTGTATCAGTCCGCACGGGGGAGTGCGCATGCGCACTTCCGCCTGAGTTCTCAAATCGCCGAAAAATTGTCCATTGCGCCTTTAAGTTAATGTGACAAAAACTGCAAGATTAAATTAATAATATGCAGTTTGAAAAGATTAATATGGCTTCTAAACTGGTCACAATTATTATTTTTTTGTTTTTAAGATTATATCGTTACCGGAATCATCCTAATGATCATTTAACCTAATAATTTTTAGATCCCTGTCTGTGACAATTTACCTCACACTGATTTTATTGATTCAACAGCATTTTTTGTAAAATCCTGCAGACTTAAATAAGTATAATAAAACATTAAATAAAATTTTTATCTACATTTCTTTTGCAAATCAAAGGTTGAGTTTGAAATATTCTATGGAATTGTAGATGATTTTTTAAAATCATCTAATGTTATTTTTTAAATTAAGACAAAAAGCCGTACAAGGGATGAGCGATATTGACAAATATGTATATATTTTAACAATCCATCAACAATATGTGATAATGAGCCTGTAAATGCCTTGGTTGAGGTTCAAATCCAGCACAAAACATGACAGAACCATAATATTAACCTCTAAAGGGCAGAACTATCTTGTGTGGGAGATTAGCTGGATGTTTTTGCCCCTTCATTATTAATAGTTTTATTATAGACAGCACTCCACATTCTAATTTGACTCATTATTGTGACATCATACATTTGTCCCGACGTTCACGCCCGTCTGCCGCTCCTCAGGTGCAGTTGACCCTGTACACGTACCTGGCGACGGAGTTCGTCAGCACCGTGACCATCTACAACGCCATCCGCCGCGTGGGCACCGTGCTCCAGGTGATGCACACGCTCAAGTACTACTACTGGGTCATCAACCCGCAGGACAGCAGCGGGGTCACGCCCAAAGCCACAGGTCAGCGCGTCCAAATGCTCCACTTTTAAATCAACGACGTCGACTCAGACGCGTGACGGTGTTGTTTGTGTTTTAGACGGTCCAAGGCCAAACGAGAGGGACATCTTCCATTTGAGGACTTTTCTTCTGTTGTTTGTGAAGCAGCTCATAATGAAAGTAAGTATTGGTTATAATAAATGGATAAAATACCTTTCACTGACACTTACAACTACGCAACTTAATTTCTACTTTCAAATATAAATCATGAATTAAAATGTATTATGAAATGCACTCATTCATTTGCTCTGGCTTTTTATATATTTTTTTCTTTTGAATGTTTCTGCTTTAAGTCTTATTATTATTTTAAGACATTTATTTTTCAGCTTTTAAGACAAAACTATATATATATTTTTTTTTTCCTGCCAGTTTGCTCGCTCAACGTATAATAAATAATAATCTTTCACCCAGAAACAACAGCACTGTCCAATCTGCACCTAAAGATGTTTTATTATTTCATTTGATCCACAAATTTTATTACGACTTTGTATCTTAAAGTTTCCTCGAGATGCATTCATAAAGATCAGCCCTGAAAGTAGCACTCACATACCAAACCTTACACACTCGTTTTTATCAAGATTTTGACTTTGATTGCACTCAAGGATTTACTTAACCAATTTTGAGCCTGATTGATTTCTGTTTTAAAATTTTAATTTCAACACCGGTTTTCTTTTTCTATTTCAAATTCTCTGTGTATTTTTTGTATCTTAAGTGTCAACAACAGGAAGCAAGACATCTAAACCTGGTTCTATAATTTACATGTCCCAAATAGGTTAAATTTATTCACATGAAAAAGTACAATTGTAAAGCATTTTTCCTCATATTCATGTCAGCAAACTACACAAGAGCTTTAAATTTGACATGACCTTTTCCCTATTGCAATGTCTGGCCGTAATTACGACTACAATAACCCCTTTCCCTTTTAGGACCACGGCGTGAAGGAGGACGAGCTGCAGAGTATCCTGAACTACCTGCTCACGCTGCACGAGGTCAGCGCGCGCTTCCTCCCATCGCCAGCAGAGAGCGCCACAGCACCACTCGTCACCATCGCTCGCTCTGATAACACACTCAAACACACACAGGGGCGCCGCCGGGGTTCTAGGGCCAGCGCTGTTCCTCGTTAGCTTCCCGCGCCTGCCAAACCCCCGGGTCCTGACAGTAGCGGTTTGGTTCACGGCGCAGTAATGCATCGCACATCAAGCAGTCACTCAATCCCGAGTACGCCGAGGCAAAAAAACAACGCCAGATTAGGAAATTGCACTGGAAGGCCACTTTCATGCAGCCGCAGTTCGGTTTAAACAGTCCATCATATCGTTCTGAGGTCCCGGGGCTTGATGTATGTCACTATCCCCTCACTGATACACCGATACACCCCGTATACGAGTACTTTTGGATGTATTCTCCTATTTTAGACGTGTCACATTATCTCTCTGTCCCGCAGGACGACAACCTCATGGACGTGCTGCAGCTGCTGGTGGCCCTCATGTCCGAGAGTCCCGCGTCGATGGTCCAGGCGTTTGACCAGCGCAATGGCATTCGGTAATTACAGTCTTATAACGAAGTGTGCGCGGTAAATACAGCGTTTATAGCTTCTACAGCGACGAGAACACATGGCCTCTCGATTCATTTGTTTTGGTCATTTATATAACTATTAGTGGAACCCATTTGTTCACTCAACGTCTCTGATTTGTCTTATTTAGTCAATGAAGTGGCAAACTGCTGCCTATATGTTTGATAAAGTTTAAATTAGAATCAGAAAAGGGTTTATTGCCATTGTCAATGAGCAGAATTAGAACATAAGAACTTGTTTTGGTGATTCAGTGCAACATAAAGATTGAGTTTACTGTACGCTCGAGTAAATATCTGTATTGTCAGTAAATCGGATTATTTGGAATCCCAGACGCTCGATATCTGTCCTCACCATTAAAAAGCGTACTTTTTTTTACACTTTTTACAGCGTCATCTATAAACTTCTGGCCTCAACATCCGAGCCAATCAGAGTGCAGACGTTGAAAGTATTGGCGTACTTTTTGAAACACTTGCCACCAAAGTAAGTATTATTATTAAAGATGTATTTAACAGACTGGATGAAAAGTGTGTATGTGTTTTAGTTTTTGTTACTTTAGTTTTTCTGCTCTTGGTTGCGTGAGTTTGTGTGTTTTCTGTTTGTTTTTACCCGAGTCAGACCTTATTAAATATATTATAATATTTTTTCTGTTCAAAAAATAAAAGTATAAGAAAAATTAAAAAAGTATATTATGCTGTTGTACTATGTGCTTTTTTCCAGGCTGACAATTCAATATTCATATTTTTCATTATTATAGTTTGAAATCAGCTTCTATGGCAAGGTTTTGTTTGTTTTTTTAAAAATATGCACCTGCAAATAAAAAAATAATAATGTAATTCCCCACGATGCCGCTGTATAAATATGTTTGATACAAGTCGATTTATGTGCGACCGACGGCTTGAACCGAGTCAGCAGGGATCCAGACTGTCAAATGTATCCCGAGTTACTGTGCCAGGACGAGTTACTGTGCCAGGACGAGTTACTGTGCCAGGACGAGTTACTGTGCCTGGAGGAGTTACTGTGCCTGGAGGAGTTACTGTGCCTGGAGGAGTTACTGTGCCTGGAGGAGTTACTGTGCCAGGACGAGTTACTGTGCCAGGACGAGTTACTGTGCCAGGACGGGTTACTGTGCCAGGACGGGTTACTGTGCCAGGAGGGAGTTACTGTGCCAGGAGGGAGTTACTGTGCCAGGAGGGAGTTACTGTGCCTGGAGGAGTTACTGTGCCTGGAGGAGTTACTGTGCCTGGAGGAGTTACTGTGCCAGGACGGGTTACTGTGCCAGGACGAGTTACTGTGCCTGGACGAGTTACTGTGCCTGGAGGAGTTACTGTGCCAGGACGAGTTACTGTGCCAGGACGAGTTACTGTGCCAGGAGGAGTTACTGTGCCAGGACGAGTTACTGTGCCAGGACGAGTTACTGTGCCTGGAGGAGTTACTGTGCCTGGAGGAGTTACTGTGCCTGGAGGAGTTACTGTGCCAGGAGGGAGTTACTGTGCCAGGAGGACGAGTTACTGTGCCAGGACGAGTTACTGTGCCAGGAGGGAGTTACTGTGCCAGGAGGGAGTTACTGTGCCAGGAGGGAGTTACTGTGCCAGGAGGGAGTTACTGTGCCAGGAGGGAGTTACTGTGCCTGGACGAGTTACTGTGCCAGGACGGAGTTACTGTGCCAGGAGGGAGTTACTGTGCCAGGAGGGAGTTACTGTGCCTGGAGGAGTTACTGTGCCAGGAGGGAGTTACTGTGCCAGGAGGGAGTTACTGTGCCAGGAGGGAGTTACTGTGCCAGGAGGGAGTTACTGTGCCAGGAGGGAGTTACTGTGCCAGGAGGGAGTTACTGTGCCAGGAGGGAGTTACTGTGCCAGGAGGGAGTTACTGTGCCTGGAGGGAGTTACTGTGCCAGGAGGGAGTTACTGTGCCAGGAGGGAGTTACTGTGCCTGGAGGGAGTTACTGTGCCAGGAGGGAGTTACTGTGCCAGGAGGGAGTTACTGTGCCAGGAGGGAGTTACTGTGCCAGGAGGGAGTTACTCTGCCTGGAGGGAGTTACTCTGCCTGGAGGGAGTTACTGTGCCTGGAGGGAGTTACTGTGCCTGGAGGGAGTTACTGTGCCAGGACGAGTTACTCTACCAGGACGAGTTACTCTGCCAGGACGAGTTACTCTGCCAGGACGAGTTACTCTGCCAGGACGAGTTACTCTGCCAGGACGAGTTACTCTGCCAGGACGAGTTACTCTGCCAGGACGAGTTACTCTGCCAGGACGCGCTGTGTGTCGGGGCAAGAGAAATGGAGTGGCGTGAAGACGTCGTTGTCGGTATGTTCCACGTTAAAGCTTTGACCCTAATCTGTGTTCTCGTGTTCAGGAGGAAAGCTGAGGTTATGCTGAATCACGGCCTTTTCTCGCTCATCACTGAACGGCTGATGCTCCACTCGCAGCAGATCTCCATGACAACCTACAATGTGCTTTTTGAGGTGGGTCCGGCGCAAGCTTCAAGTGTAACGCTCGTTCACGAGTTCAGCCTGCTCAAAAACTCAAAAAAAAAGATTTTTTTAGACAAGACACACTTTCATTCTGCGATCGGTTAAAACTCATTGCAAGTGTTGAATCGTATTAATGGAAAATGTAAATTGTAAAGCTTCATAAACACGTCCAGCATCAATGTGACACTTGTAGTAAAATATATAAAACTTGTGAAAAGATGGGAATTAATGTGTAGTTCTTAACATGTTTTTGGCATAAAGTATATTTTGTAATTGATGTAAGACATTCTATTACCTAGATAATTGTCAATAATGAACTCATTGATGATTTTCATTCTTTTGCGACATATTGTGCAGCCCTAATGTAAAGATCTGTACGTACTTTCAAAACAAACGTGTCATTTACTCTTTTTTTGTTTTTACAATGACCCATTTTCTTGATCAAATGCAGTCAAATCACACTTCAGCTTTATTCCACATAAAATGTAACAAAAAAAAAAAACACACACTCTTTTAATTAATTTTTACTTCATTATCAGAGAAATAATTGCGTTGCCGTAGAACGCTCCTCAAAAACGAACGCTAACACCAATCAAGCTCAAACCCCGGACCTGATGCTTTGCCGTGTGTCGTGCGTTTGTGTGTATTCTATGTATTTCCCAGGTATTTGTGGATATTTATGACTTCTCAACTTGTCCGTCTCCCCCCGGTAGATCCTCACGGAGCAGGTCTGCACTCAAGTGATCTATAAACAGCATCCGGACCCCGACTCGGCCGTGAAGATCCTCAACCCGCGTAAGTGCCTGGCTCTGCCCTAAATCACTCGCGCTTGCCACCTCCCCCCCGCCGCCTCCCCCTTCATCCACAGGCGGCCGGCGAAACCCTCCACCGCTCCAGACTCCGCGCCGAACTCGCTCCCCACGGGAACGATGCCCCCGCCGCGCGCAGCCTCAAACAAATGAGAAGCATCAATTCTGCCGCCTGGGGGAATTTCCATAACCAGACATAAAACCAACCAAACGAGAGGAATTCCAGAACAAAGAAAGCGAGTGTGCGATCTGCGGTTTGAAGTATTGTTTTTTGTCGCAGTGAAAACGAGTGTTGGGCAAAATGAGATCAAACGTGTGGAGCTGCAGTTGTATGATCAGGCCGAGCGTTTACCTTTTAGGAGGGATAAAATGTGGAAGATTGGCCTATATCAGGAAGTAATTGTGCTAATTAATTATGTATGTTTATGTAATTAACATTTATATTATCAGGCTGTTCCGGTGTACATAATACGATTTACTATTTTAATTAATTACCACGTCGCATACTTTATTATTCTAGTGCTATTAAAGGATAATCTCAGTGGATTTCTTCAAAAATCACATAAAATAAAAGTCTAATGATTATTGACTTTTTAAACACGAACTATGCTCACTGACAGTTTATAGATAAAGAATGGGTACAAATTAAGTATATTATTAATGAAAACTTGAAATACTTTATTTTTTTTAAACATTTTTATTTAATATTGCCGCTGTCCTTGTCATAAAAATGTCTTCCGTGTGTGATTTAGAGTCTTTGTAGTTTAGTTAACGATTACGATTATCAAAACACGACTGTGATACATTTTTTATTGTCAATTACCTACTATTAGTGGATAAATCATTGAGGCCTTACCCAAAATGCACTGCGTTACCCAACATGAAGCATTAGCTACACGGTATTTGTTCTTCTTCTTCATTTTCAGGCCACTATTGTAATTATCGCTGTGGTATAATGGGAGTCCAATGTACGCATTACACTTGTAAGCAATCGTATTCAAGGTGCGTTTTATGATTGATACGTGGCAGGACAAATGATTAATCCACGCCACGAGGAAATATGACAAAAAAATTGCTGAAAAAAAAAAAATCACCTTTCACTAGGGCCAATTTAGAGTCACCAATTTTGCCTAACACATGCATGTCTTTGGACGGTGGGAGGAGCCGGAGAACCCGGAGAGAACCCACGGTAACACGGGGAGAACATGCAGACTCCACCCAGAGAGATCATGTGATGTTGGTCTGGTCCGGGAATCGAACCCATGATCTCCTTCTTGGGAGGCAAGCGTTTTTTAAAAAAAAAGTTTCTTTGTGTGAATTTCGCATAAACTAAGACCGGATAAGGCTAAGACTAACTAATGTCCCTATTGTGATGTCACTTCCTGTTATAATTTCTACAGATTTTTCTACTTTTCTCCACAAATACCTACTTGCTTTTTATAAAACTATTATTAATATGTACAGCAGGTATAAATACACCAAATAAAGTCAAAATTAGAAACTCTTTAAAACCTGTCGGGGGCACTTCGCGCTAACGCTGAGAAACACCTCGCTTTTGGCGCTCCTTTTCACATAGGAAGAAAAAACCCTGCTTTAATCAGTTGGAAATCCTAGCACTTTGCCGTAATCACAGCCCAGGTTTACTTCTCCTTCCCAGCCTTAATCTGACAAGGCTCTGGAGTTGTCACGCGTTGATTACCCTAAGCCTTTATTGTTCTAAAACTCTCCCCTCGCAGACCCCAAAGTATCTATCATAGGAAACTCTGTCGTCTGGCTTTTTTCTTTCTTTCTTTTTTTTTTTTTTTTTTCCTCGTTTGCGCGGAACTGCATCTGGCGGTCTGGTTCTCCTTTACCGTGCTGATTTAATCTACGACAAAACTTTCCCTCCCACTCCTCCTCCTCCGAAAAGGCCCCCTGATTGCGGTCTTTAGCGACGTCGGAGCCAATCAAACAAGCCGAGGAAGTTACCGTTTCCCTCGAATTAACGCGAGTCCGAGAAGAAGAAGACGCTCCCTCATTCCCGGTACTCGCTGCGGTAATTTTCCGGCGGTAAAGGTTCAGCGACTCGTAATTTGAGCGACTAAAGGTGTACAAAAACGACACGAAAGGCAAAAAAAAAAAGGGGAGGGGAAGCATCGGTTAGCGCCAAGGTCTGAGGAGACGAGTTGAAACCCAAGCCGCGACGTCTCCCCCGTTTCGGCGCAAATCGACACTGACAATGTCGAGATAAATCATCTAAAGTCGGTCTCTTTGGGTTTAACTCGAAGGCCCCGGCGTTCTCGTTCGGAACGATACGCAAACCATTACGCCACAATAAACATCAACAGTGTGGAAGTTTTGGTTGTTTTTATTTAACTTCTTTCCCCCCGTCATCTGTTTTGTTCATTCTTCGCTCAAGCTCCGATTCTCAGGTGTGTGGGACCAGGAACAGTCGGTGGCACAACGATTTGCACATGTTGAGACCGGCGTCGTGGCGTACTTGTTGGCGATCGGGGCGGTTTCGTGCGTTCAGATTCGTGCGTCTTCCTAACGTAGGATTTTCCGTTGGCGCCGACAATGGAAAAACGCACTGGAATCAAAGCACGTGACGTGGGAATAAGTTAAGAATCCGAAAGGCTGTGATGTGAAGAAACAGTACAAATGGAATATTTTTAAAATGCGCTCAATAGAAATCATATTATTTGTCCCGTAGTCCGTATGGTTTATTCAGGAATGTATTTAAAAGTAGAACCTTTTTCTTTTTGCATGATCGTTTTTGATTATTCGCTTCTTTTGGCCACAACCTTGGGAATACATCTCATAACCTTAACCCGTCACACTCCAATTACTAAAATAACAGTTCACGATTAATCAGATTAATTGCTGCAGCCCTAAAATAAACTAATTGTAGCTTGATAATTACGGTATGGTTTTTAATTGGACTTCACAGACTCGAACACATAGACGGCAGCATTATTAAATCAAAATGTCAAATGATTATAATTAAATAAATGAATAATAAAAAAAAGATTCAGTTTTTCATTAATAAATCACTTTATTCATAAATATTCTCTATCTTAAAAACTTTCATTCAGCATATTTCACCTTTTTATTTGGTCAAAAATGTACAAAACAACTCAAAATGTGAAATGTAAATAATCGTTTGACCCGTTTACTACTAAAACAATTGTTAATTTTCACACAAACTTATATTAAAAAGAGAGACTGTCGCTTGATTGAGAAACAATTTAGTTTCTCAAGTCATTTATTGGCGCTCATCACAGATCGTTAGAAATGCGTACAATCGCAGGTTACTCTGTGATTCCCAGCTGTAATTATCAGACCGTAGCACTAAAGAAAAGTATGGCCCGGCTTATACACGGCTGAACAAACTGTGTGTTTTGTGTTGCTCTGCAGAGATCCTGAAAGTAATCGCTGCTCTGCTGAAGAGCTCGGCGCCGTCCCAGGAGACGATGGAGGTGCGCCGGGTCTTCCTGTCAGACATGATCAAACTGTTCAATAACAGCCGGGAGAACCGCAGGTAAGTGTGGGACTGTTGGGAAGATAAACCGCCCCGGGCCTCAGAGACTCACTGCTGCTGTTGTTGTTGTTGTTGTTGTTGTTGTTGCTGCTGCTGCTGTTGCTGTTGCTGCTGCTGCTGCTGCTGCTGCTGCTGCTGCTGCTGCTTTTGTTGCCGACGCGCAGGAGTCTGCTGCAGTGCTCCGTGTGGCAGGAGTGGATGCTCTCGCTGGGCTACATCAACCCGCGCACCACCGAGGAGCAGAAGATCACCGAGATGGTCTACGCCATCTTCAGGATCCTGCTGTACCACGCCGTCAAGTACGAGTGGGGCGGCTGGAGGGTCTGGGTGGACACGCTGTCCATCACGCACTCCAAGGTCAGGCCGCTCATTGCACGCACACACCTTCTCACACACACACACACTTTCTCACACGCACTTTCTCGCGCACACACACACACACACACACACACACACACATTTTTTACACTCCATTGTCTCTGTAATAATAACAAAGAGCAACACTACAGTTCTTCAGTGATATGAAAATAAACAACAACAAATAACAGAGAAGTACCGAAAATACCGTATTTTCCGGACTATAAGTCGCACCAGATATTGGCGGTATACACTGTATTTATATAAGTCGCACCAGCCAAAAAATGCATAATAGAGAAGGAAAAACTCCAGTTGCAAGTGTGAAAATAACAAATAATATCACGTATAAGTCGCTCTGGAGTATGAGTATATAAGTATAAATATAAGTATAAGTCGCATCCCGGCCAAAACTATGAAAAAAGGTGCGACATATAGTACACATTATATTGCTGTAATATACAACCCCTCCCCTAAAAAGTGCAATCAACTATAATATAATGTTGCAATGGTTGTTTTGGAGGTATTCAAACTATTTAAAATGACCTGAAAAAGAAGAGTAGTGTAATATCCTAAACAAGAGTACAAAGTGTATAAGTATAAAAAGTTATTTCTGCACTTTTGTGGTTCATTTTATGGTCCAGTCACGTTTTGTGCAATACCTACATATGCCTGCAATACATATTTTAGCACACGCCTGATTAAAAATACCCTTTGCATTTAGAAAAATAAAAAATTGAGATCTTAATTTAGTCCTTGCCTTAACTTAATTTAAATTAAAAGTCCTAAAATCAGCCCCGGCCCATCCAAACGTCATCTTCTAGTTCAAATATCCAGTTACTTCCTTCCCATTTTAATTTGCCAATATGGATTTACAAGTGGAATTACATTGACGTTTATCTCGATGGAATACTTTGCTCCTTAGTCACCATATGATAGTCTAGTCAGTCCTATGCCTAATTCAATTCGTCCAATCAGAGACCGCGCGCGTGCCCATCAGATTGCGCCGTGGAAGCCGCGCCGTGACGACCGGTTAAAAGCCCGTCACCGTGTAAACCAATAGGAGCCGAGCCCGCCGACCTTTTCCGCTCTTTATTTACACGCCGGGCCCCTCTTTCTTTCAAACTGTACAGATAAAAATAAACTTCTGGCACTTCCCATTTCCAAAAGCCCAACCCGGAGCGCCGCTTTAGTAACACTGTGTTGATATCGCGTTACGCTCCTCTTTACCAGCGCTCTGGAGTAATTGAGATTGGTGTCAGATTGTGGTCGAGGGAGGAGGGGATGTTTAAGCCTGGCAGATTGAAGGTTAAAGAAGTGCTGGTGATCTGAGGAGTGCCGGGTGTGTGCTGTGCCAGGCTCTGTCCAGCAGGGGGCACAGGCAGACCGGGCGCGAGGCGGTGGTGGCTTGCGTTTGGATGCACTCGGCTCCCAGTGTCTCTCTCCACACCTTTAAACCACGTGCGAGTGAGCTCCAGCTGCAGTGAAAATGAAAATGTCACGACGAGACCGCGTGGAAATGCACGGGGCGCACAGGAGCAGGGGTTTGTGTTTGAGGGACTCGAGGGACTCGAGGGGGGGGGGAAGGGAGCGCGTGTGTGACGGGGAGGGCATCTGTGACAGGGAGGGCGGCGTGGAACCAGCAGCGTGACACGTGCAGACGAGTATGACAATGGGACAGCTTCAATAATAGAAACAATTGCACGTGTGTCGTCCTTGTCATCTGCGCTCTTCGGACTGTTGCAGTACTGGAGTCTCGACATCTTGTGGGACTATGAAGGAGAGAGATCTGTTTCTACGGCGAGCTGTCTCTTTAAAACTCCAGCTTGGGTGTGTGTCCAGTGTCCACAGTACAGTCCAGTAGTTTACCTCGCACACTGGCAGGAAGGTGCAGTGCACACACCAGCACACACATGTTGGCCTCCTGCTTGTGTGTGAAGTGGGGAGTTGCAGCCCCTCCAAGATACATGCATCTGCTATAAAAAAGCTAAAGAAACTCAATTGCAATTTTATTGTCCCGTTTGATAGATTTCCTGCCACCTTTGTAGCAGCGCAGCAGTTTGTCACTGCTGCTCTCTCCTCCCGCTGCTGCGGGCTGTGTATCACTGCACACACACATGCACTCGCGCGCGCGCACACACACACACACACACACACACACACATACACATACACATACACATACATACACACACACACACATACACACACACACACACACACATACACACACACACATACACACATACACACATACACATGCTCAGAGGCTTGTGTGAGTATGAGCAGGAACACTTCTCTGGCCTCCTTTTCTCCCGGGCTGCTGGGTTCTGTGAAGCTCTTTCCAAGTCCATTGAATATTCATTGGAGTCGTGCAGAACAATCAGAGAAACAAGGGCTCATAAATACACAGTCCGCCGGGAGCCTCTCCATGCAGGATTCTCAAATACACTTATTATATTATTTTTCCACTCCACAACTTCAAAGTCTTGTTTGTCTTTTGTCAACTATGTGAAGCATTCAGCCTGTTTAATGACATTTAAGGTGGTGTATGACTCAAAGCACCTGAATAAAATGCTAAATAATGTATGCAGATGAGTTCCTACAGATGAAATAATTATAATAAATTAAATAAACAATTTAATTTCATGATTCAACGTCAAATCTACAAAAGCATGTCATAATGTGCTCTTACATTTATTCACAGAACTGTTTGTTATTCATTTCGGGCGTAATCATTGACATGCAGAGGCGGTCTCAGGCTTGAACCCCAGATGTGGGTGCAGCTGGGCACGACTCACCTCTGCCAAGGTGCCACGCTCCATGCCCACTGCACACAGCAGTTTGGATGGCACATTCTCATTGTTCCCTGTACAACTACTATTATACTATAATACTCAAGGATTTTGTTGCAGATTACATAACTGACTATATTTTTCTGAAGAGTACATAGTGTGTACTGTTGGGTCACCTGCGGGTACTTTAAAGGAGACGTATTGACAAAGGGATAAACAAAGCGGGTGACAATACTGTGGAGCCAATACAATACATCAAGTGTTGTCTTTGTTCAAGTACCTGCAGTCGCTTCATTATACACTTCCTGTGTGTATTTTAAATCAGTTTGTATATATTATGCAAAGGAATTGTATCAATTGATTTCATTTATATTGGAGTGCCCTAAATGCATACATGACACATTTAGACTAAAAGAGATCAGGAAAACGAGCAGGTTGTATCACAGTGAACCAGTGGATATTTTAATATGCAAACTGAAGTGTTCACATGAGTTTTAAGGTGTTTCAAATGTAAGGTTGTTCCATAGTAACATAAACATGGCACATTCATCCCATATTTTCCCAAACTCTACTCAGTTCTTATAATGTGAATGAATATGGAATAATATTACAGTTTCCATTCATACATTCATACATTATGTTGTTTCTGCAATTGTTTAATTTAAAGTTGTACAATCACCCAAAATTAAACTAAACTAACCATCAAATGCACTTTTTATAGAGCAGGAGGTCAGGGTCTCCCATTGGTTTGTTTAAATGTGCAGATAATAACCGTGCACGTACCTACAGCAGGCCAAGCCAGTCGCTGTACATTTAGTCAGACTGTTTGTGACTTCTACACAGCAGCAGCAGATGACATTGATTTTGGAGGATGAACTACATTTAGCTAATCCGATTAGAGGCGCGCCGCCCTCCCCGTTCCTCCTTTGTTTTGCGGTTACTCCCTATCCGTCCATCTAAATGGGGGGACTCCCTGGCTACTACCGCGGGGGTCTCTGAAGATCAGCCCTCCCTCCACTACTTTACGCTGCGTGTATGAGGTGTAGCATTGTGAAGCGGAGTGAAAGAAGAGGACATTTATATTGAGCTAAACGAAACAAAAAATATGACACGACATGTTAAAGAATGCAAAAGATAAAACACAAGCTAAGTATCAGTTGGCATAGACATGTCGTCCAACTTTCTTACGCTAATGTTTGATCTTTGTGCCATTTTAGCTCGGTATTTGACTATTCCTGGATTATTTCCCACATCAAGCATAACACGGAGGTCACTTATAGTAAATAAATGTTACCCATACGTTTTTACATGCAGTCATTCGTTTTCTTCAGCGCGGCGTCCACCTAATCCTGCGTTACCTGTCACATTAGAGCGGCCCGCCATGCTTCAGAACATTACCATGGCATTTTTCCATTCTTGAATTAAATCAGAGTCGCTCCCCCCCTCATGCTTCAGCTGCCATTGCCTCTTCTATGTATACCGCATGTACTAAAATGTAGCTAGGTTCTTTAAAAAAAAAAAAAAAAACACAGACGTTTACTGCTGCCCCGGCCTTAGCGGTAACCGGATCGCTAACCGAGCAGGCATACGTCGTCTTAATGTACAGACTACATCCTGGATCTGTGACGTTATGTTGTGCTCTGCTCTTTTTATTTCATAGCAAAAGACTGAATGTTTTTAATTGCCAAAACCCCCCCTAAAAAACATCAAATTAAGCTCAGACTAATGGGGTGGAAGGTCTGGCTATGTGATCATTGAGAAGACGTGAAGTAGGAGGAGGACTACCGGTGCATTTAGAACAGAAAGCAGCTATGGATTAACAATCGGGGCTCCTCCACTAGCGAAGATAAATGAGCGTCCATGTAGCGGGCTAATTTAGAACAATAACGCCTAATTAATTACAAATAACTAGCTCCTTTCTCCCCCACTTCTACGCTCTTCCTGCTTTTGATCCCGTCTTTGTTCCCCCCCTTCATCCAAACGGCCTCGGGTTAAAACGCAACGAAAGCGGGTCTAGCTTTGCGTCGCGTCGCCTCCCCCTCCCCTTTTTTTTGTTCTGTTCCTACAATCTTTGACTTTCTGTCCTCCGAGCCCGATGATTAATGCCGGGGTCTTAAATTAGGCGTGGGAGGATTTGCCAATGCCGAACACGCACTCGTCGCGGCAGACAAACGCTAATAGTATCTAGCGCTAATCTATGACTGCTTACATGGATGGGTTCTTCCTCGAACGCCGATGTCCGTATAGACTAGCAGTCGGGCCGGACCTGTATCAGATGGCGCGGGGAGTGATCGGGGTTAATGGGCCGTGGGTCGTGGCGTGTAAGCGAGGGTGGGGGGGGGGGACTTTAAATATGGTTCAGGTGACCACAAACGGTCCCGGTGGTAACGCGCAACGATAAAGCTAAAACTGTTGGGCGTTTGCGTCTAGGTTCTGTCGTTTCCCGTCGGAAGATGACAAAGATGATTCAAAAAAGGAGGGTGTAGAGTTCTTAAGGATATGATTTTTTTTTAAAGGTGAAACGGTATTGAGGTTTCGTAGCGCTCGGCTCGTGCGGTTACTGGATGTAGCGCTTTGACAGGAGAAGGTGGAGCGAATGCCATTGATTATCTACCGACAATGGACGGTGCATTCATTATTGAGCAGGGTCGAGGCGTGTGCTCCCAAACCACAAGCCACGAGGTTTCAAAAGTAGCCATTTTTATGATTTCATATTTGACTTAGCCGACCGACAACCGAGAGCGGGCGATATTTTGACGAGAATGAATCTCGATAAGGATTTTCGGGCAATATTTTAACATTTGGCATCAGAAATGTGCTAAGATGTGGCTGTGAATGTCTTGATTGAGGTTCAGGTACTGCACAAAACCTGAATTGACCATAAAACTTACCAGAAATCTGCAAAAATATCACTATATAACATTGATTGGGCGAGATTTTGCAAAAAAAAATGTTTCCAATTAAATTTCAATAATTTTTTTTAATATACTGTATCTCCCACTGCCATCCAGAAAACACAAACAGGCATCGTAGTATACAGTAGTTATTACACAGTACAATGGCCTATTTCTGGGCACCCAAATTCATAATATAGTTGTAATTATAATTTTCTTCTACAACTTGAATTTTTTTGAATGAGTTTCATGGGCGCAATAAATACACAATTTCAAAATACCACACTTGCCTACATACTTATTTTACTTGCTTTTTACAAGTAGCCTATGCATTTTTTGTTTACTAGTTACTGTGTACAAGTAATCTTCTACTTCAAACCCACATATATGTATTCATGGGTTTTAGCTTCCTCTTTTTTGGCCATACTGTATTTTGAGACATTTTGCCCAGTCAAAAGATATAATATTTGTGCTAGATTGTCATCACTCTGAAACCCACGGATCACTACATCCTTAATCACGTTTATGCCACTTGCTGTCTTTTGTCAAGCAACTTAATTCATGAATGAGCAATGAATGAATGAGTATGTTTGTGACGTGTACACTCATTTACGCTCGTTTTACCTTCTCTTCTTCGGCGTGTCCAGGTGACCTTCGAGCAACACAAGGAGAATCTGGCTCGCATGTTCCGCCAGTACCAGCACCAAGAGTCCTCGTCCAGCGTCCACTCCATCTCTCTGGCCAGTCAAAGCTACGATACAGCGGACTATATCAACGGTCCGGATGAAAGGCCTCCGTCCACCGTCATCGAGCTAACCGTGGACGAAACCTCCCCGGAGCCCCCGGATTCAACCCCCGGCCAAACCCACCACAAAGATGCGGAGGACCGGGGACGAACTTCCATAACCGTGTCCAACATTTTGACGAGAGGCGAAGACGACGTCAAGGTGGAGGACGCAGCCGACGCTGAGGTCAAATCCGAAGCTGACGGAGACAAGGAAACATCGGTAACGGACAGCGCTGTCACAGACGAGGAGAAATCGGAAGTCGAGAAAGGTGAGTCGTCGACGTCCATGACGGAGGATTCTTTGAACGAAGCGGAATCCGAGTCGCTGGCGACTTCAGAGCGCCAAGAGGTGAACGAGTCAGAAGGAGCGACGGACGACGGCGGCGAGTCTTCCGCTTGCGACCGAGAACACGCTAGCGAAGACGAGAAAAGCCAGAAAGAAGCCGTAGTCGCTTCAAATGTGGAAGGCCGTGCTGATAAAGACGTCGAGGAAGAGGAGAAGAAAGTAGAAGCAGATAAGGAAGACGTCGAGGAAGAGGAGAAGAAAGTAGAAGCGGATAAAGAAGACGTCGAGGAAGACATCGAGGAAGAGGAGAAGAAAGTAGAAACAGATAAGGAAGACGTCGAGGAAGAGGAGAAAAAAGTAGAAGCAGATAAGGAAGAAGGTGCTGAGGAGAAGGAGGTCTCGGATACGGAAAGTCAGAAGTTGGATTCCCCGCAAGAAGACGTTGCGGAAACGTCCAAAGAAGAAGCCGCGACCGAGCAGTCTTCCTCCTCTGAGCCCACAGCTGAAGAACAGCCGTCCACGAGCGCAGCAGCGCCCTCTACGGGACAGGAGGAAGAACAGGCAAGTCGAGCTTCAGAGGCGGCGGTCACAGAGGAAGCTGCGACCTCCAAAGTGTCTCAAGAGGACCTACCTGCGCCCAGCCCCGTCAAAAAGGAGACCGTAGACTCCACCAGCAAGACCAAAGACATCAAAATAGCCAGACTAGATGTTTCCAACGTTGCCTTAGACACGGAGAGACTGGAACTGAAGGAGACCTCAGCAATAGTATGTACCATTATTTTTGATAATTTTCTTCATATTGAGGGCTTAGAGCCAAAAGTCAAAAGTTTTACGGTTGAATCAATCAAATAAACGTTTTTGGTGAGCTGTGTCCACTGCCAAAATGTTACAAAAAAATGCCCAATCGGAGAGGTATTGACAACAAACTGTTTTAATTTTTAGCTTTTTTCTGTACAAAAAGTGCATCAAATTTATTTACCTTTATTTTAAGTTTTAAAACTATTTAATTATGTATACATATTATTAACGGTTAAACAGTGGAAGTGTCTGTCATTTTTCACTGTGAAATTAAAGGTTTAAGTACAGATTTATTTAAAAAAAAATTCAGTGTACTAATCCATTAATCCAGCTATTATTCTTCTGATTAATTGATTAGTTGCTTGGCTCGCAAAACCATAAAAAAGAAAAAAAGTCATAAAATCCATTTTCTCAGCACATAGCATGGAGTCCGTGTTTTGTAATGTTAACAATTATTTGATTAATACATTTGTTGTTTAGTTTAATTGGTACTATTTGTTGGGATTCATCAATTCATCAAACTTGTTTCAGCCATAGTCATTAAGTTACTTGCACACATTTGATTCTTAGCCCCTGACATGTTTTATTATATTTTATTCTAATATACATTTTTCTTTTGCATTTGCAGAACACAACTCCGAGCCTGCCGTCGGCGGGATTGTCCTCTGAGCAGCCCAGAGACGCCGGCGCGTCGGCCCCTCGCTCCACCATGTTCCGTATCCCAGAGTTCCGCTGGTCCCACATGCATCAGCGCCTCCTCACAGACCTGCTCTTCTCCATTGAGACTGATGTGCAGATGTGGAGGAGGTAGGGTCACAGGAACCACAACTGCTGTAGTTAATTCCAAACCAATCCAGGTATCGCTCTCTTAACTTATGCGATCCTAGTGTCCGAATTATTCACCACAATGAGCTCAGAAGTGCTTTTCACAGCTTTCAGAGGCCAGAGCTAAGGCTAGCATCAAACAATAGCATGCTAACAGCACACATCCTGAGAATAAAGTGCTCTGTAATTAGTTTCAGACAACACAAAGCAGACTTATTTTGATTCTAAGAGCTGCTTTTACAATATATATATATAACTGGGCAAGGAAAATGTGACTTAAATACATGAAAAAATCGAATACATTCCCTTTAAAATCTACTATGAGTGAGTCAAGTTGTTTTACACATGCTGGATAAATGGATGTGATTCAAGTAGTGCACTCAAAAGTAATTTGCCAAAGTAATTCAATGGTCTGTCCCAATATTTAACGTAAATGTGATTGTTGCCAGTGTTTAGAGCTTCAGTGTTTTCATGATTTTTACCACGCACACGTTATGTAGAAAATATCGCGCTGCCGACCAACAATCACCTCATTTCTGTCACACTTTCAGCGTTTTAATATTTGCCCCGCTGTTTACGTAGCTAATACTAAAACACGGTGTCTGAATGTTGCTAAGCCTGTGCATTTCACCTGTTTCTGTTTTCTCCCCCTTCAGTCATTCCACAAAGACTGTCCTGGACTTTGTGAACAGCAGCGAGAACGTGGTGTTTGTACACAACAGCGTACACCTCATTTCCCAGGTGGTGGACAACCTCATCATGGCCTGCGGCGGCATTCTACCCCTGCTCTCCGCCGCCACCTCCTCCTCGGTGAGTATCCTGTTTATTTCTGTGCGTGTTTGTGTGTGTTTGTGCGAGAGAGTAAGCTAGTCTCATCCGCATGTACGCTATCCATCCACGTTGACCTTTCCCAATCGCATTACGTACAGTTAGCCGCCTTGCTAACATTGTTACGTGGTTTCCCTGACCCCATTGACTGTGACTCGCTCTGACATAATTCTTTAGTCCTGACATTGACCCGTTGTCTCGGCGTGCAGACTGAATTCATGTTCCCAGAAGTAACATCGAGCCGTATAGATTTAAGGATGGAAATACTGCTGTAAAGCCCCGCGCACGACATCATAAATACATTGCTACAAACCCGTTTTGATAAGATAAGAGAATATTCGCCGTTTTGTACATCTGCGTCCTATTTGTTCCCTAGCACGAGCTGGAGAACATCGAGCCGTCCCAAGGCCTGACGCTGGAGGCTTCCGTCACCTACCTCCAGCGCCTCATCAATCTTGTGGACGTCCTGGTCTTTGCCAGCTCTCTGAACTTCACAGAGATAGAAGCTGAGAAGAACATGTCCTCCGGGGGCATCCTCCGCCAGTGCCTGCGACTCGGTAACTCTGCATTTTATATATAGCTTTTAAAACCCAACTTTTGTCTCCCAACTGCCACGCCCTCATTTGGTAATGGAATAATCTGCAAATAGGTGTGATATCAGAATCAGAAAAGGTTTGTTGCCAACTTCGGGGGACAAAATCACAGGCTATGAACTGATGATTCGGTGCAACATACAACAATGAACAGTGATAAAAGCAAGAAATATCAAATAAAATAAGGCATGCGTTAAAGAAAAACAATTTAAATCTACTATAAGATAAACATACACTTGTGTAATGTACAGTTACATTTGCAGATGTTTACAGTGTGTTATGTGCAAGTTTATACACTGCTGCTTTAAATCCACACATAAATGAAGGTTGCTAAGTACCCCAAGTCCTAGACAAATATAAATAAATGAGATAACCCTAAAATGTAATATTTTTAGGGCTGTAGGTCGTAAGTCGTTTAGAATCTAAGAATTCAGGATTGGGTTTATTTAGCCTTTTTATAAAATACCTAGTATACGTTACTAGTACCTTTCTGTATAAATAGTTGATTTTGAAATCCTTTGCTTGTTACTGCGGTTTGGATCATAAATATACTTTATTGTTTTGAGCTCTTTTTGCTGCGTCACTCTTATTTTTGTTGACTCTACAGCCATATTTTGTACTTTTTTCCCCACAGAGCAGGTCGATCTAACAAGTCAAATCAAACTGGACGATGGCGAAGCATTTAGAAGGGATCAATGCCAGTTTTTCCTTTCTTTCTTGTCTTATTTTTTCATTGACAAACATGAAACGGAGAGAGAACGACACGAATAAACAATGGGACAAATTAAATGACGTACCGCATACATTTCCTTACACATTTTTCACAATTTTTGCCATGCTCGCATCTAGTTTTCACTGAATTTCAGCCATAGCTTACGTTTATGCCATCACAAGCAATTTCTATTTTCTAAGCTTCACGCCTCTAGCTTTGATTTTTCCACACAAAATTGCTTTAATTTTTTCCCCAACGTGCTCAGTTTGGCTTCCTTCACGTTCAGCAGTCGTCTCCCCACTTATTCGTTTTTTACCAAAGCCATTCGCAGTCATTGATCCACCTCTACCTCCAGCCTTTCCCCACTTCCGCTTCCCCCTCTCCTTCTCCCTCCTCGTCCCCCTCCGCTCTTATCTTGTTATTCTAACCCCATGCGCGGCGGCAACACTTGAAAATGGCCGCTATCGTGATGCGGTGAGTTCTCCACAACGGCCTTGGCTCTACCGTAGCCCCCGGCGTCTGTTGTAGGCTATTAACTTTTCTCCGACTGCATCAAAAGCCGCGCCTCGCCTCGGCTGAATAAAAGATACACGGCTACATTATTCATTCGCGCGCGGCGAGCTGCTTGCAAACGGAATACGGCGGTACACGCGCTCGCAGTATTTTCTCATTTAAATAATAACCGTACCTCAATTATGAAGCTCCATTGCGAACTGCTTGTAAAATATGAGTTTAATTATGGTTATTATTGCTCAAATTACCTTGAAAAACATGCATCCTTACCGTGAGCGGGCTTGCCTCGACACAGACCTGACTCCTAACCAAGAAATATTGTAAGCTTTTGCGTTGCATCCAACCCTAATGGGCTGTAAACAATGATATGTTTAGTTATGGAAGACGCTGACGCCGTAATGCCAATACCGTTGCGACGTTCAAAGGTTCAAAGCGAGTTTTCCGTCTTTGCTTTGGATACGGAAGTGTATGAATAACACGTCGGGCAAAATTCAACACGGAACGGTTCGTCTAGGCTCTAAATATTTGACCGTGTTGTTGTGGAAGGCAATGCCGCAGCTCTACAAGTCCCAGTTTAGAAAGCAGCTGTTATGAAATGAATATTTGATGAGGTTTGCGCTCCCCATAGCAGGCATCTAATCTGATTTAGCGAGACTGTAACAAGGTTTTAGCGTCTGAAGCCCTCCCGTCCCTCCCCTCCCGTCCCTCCTGTCCCTCCCGTCCCTCCCGTCCCTCCCGTCCCTCCCGTCCCTCGCCGTTCCGTTGTTGTTGTGTTTTTTTATAAATGGCTGTATGAAAAAGTAGTCCTAATGGAAAAAGCGAACCCATTTCCAGACAGAATAATTCCCTCCTCGGTAATCTAAATGGTTCAGAGTTAGCATTTGTCAGTTGTCAAGTACACAACGGTTGCGCGTGGGGTGGGGGGGTGGAGTGGTAGGGGAGGGGCACGGGCACCTACACCGCACATTAAATTAGAAAGGGAGCCAGTTTTGTAGGCCACCTGAAGTTGAGATATATTTTTAGCGGTTATGGGGACGTATCTTGTTGCCCAGTCAGCGTTTGCACGGCGGCGGTGTCGTTTGTTAAGGTGGATGTGATGCAGGAGCGCCGGCTGCACTGCGACCTTGGCGTGGGGCAGAGGTGGGGCAGGGGCGGCTGAACGATGGGGCTGGAGTTGGCCGGTGCGCTGACCTTGTCACGACCTGAGCTTTGTCACCGCCGCTGGTCTCTGTCGGCGAAGGGATGATGCTGCGCCCGCATTCACTTTTAGTCCTTCAACACTGTCGTCTTGAAATGTGCTCAAGTCATTCAAACGTATATGATTTATAGACTTTTGATCAGGTATATTGTGTTCTGATCCGCATATGTTTAAGTAAACCTGTTTATTTTGGCAGTTTTCCTTATGAGAGCTCACAAAACGGTGTCTCACAGCACGATGGGCTTATTAAAGGCCTTAAAGTGCCTATGACAGGTTTATACGATGATCTAATTTAGATTTTATTTGGTGTATTTGTACCTGTTGTACATATACATTATATTTTTACACCAATTGAGTGTGTATTTGTGGAGAAAAAATTGAAAAATCTGTAGAAAATGACAGGGAGGGGGGATGGTGACGCGTGCCTGCCCTTATGACGCGGTCTTGCCCCACCCCCCGTCAGTTTGGAGATTCGAGGAAAGGAGATAGTCTGTAATATAGGTAAAAACTGCGGGAATCAATATGATATTACCTGCGCATTCTTAAAGGTATTTTATCGAATGCAGCAAATGTTTTACTTCCTTGTTTGCTTTTTGCAGTGTGTGCCATGGCCGTGCGGAATTGTTTAGAGTGTCAACAGGCGAGCGTAAAGCAGAACAAGGAGGCCGCCGCTCGAGCAGCCACCGTCCTGGGAACGTCCAAGTCTGCAACTGCACAGGTGAAACAGCTCTAATGTATAGGCTATATTAGATATTATTATATCATTCTTTTAGCATGTGTGCAGCGTCATGAAATCAAACTTTACAAACCATAAAGTAAAGTTAACGCCGCACGAGAAACCGCATTTTACATTTAGGTTGCCTATTTTAGATTACCGTTTTTTCTGGACTATAAGTCGCCCCGGACTATAAGTAGAAGAAAAAAACATAATATAAGTCGCACTGGAGTATGAAATGCGGTTGCAAGTGTGAAAATGACAAATAATATCGCTCCGGAGTATAAGTATATAAGGTTAAATTCACATCCCGGCCAAGGTGCGACTTACGGTAAATAGTCAGTGTCAGTTATCGTTTTTGCAGTCGTTGCTTCCATTGCAACCAGAATAATCACGACAATCGATTTTGAGCTACGATTTGTCACATCTGGACCAAACTGTGGTCGATGAGAGGACGGCCTTCTCGTCGTCCTTCATTCCGACTGCGCGCTGTATCTATAGATCTGAAAACTCACTAACGCAGACCCTTTCGCCAGTGGCCTTTTGATTTGATACAGTGACTTCCAGTAAGAGTCCCGCCGCTCTTCCCTGAACCGGGTACTAAAGCTCATTCATAATGTAGCGGCTCTATAGAAAAGCCATTATGTTAAGGACAGCGTCTCCAGAGGAATCGCTCTCCCCCCGCGCCCCGGAACCTCAGCCCCTCGGATTAATAAAGCCGGTGTGGGTAAAGGGCCACGCTCGCCGGTCGACACGGAGCGCTAACGGTTTTGATTTTATTCATGAATGCAGAGTCCGGTGGACGCTGTGACGGGGGGAATGTCGCCCATCAGAGACCTGGACAGGCTGCTGCAGGACATGGACATTAATCGCCTCCGCGCTGTGGTCTTCAGAGATGTTGTGAGTGCGGCGCTAAATACACTGCGTTCTGGATGGTCGAGCGCGGCAGCGGGCTCGGTGCTCGGGCGGTCGTTTTCTTTAAAAAGTCACCACTTTGAAAGTCGTGGCAGGAGGCGTGACGCTGGGATGGCCAGGAAAAGCCCTTAATACATTAAATGTATATAAATGAATACAATTTTATACATCTTAATTTAGTTATTTTTTTACCCTTTATTTTCTAAACATGAACCAACAAAAACATACATAAACCAAACTCACCAATGCAAAAAGAGAAAGAAGAAAAAATAAATATATAGAAAATGTATAAATTGATAATAATATTAATAGTAAAAAAATATATGAATAATAATAATACTAACTAAATTAATACAAAATAAATTAATACAAAATAAATAAATACAAAATAAATAAACACAACATGAATAAACACAACATGAATAAATACAACATGAATAAATACAACATGAATAAATACAACATGAATAAATACAACATGAATAAATACAACATGAATAAATACAACATGAATAAATACAACATGAATAAATACAAAATAAATAAATACAACATAAATAAATACAACATAAATAAATACAACAAAAATAGATAAATACAACATAAATAAATATAAAATAAATAACTTCCACAGTGTTTCATTAAACGTATTTATCTTTTGTGCTTTAATAGCTTTAAAAGTGTTTTATCGCTAAAAAAATATAGCTTGAAAAACAAGCGTTTTTACCCACAGCCTCTCCGCAGAGCTGACCTGTAACTCTCCATTTTGTCTTCATTTATACACAGGAAAAGACTAATAAAACTGTTAAACAGGCCAGACTCGGGTAAAAGCATTTCAAGCAGGTCCTGTTCTGCAGCAACATACATGACTCTACAAAGTGTTTTAATGCTGAACGTTGGTATCCAGGAATGGGAAATATTCCAGGACTTTTCACCATCAATGTGTTACTATTATTTTAAATTAATATCCTCATTCTACTTACATGTATTACCTTTATAATGCCATCGGTTGCATAACCTGGATGTATAGCGCTTCTTGTCATGGTAGATACAGTCATTGCGATGCACATAGTTTAGTGTATCCCGTTTGTTCCAGGAGGACAGTAAGCAGGCTCAGTTCCTGGCTCTAGCCGTGGTGTACTTCATCTCGGTGCTGATGGTGTCAAAGTACCGCGACATCCTGGAGCCCCACAATGACAAGAAGGGCCCCCAGAGGTCTCAGTCTGCGAGGAGCACAGGTACTCGGCAGGGGCGCGACTCCCTGATAAATATTTACTGTCTGTGAGGGAGACGGGGCTGTGTTTTTCTCTGTTCCTAACCGTCCTTCCACATCGCTGTACAAAGGGAAAATATTTAGTGAGATTTAAAGTTGACTTATTCAAATTACAATTGCTAAAATTACAGCACTAATACCAATTGAATAAACAGAACGTACAAAAGAAGTGGGATATGTTCAAACTCTTTGATTGGTTATGTTCTTTCAAATTATTATCTGGCATTAAAATGTGTTTCTAAGTCTGTTAAAACACAACATTTGATCAATACTTAAAATAAAAAGTATCAAATGAAAAATATAGACAAATCGAAGTCTATAAAACATGTTTATCCATTTCATCATCTTGCTATTTTGCCATACGTCTTGCTGTATTATTAAAATTATTACCGTATTTTCTGGACTATAAGTCGCACCGGAGTATACGTCGCACCAGCCAAAAAATAAGTAATATCACATATAAGTCGCTCCGGAGTATAAGTATAAATATAAGTACAAGTGCTCCCCGGTCAAAACTATGAAAAAAGGTGTGACGTTATTTATTTTGTCCTATTATATTTTTCTTCAATTGTTATTTATGTTCATTATTTTTCCATTTATATGTTTACGTATATATATATATATAGCATACTTTTCTGTTTCTAAGAGCACACATCTTGACTGGATATTAATAATTTCCACACGTGTCTGTTCATTACCCACCAGACAGTGGCGCTGTGGCGGGCGGCGCCGAAGTGGAAAACGGCGTCTCCCTGCGCAGATACGACTCCGGCATCGGCGACGACCACGCCTCGGCCGCGGCCAGCGAGGCGGAGCTGTCCGGCGCGGCCCACGGCCCGGACGCCGTCTCCGAGGCCCTGTCCACCCTGTCCTCGGAGGTCAAGCCCGCCGCGGCGCCCGACTCAAAGGGCAAGAACGTGAAGGACATCCTGCGCAGCCTGGTGAGCGCGGCAGCCGACGACCTCACGGTGGACCCCAGTCTGCTGCCCCCGACCTTTTTAGGAGTGGGAGACGTGGCCCGGGACTCGATGCAATTCAAGTCCTTCGACAGGTGAGAGGACGTTTTAGATCCGTGCTGAAAGATGTGTAGATGATATGGATATGATTGGATTTCAGTTCAAGAAGATGTGTCGCAGTAACTGGCATCATTTTGAAATCACATGTACAAAACTGACTGAGAACAAAAAGTATTTTAGCTCCAAACTTTCTTGTGAGCCCCAGAGATAGTCACATGATAAGTTTGCTTTTTGATTTGTGAATGGTGAAAACTGTGCACATATTAATTAACGTATACATTATTTTAGTGCTAAGGTTTGTTCTGAATTAGATATAAATGTACCGTATTTTCCGGACAATAAGTCGCACCAGCCAAAAAATGCCTAATAGAGAAGAAAAAAACATACAAGTTGCACTTGAGTATGAAATGCGGTTGCAGATGTGAAAATAAAAAATATCACATATAAGTTCCTCCGGAGTATATAAGTATAAATATAAGTATAAGTCGCATCCCGGCCAAAACTATTAAAAAAGGTGCAACTTATAGTCCAGAAAATACGGTATATAACTCAATTACATTAGTCAAAGAGCATGGTACGTTAGTATGTGTTTCCCTTTTGAGAACAATCTAGCTGAACGACAGCTTTATCAGGGTTTGTCAGCACCACTCGCGTGTGTTCTCAGGCGTTTTGTTTCTAAAACGAGTTGTTCACACATGCTGCGGGGGATGTTTGAGAGTCAAACTTGGAAGACGTCTCAGCTGGGTATACCCCGGGGTGAGCTCAGCAAATACTGAAAAAAACATTCAGCTTTGGAAAAGTGTTATCTCTCAGACTTGTTTTATGCTCGTTTCTGATGCAGCTTCCCAGGCGCACTGGCACAAAAGCCTCAGATCATGAACGTCAATAGATTTGCTTTGCCGTTCTGTATCAACACACAAACTATTCTTTTTGTGCCTTGTGGAGCCAGTTTGCTCACTAGTAATACATGCATTCATGCTTCTATGCTTACTATGTCCTGTTTATTAACTTACAGAACACATATAATGCAAAATAAACCTTTTTGAGCTTTCAAGTGTGGAAAGCTAGCTTTTGTTTATTTCCCCTTGATAATTGCCTTTGCTGCGTGTAGATGGAGCTCTAACACAAACCCGGATGATATAAAAGTAATGTGCGCTTTCAGTAGATACATTCATTTAAGTTTTAAAATGAGAAGCTAAAGTATAGTAAGTCAAGAGCACTTTTGAGGCCAATAAGATAAGATAAGATAAGATATTCCTTTATTGTCCCACATGGGGAAATTTCATTGGTGCAACGCAGGTAGATACAGAGGTAGATACAGAAGAACAGATCACTAATAGGAAGTCTGAAAAACACTTTCAGTAGAAGATCTCCTATAAATAAATAAAAACTCTCATAGACAAATAAATAAATAAATAAATACCATTGCATGTGATCCCGACAGTAATTGCACATGAATATGTGTCTCGACAGCACATAGATTGCACATGAATTTCACAGTAATTGCACATGAATTGCACATGAATTCCAACAGCAATTGCACATATGACAGAATTGCACATCAGTATTAGGTTAGGTCAGTATTGCGACGGGATAACGTGACGATCTCCGGGTAAGACGACTGTTCTCCGCAGTTTCATGAGTTCCTCCTTTGTGGAAACGCGGTACGGCGCCGGCCGGGGGGGCGGGGCCGGAGCCGGGGGGGCGGGGCCGGAGCCGGGGGGGCGGGGCCGGAGCCGGGGGGGCGGGGCCGGAGCCGGGGGGGCGGGGCCGGAGCCGGGGGACTCAGAGCCAAGACACATCGCAACGACACGACGAAAACACTCAATCCAGCCGAACAAAGTCAAAACAAGTTAATTTAAAGCGATTCCAGTGCGTGTCCCGATCGTTCGTGAAGTTCCTCTTTCATATAAACGTGTACATAAACGTGTACCGACGACACGCCGTACTTTAGCGCGGCCGGAGGGCGCGGGGGGGGGGGGGGGGGCTGGTGGGCTCGCTCGGAGCTAGCTCACGTCACAACAACACAACGAACGCAACGAAAAACGCTCAAATCCAGCCGAAAAAAGTCAAAAACAGTTGAATTAAAAAACTATTCCAGCGCGTGTCCCTATCGTACAGTAAAATAGAAAAAATATACTAACTATATTTACAAAATATAGGAGATAAAGCACAATAAGTGTGAGAAAAAAGAGAGAGCGTTTACACCGGGCTGCCAGCTGTACCAGCGCCTTATGACGTAATATGGCTAATAACGAACAATGCTTAATATCTGTACTTCAAAACAATGCTTTTGTGCAGAAAACGTGTAGGTAATTAATTGCTAATTTGTGTGTGCACTATTGCTAGGGAGATGGACTGGAGTGAAGGTAGTATGAGGAGTGGTATTTAAATGGAGTTGTGTGGACTTTAAAAACACAGAGGGCACTTCCTAAAACAAAAGGGCACCGCCTCATGACAACGCTCAACTGAATGACAAAACGCACAACTCCAAGTAGAACTGGGCGATCTGGATACTCCAAACGAATATCATTTTTGTCAATATCACACACCCTTTATAATACTTTTTAATCTCAAATTTTGCTTAATGTGGGCACTTTAATTTTAAAATAAAATAAGATAAGATAAGATATTCCTTTATTGTCCCACATGGGGAAATTTCATTGGTGCAACGCAGGAAGATACAGAGGTAGATACAGAGGAAAAGAACAGATCACTTATAGGAAGTTTGAAAAAACACTTTCAGTAGAAGATCTCCTATAAACAAAAACTCCCATGGACAAAACCCAACAAGGGAAGGAGGGGAAAAAAATAATAAAGATAAAAATAAATGAATGAATGAATAAAAAAATAAATAAATACGTTACAGTTTGTGGACTCTGTTTCTAACAAAAAACTACTGTCCTCGGTTTATTTGTTTATTTAAATTGATCCAGAGCAATCAGCTCGTCTTCCTGGGTCCATTACAATTAGAAACATAATACATTTCAAGTACAATAACATGGTTATAAACCATTACATTTCAAGTACAATAACATGGATATAAGCATTACATTTCAAGTACAATAACATGGATATAAGCATTACATTTCAAGTACAATAACATGGATACAAACCATTACATTTCAAGTACAATAACATGGATACAAACCATTACAATTCAAGTACAATAACATGGTTTTTGATCGTTCCATTTCATTATAGTAACAATTCAACTATTCTTTGCAAATCATGTTAGATTTCAGTCCATATTAGTGTACAGTACAATTTTAAATCACACTTTTTATAGCAAGTCTTAAATATCTAACACATGACTTTTTAGGTTAATGTTTAAATGATTGCTTATTTTTGAGTTGCCTCATTTGAATGGGAATGCGTATGCTCTGTACTAAACAGTTCTTTTTAAAGTTGGATTTGGGATGTGACCATTGGCTGCGGTTCTAGTGTTATGCTTATAAACGGTATTACAGTATTTTACAGCATTTTTAAGGTCATTGTGTTGTTGTTTATCAAGCTACCTATTGTAACTCGTATTCTTTTGTCTGAATTAAGCCACGGCAGAGTGGAATACATCAAGTCTTGCTGCTTTATAATGTGGATCTATTCCTTTTTTGAGCTCATACGGGGATAGCGATCCCTTTTTTTCTTTTTTAAATTAAAAAAAGCAAACTCGCAGACCGGCCCAGGTGAGACGGGACAGCCGCCGGTCTGGTTTGAGTTTGCTCGTCCTCGGTGCCTGGTGAGGAGGAGTGGGAGTACGGTCGACGCCTCCTCCGGGGATGATGTCAACTTCAACATGTTTCCCACAAACTGCCGCCGCCGCCGCCTCCGCCTCTGCCGCTGCCCCCCAACTGTGGGAATTCCAGGGCATCTTTATCTTTGGAATGCTTTGTCAGGTCTCCGGACGCTCCTCCTCATATCAGGGGGGATTAGGCTGGCTCCCGTCCGCTCGGCGTGCACAACTCGCAGGCAGGCAAACGGGAGCTGGAGAGCATAGGCCGACAGCTCGCGCTTAGTCCGGGCCAAAACCCACAGACTTAATATTTCTGACTGCAGGTAATGGAAGTGGCTCTGAGGAATGGACGCTCCACTTTAAAAGGCCCGACTCACGCAACTGCACATTAGCGGTCATTTGTGGCGACGGTCGTAAATTTGAAACGTTATAAAAGTCATATTTCATCTCTCTGCCGGGAGAGTCTGGTGGTTGTGATTGCAGAAAGGAGCAGGAGCGTACAGTAGGCCGGTATTGAGGTGCTCTGGATACTTTTGAATGCACGTTTTATAGGTCCTTAAGTAAACGTCACGGCCAGAATCGGACCGGAGGAATAGTACGAGGTTTGAGACGTGTATTGCAGCGGATTGAGAAAGCACAGTTTGGAACGAGTAATGCAGCTGTAAAAGAAAGTTCTGTTTATGGTCCAAAAGCAGTTTACACCCGAATAAAAGATAAACCTTCACATTATGCGTTTGTCAACAACATCACTGTGTTTGAATTGTTATTTAACTCTTATTTCTGTTTTTCTGTGGCTTTGTTTCTGCTCCTTCAACTATGAAAACAGATTACATATTAGCATATTATTTACTAAATGTCTCCTTGGTAATATAACGGTAAATCCTATTATGTTGTAAAAAACTGTATTGAATGCATCTTAAAAAAAAACACACACCACACATTTCATTGTGTGGTTGTGTAGTGTTAGTATTATATTTAATTTAATACAAAGGTACATTTGTTAAGGTATCATTTTTCTTTTTTTTTGCCCTGTTTTTATTTATTTATTTTAATTTGTATTTATTTAATTTATTTTAATTTAATTTATTTAATTTATTTAATTTATTTAATTTATTTAATTTATTTAATTTATTTAATTTATTTAATTTATTTAATTTATTTAATTTATATTTTCAGTTTTCAAATGTACATAAACAAAACAAACGCACAAAAAAAGCACAGAACACAAAAGAAACTGACCAGAGCTAAAATGAAATATCAGCTGAACATTCAAAAACAATGTCATATTTAATTTAGAATAAAACTAAATATGCCAAACTATTCCAAAGTCTTTCAAATTTGTCCATTTCCAAATAAAGTCAGAATATTATTTCCCTTGATCCAGTCCTTGATCGTTGGTGATCAAAAGGACATTCCAAAGGTATCCATTCATTGTGCAGGAGTTTTAAGGCCCAATTACACAGTTCTAAAGTTCAGAGGTTGGCAATATCATATGACTTATTTAGAAAAAATAAATAAATAAATAAATAAATAAATATATATATATATTCTATGCTACAATGAATGATATTATGTTTTTATTATTTATACGTAGGCTACCTGATGACCTTTTTCAAATCAAATCAATTTATTTTTGTAAGGCCCAAAATCACAACAACAGTTGCCTCTGAGGGCCACAGGGAGAAATGAATCAACAATGTCTGTGGTGGCGATGAAGTCAGACAATGTCTGTGGTGGCGAGGGAGTCAGACAATGTCTGTGGTGGCGAGGGACGATGTCCCAGGGTCCTCTGTCCTTAGACTCTCCTTCTCGGCCAGGAAAAACTACAAAAAAACCTCTTTGGGAAAAAAGCGTAGAAACCTGGAGGAGTTCCAGTGAAGGAGAGATCCGACTCTCACAGACGGACAGACGGACACGAGGGAGACTGGAGCTGGACCCACTCTTCAGGCAGATGAGGGACCGACTGAGGCGAACTGGACCCACTCTTCAGGCAGATGAGGGACCAACTGAGGCGAACTGGACCCACTCTTCAGGCAGATGAGGGACCGACTGGTCTCATTTCCCCCCCAAATTTGTTTAAATTTTTTTATAAATAAATAGGCAAAAAAAAGTCTATCGAGACCTTTTTGACTTTCATACAATTTTTATATTTATTTCTGGTTGGGACGTGATACAATTCCCACAAGACAAGACACAAGATTGCGTCAACGGGAACGAGACGAGACGCGATTTTGACACTGATAAAAATCAATAAACGGTGCGGTTCCTGTCATTGTTTTGCTGCTTTTTTTTTGGGAACAATGGCTTCTCCAAAATCTGCCACTCACAAAAAAGACGTTGGAAAGAATCCACCCATTCAACATTGTCGGTTAAATACTCCTCAAGCTTCATTAAACTACCATAAATGTCCAATTGCGCCGCGCCCCGCTCCATATCTACCTCCTTTGTCATAACCTCATCTCTGGCCCTGCCCATGCAGATGTTGCGTCCGACCCGTATTTATTATCTTGTCTCTCGTCTTAATCACTATTTAGCCTCTCCCCCTGACCAGTAAGTCTTCCCCTGCCATAACACAGCACCTCCGCGGCCCAAATTTACGAGCCCGGTGAAAAGCCGGGATCGCCCAGATAAAACCCGGGTGTGGGTCAGAGGGTGAAGTATCCCCACTGATTTATTTGGGCCGTGCAAACCTGCTCGCTCGCCCCCCCCATCCGTCGCTGAGCTATGCCCCTGTTTTGACAGCCAGTCGGAGAATGTTTGCTGATGCTAACCAGAGCTAAACATTGTCATTGTGCAAGCCGGGGATTTGGACAGTAGAATGTGCGAGCGGTCGACACGGGGGGATATACACGGGGAAGGTTGTTAGCATTCCCGGGACGGCAGAGGCTGCGTGCGTGCGTGCGGAGGCAGATGATGCGATAAGTCGTGTTGTTAATGGCGACGGTCTATTCAAACAGACGCGCTTTAACTCCTCGCGGTTAAACACTTTGGCTGAGGGTTTGTCCGTTTCGCTGAGAGTCGTTAGCACCGGAAATGCGTGAATACAGGGCTGTTTTCGTCGCTTTAATTGTCTGTAATTGTCGAGGGATATGCTGTGGTCTTTTAAATCGAGAGGTGCTCTGGCGGTAAACACACGTGGCAACTATATTTGAAGGAAATTTGACAATCCCCCCTAACGATTCGAAGTGCGGAAGAAAATATAGACGCGAAAAGCAGGATTATCCACCCCAAAAACGATTCTGAATAATCAATATACTGTATTTTTTCCGCACTATAAGGCACACTTAAAAGCCTTCAATTTTCTCAAAAATGACACTGCTTTATAATCCAATGCGTCTTATATATGCATTAATTCTGGTTGTGTTTAAGATAAGATATTCCTTTATTGTCCCACATGGGGAAATTTCATTGGTGCAACGCAGGAAGATACAGAGGTAGATACAGAAGAACAGAACAGATCAGACGAATAAATAAATAAATACATAAATACCATTGCATGTGATCACGACAGTAATTGCACATGAATATGTGTCACGACGGCACATGGATTGCAGATGAATTTCACAGTAATTGCACATTAATCACGACAGTAATTGCACATATGACGGAATTACACATGGTTAGGTCAGTATTGCGAGTGTTCAGGACTAACAGTGTTTGTTATAAAGTCTGACAGCAGCAGAAGGAAAGACCTACGAAATCTTTCCTTCACACATCGAGGGTGGATCAGTCTCTCACTGAAGCTGCTCTCCAGAGCGGACAGAGTGTCCTGCAGGGGGTGAGACTCATGGTCAAGCATAGATGTGAATCCAGCCAGGACCCTTCTATCTCCCACCTCCTGCACCGAGTCCAGAGCACAGCCCAGGACGGAGCTGGACTTCTTGATGACTTTGTCCAGCTTCTTCCTCTCCCTCTCTGTGATGCTGCTGCTCCAGCAGGCCACACCATACAGGAGGGCTGATGCCACCACAGAGTCGTAGAAGGTCTTCAGGAGTGGCCCTGTCACTCCAAAAGACCTGAGTCTCCTCAGGAGGTAGAGCCGACTCTGGCTCATCCTGTACAGTGCGTCTGTGTTATGAGTCCAGTCCAGTTTGTGGTTCAGATGAACACTCAGGTACTTGAATGAGTCCACTCTCTCAATGTCCCGTCCCTGGATGTTCACTGGTGAGGGGGCAGTGGGGTCGCGTCTGCGGAAATCCACCACCATCTCCTTGGTCTTCCCCGCGGTGATGAGGAGGTGGTTCCGCTGACACCAGTCCACAAAGTCCTGCGCCAGTCCTCTGTACTCCGCATCATCGTCGTCCGTGATGAGTCCGATGATGGCAGAGTCATCAGAGAACTTCTGCAGGACACAGCTGTCCGTGTCATGTCTGAAGTCTGCAGTGTAAAGGGTGAAGAGAAAGGGCGTGAGGACAGTGCCCTGGGGCGCCCCCACACTGCAGGTCCGAGTGTCAGACACACAGTCCCGTGCTCTCCCAAACTGGGGTCGGTCTGTGAGGTAGTCCAGGATCCACTCTGCCAGGTCATACTCCACAACAGCCGTCGCCAGCTTGTCCCTCAGGAGCAGCGGCTGGATGGTGTTGAAGGCGCTGGAAAGATCGAAGAACAGGATCCTCACAGAGCTGCCAGGCTTTTCCAGGTGAGAGAGCAGCAGGGAGATGACGGCGTCCTCCACTCCGATGCCAGGCCGATATGCAAACTGCAGCGGGTCCATGGCTGAGCTCACGGTGGAGCGGAGGTGGTCCAGGACCAGCCGCTCCAGTGTCTTCATCAGGTGGGACGTGAGAGCCACCTGCCTGAAGCTGTTGAAGTCTTTGGCGCGCGGTGTCTTAGGCACAGGTACCAGACAGGAGGTCTTCCAGACCTGTGGTACCACCCTCAGCTTCAGGCTCATGTTGAAGACATGCTCCATAACTCCATACAGTTCATCTGCGCAGGACTTAAGGAGCAAATTGATTTTGTGTGGTACACGTTTTGTTTATTCTTAATGCGCCCTATAATCCCTTTATAGTTCGGAAAATACGGTAATTATAACGATATTGACATGAGCTGCTATTGATACATAAATGGCAGAATGAACACTTCAGTAGTTTGTTAGTGTCTATAATGAGTCATACAAGTTATTTCCACTATATATTATACACTGACCCCCAGAATAGATCTTTATTTGACTTTTTTTTTTTTTTTTTTTTTTTTTACAATTTCGACAGGCCTGGTGTTGTTTGTGTTGAAGATAGTATATTTAAATTCACTTAACTTATTTTTATTAACAGAAAATACAGTTGAAGCAGAGATTGTGATCAGTCATATTTTTCCCTATTTTTTTGTAAACGAGCTGCTACTTGTGGCTAGTTGGTTGATTGATTGTGGTTAGTTGTGGTTGATTGTGGTTAGTTGATTGGTTAGTTGATTGGTTAGTTGTGGTTAGTTGTGATTAGTTGGTTGGTTGGTTGGTTAGTTAGTTATGATTAGTTAGTTATGGTCGATTGTGGTTAGTTGTGGTTAGTTGGTTGGTTGATTGGTTAGTTGTGGTTAATTGTGGTTAGTTGGTTGGTTAGTTGTAGTTGATTGTAGTTCGTTGTGGTTGATTGTGGTTAGTTGGTTGGTTGGTTAGTTGTGGTTGATTGTGGTTAGTTGGTTGGTTGGTTGGTTAGTTGTGGTTGATTGTGGTTAGTTGTGGTTAGTTGGTTGGTTGGTTAGTTGTGGTTGATTGTGGTTAGTTGGTTGGTTGGTTGGTTAGTTGTGGTTGATTGTGGTTAGTTGTGGTTAGTTGGTTGGTTGGTTGGTTGGTTAGTTGTGGTTGATTGTGGTTAGTTGGTTGGTTGATTGTGGTTAGTTGTGGTTAGTTGGTTGGTTAGTTGTGGTTGATTGGAGTTTGTTGTGGTTGATTGTGGTTAGTTGGTTGTTTGGTTAGTTGTGGTTGATTGTGGTTAGTTGGTTGGTTGGTTGGTTGGTTGGTTGGTTGGTTAGTTAGTTATGATTAGTTAGTTATGGTCGATTGTGGTTAGTTGTGGTTAGTTGGTTGGTTAGTTGTGGTTAGTTGGTTGGTTGGTTGTGGTTGATTGTGGTTAGTCGTGGTTTGTTGGTTGATCAGTTATGGTTGGTTGTGGTAAGTTGTTGGTTAGTAGTTGGTTATGCAATCGTCTGGCCTTAATCATTCCCTCTCCATCCTCCTGGTGGTGATGTACTTCTGTGGGCACATCTCACCTGAGGCTGACTCCCAATGTGCCAACTCTACCCAGCACCCATCATTCACAAACACTTTATACAACAGCAGGATGAGTCTCAAGAGCACAATGCACTGGTTTACTTGTGAAAATGTATATAACACAACTTTCTTTAGCATTTTTAAATTACTTTTTTGTACAAATTTAGCTCTACAGAGAAACTGAACCAGCAGCTTGTCATAAAATTCTTATTTATTTTGAATGTTTGTTGTATTTCCTCCTGGTTTTTCAATAATCTGTTCTGCTTTTAGCTTTTTATACAAACTGCCCATCTAAATACCTTATTAGCACAGCGTAGCGTAGCGCAAGATTCTACTACATTGACTGGATATTCTGCTACATGAATATTTGCTCAGAACAGATGACATCAGAGGTGTTTTTAGCCTGTTTAAAATGCACACACTGTAATGCAAAAGTGAAAGGTGACTTTGCTGGAAAGACTTGTTTGCACCGAGTAAACTGAATATCAATGAAAAACCGAGGAAAAAAAGAAAGTTGAGATGAAAGCTCTGCTGGAAGTCTTCCTCTCCTTCACGTGACAAGGTTAAAGCGACTGGGGCTTTTTCCGTGAAAGCGACTAAACGCCTGACACGCAGACACAGGCTTACATACTTTTGAAAGGGAAAATAACGTAAACCACACTTACTAACAGAGCGCTCGTATTAATAATGCGATGGATGCTCCATACGGATATTTAGATTTCAAAATCCATTGCAAAACACGCAAATCTATCACCATATTCACTTTTCACGAGTATAAATAATAAAAGAAAGTATCTGCCTCTGATATGAAAGAATGTGTGGCACGATTGTGTAAACATACGGCCACATTTCGAGCCTAATTGTTCTGTTTTAATTGTTTACTCTGTGGAATGGCACATGGGCACACAGACTGGGGCAACGGCCAAAAGAAACAGGCGCCATAAAATTCTACCACTTTTTCTACATCCGCTGATACGTCGGCCATTAATGACTGCCGATGCCAAAAACAAACACATTTAAAGAAAAATCTGGTACATAAATAGCCTCAGTTGTCGAATCTCCTTTAATTATTGACCTTTCTCGCTCATTTCTCACGTTTTACCTGAAATACTCACTGCTTTCATCGGTCGCAGGTTAAAGCCTTGTAAATAATTCAGGCGGGTGCATTCTGCCGCTGGTGCTCCCGTTTGGGGGGGTCGGAGGGGGGGTCCGCTCGCTGACTGGCTGATGAATCGACTGGGGGACGGCCCACTCATGATAAGTGCGTGTAACGAGCTGCTGAATAATTTACTGGGCCGGTTGCCACGGAGCAGATGGAAGGCCACAATACTGTGCAAATATGTCGGAGGGCTTCTCTGGACACGTTCAGGCGCTTGATTGTACACACATATGCATATATTCACGTATTTAAACGCGTCGTCCCTGCCCCCTGGTGTTGACATCTCTCGTATCCTGATAACGCCGTCTGTCTCAGAAGAGCGTCCAAATATTTGCTTGATTTGCCTTGTTGTTACTAGTTGTAGGGTTGTTTTTTTTAAATGAAATTACACAGAAATGTCTATATCAGGCTCATATGTTGCTCGCTGTCTAGTTTTACATTTTTAAGTAATTTCATGGCTACTCTGGCAATGTTGACTTTCTCCGCTTTAATCATCCGACCTGTTTGTTTAAAAAATGGTTTTGCCCGACGATGTCACGACCAAATCAGTCACGCTGCTTTCTTGGCATTCTAAGTATCGTGCCTCCGGACAGAACGACGGTATGTGCTGGTCCGAACCGCTGACCTTCTGATTGCTGGACAAGCGCTTTATTTGCTTGAGCCACAGAGTTGTTTTTTTGTTTTAAGCATTCTTTCCCCTCAAAAAAGGATCAATTCATTCCAGTTTGTTAGCTGTCAGTTAATTAGGTAGAAAAGCATTACATAACCATTTTACAAGCGATCCATATCTAAATAAATGCCTCTTATTGCCTCTGCTGATTAAAAAATTGACTGATTGCGGAACAAATATTGTACTTTTACCCGTATTTTCCGGACTATAAGTCGGTGCGACTTATACTTATATTTATATTTATATACTTATACTCCGGAGCGACTTATATGTGATATTATTATTTTCACACTTGCAACCACATTTCATACTTCAGTGCGACTTATATATGTTTTTTTTCTTCCCTATTATGCATTTTTTGGCTGGTGCGACTTACACTCCAGTTCGACTTATACTCCGGAAAATACGGTACATGTTTACGACAATACTGCAAGCATAAAGTAAAACTAGTTTCGCCGTTTTTTTCTGAGCTTGTTTTTACGGGACGAAAAACGGACAAATCTGACCGTCTTTAAGAAAGCCGCGTGGCCCCTGAGATCCTTGTTCCCACGAATCAGCGAACGCTCAGCCGCCAGACTTAAACATTCTCCGTAACTTTTTAATAGACGCCATCAGCTGCTTTAAATCTGCAGCGCCACGGGAAGCCCACATCGCCTATGAATGTTTTTTCCCGACTTCACATTCCCGGAATCTCAGTAGCTCGTCTCCATGTTTTGCTGCTGTCGGCGTGCGTTCAGTGAGCGTCCGCAGTCGCCTGTGATTAGAGTCGGCTTCTCCCGTGTCAGCGCCGATAAGCGGGGGCCCTTCTCGCTTTGATGGGCCCAGTGGTCTGTCAGAGCCCTGGTTTCTGAGATGACGGCTTATCTGCACGCCGCCTCTCCTCCCGGCTCCCCGGACGGGAACGCCACTCCTGCGCACCGGGCACTTCCTGTTCCTTTTACAGAGGGACATCTAAAGGGGCAGCGCTATCCCGACCTGATAAACCGGCGTGTAAACAGTCAATACGAGCGCAGCAGTCAGACAGTTTGAGTCACAAATGTGTCAGCTAAGAAGGATAATAAGAGAAGGATAAGTAATGAACAGACTTTAAAGTGATTTGTTTCTTCACTTGTTTTTGCCATCTGATGCCTGTGACCATTTAGCTCTTTACCTTTGCTCCAAACATAAGATAACACTATAGGAGACAAAAAAAGCACTTGGTAGATAGGTTTTCATCCTTGACGGAGCCTTGAGAAAGTCCAAAGTTACTAGATTGAATTGAAATGCAACTTGCTCCTACTTAGATACAAAAAGAGTTCTCATGCAAGAAGAACATGTTCTACTTTTCACAAATTGATGAGAATTTATAAGAACCTTTTGTCTTTCCACACCATTCTCCTGTACCTCAGATTATAAGTAAAGTCATGTACAGTACACATTTGTGCAGCTAAATTAACTCGATTAATTAAATAGGTAGGTCTTTCCTTCCTGCTGCTGTCAGACTTTACAACAAACACGGTTAGAGATGAACATGTGTCATTCATCTCCATATTCATGTGCAATACTGTTTTTTCAATATTCTCTGTACATATAACAGCTGTAAATAAGAGTGTCACTATTGTTATTATATAGTATAAGTTTTTATAAGAGTGTTTTTATAAGTTTAATTTTTTTTTCACTTCTGTACCTACTTTGTGTTGCAACATGGAATTTCCCCATTGTGGGACAAATAAAGGCTTATCTTTATCTTATCTTATCTTAAATGAGTTGGGTTAGTTGGCCCACTGACCTGACGATGCGTGGTTAGATTAAACGTATTTTATAGATTAAACGTTATAGGATAGCAAAATAAAAAAAAACATTCATTTAGACAAATGGATGTTGTTTTTGTTTGTTACTTTTAGCAATTAATTATCTTTTATTTTTAATTTTTATGGGAACTCATCGCAAACGTTGTTGTTGTGGTGGTGGTGGTGTTGCTTTTAATGGCGGTGGGCAGCCAACTGAAAAGATGCATTTACCGCCACCTACTGTGGTTGTGCATCTTCTGTAGTTGTGCGTCTTCTGTAGTTGTGCGTCTTCTGTAGTTGTGCGTCTTCTGTAGTTGTGCGTCTTCTGTAGTTGTACGTCTTTTGTAGTTGTGCTTCTTCTGTAGTTGTGCGTCTTCTGTAGTTGTGCGTCTTCTGTAGTTGTGCTTCTTCTGTAGTTGTGCGTCTTCTGTAGTTGTGCGTCTTCTGTAGTTGTGCGTCTTCTGTATTTGTTCGTCTTCTGTAGTTGTACGTCTTCTGTAGTTGCGTGTCTTCTGTAGTTGTGCGTATTCTGTAGTTGTGCGTCTTCTGTATTTGTTCGTCTTCTGTAGTTGTACGTCTTCTGTAGTTGCGTGTCTTCTGTAGTTGCGCGTCTTCTGTAGTTGCGCGTCTTCTGTAGTAGCGCGTCTTCTGTATTTGTTCGTCTTCTGTAGTTGTTCGTCTTCTGTAGTCGTACGTCTTCTGTAGTTGCGCGTCTTCTGTAGTTGCGCGTCTTCTGTAGTTGCGCGTCTTCTGTAGTTGTACGCCTTCTGTAGTTGTACGTCTTCTGTAGTTGTGCGTCTTCTGTAGTTGTGCGTCTTCTGTAGTTGTACGTCTTCTGTAGTTGTGTGTCTTTAAAGTACGTGTTTTACATTATACAGTGTAGACATTTTTTAAAAAGATGAAGAAAGAGACAGCCAAAGAGCATCGCTAACGTTAATAATCTACACAAAACAGTTGGTCACGTGTGGTCAAGTGGTGGTCAGTTGCCAAAACGGACCTGGTAGTTTTGTTTGTTGTGGTCAGGTGGATGACACTCACTCCTCCACTGAACCTGCACCGGAGCACGTTTATGGAACGGCGCCAGCCAATACAACGCAGGCGTCGTCTTGTTGACTTGTCTTTTCTCTCTACAGAAGTGTTGTCATCGCCCCGAAGAAGCCAGGAGTGACCCCTGCTCCGGCCCCGGCCCCCGCTCCGGCCCCAGCCCCGGCCCCTGTCCCCGCAGCCGGCGCAGCCTCTGTGTCTGGAGGCACACCTCTGGAGAGCGTGTCCGTGGTATCTGCCCCTGATGCCTCACAGAGCACCGCCGCAGACCCCGCAGCTGGTCAGTACGCACGCACACTGATAATGCAACAGGCCTGCTCCGAGCTGATGAGTGCCGGCACTCAGGAGAGCCACAGGATTAGCTCACTCTGACTTTACCGAGGTGTACGGCCTAATTCAAACCACTGCACCAAATACTGAGGCTCAGGATGTCCAAGAACCTGCAATAAAAACTGCCCGAGTATTTGAAGTGGGCAAGTAGTATGAACATTGGACTATCAAGTGTATAAAGGAAGAAAGAAAAATATAAATTAAAATATTGACAAAAACTTGCAGTGTAATACTTTTTGAAGGGTATAACGTGAATTTCTTGCTTCTTGTAGTACTTTGATGCACAGCTAAACAGAGACATTTACAGGCGTTTGTTTGCACATTTCTGAGAGCATGCAAAAATCAACTACCGTATTTTCATAGCTTTGACCGGGGTGCGACTTATACTTATATTTATACTTATATACTTATACTCCGGAGCGACTTTTATGTGACATTATTTGTTATTTTCACACTTACAACCGCATTTCATACTCCAGTGTGACTTATAGTCCGGAAAATACGATAGGTTCATCCAATTAACCATGGAGATAAGAGCATTAGCGTCTTAAAAAAGAGGACCTGGTTTTCGCGTGTTTGCCTACGCGCCGGTTAAGCACGCCGCACGCCTCTCTGTCAGCGAGCGGCGCCGAGTAAACACGCTTTTGGGCCCTTGTGTGCTTTAGCGCGGCGGTGGGAGGACTAATGGAGACGTTCATTTACTCCTCTGTTTGAACGGGCTACTTGAGCTGGAGAGGGCCTTGTAGTCGGACGGCGCTGTTTAACACCTTTGTACGCACGCACACACACACACACACACACCACTGTCTGTCATTCCCAAAGAGTTATCCCTGCTCAGAGACTGTCCTGGTTGGGAAAACAAGCTCACGCACACACACTCCTCCCCCTCCTCTTTATTCAGTGGGGCATTAGCTTATTTATGAGGCACAGGCAAGTGAATTTAGTGGCAGATCAATCAGAGATGGACTCGGAGTGTCGGAGGAAGTCGGAGCGGAGTCGTAAAGCGTAATGAAACGCTCACAAAAAACGGCCCTAAAGGGTAAACCGGTATGCCAGAGCTATGCGGCGATTCAACTTCAGTATAACTTTTCATGTTGTAGGGGCGGAAAAGACGAGACTGCTCGTCTCGTGACAGTGTTGTCGTTTTGCATGAAATTCTGTTCACTTTTCTGTCTGTTATTTAGTCTATCACAGGCTGCTTTTATTGCCAAAAACTTAATTTGGTGTCGCCTGCTTGTCTCCGTTTAGATTGCCAAGTTTTTCATCATTTTGTTGAATGTTTCCGGCCAAACAACGACATCTCCACCTAAAAACATACAACGTGCAGCTTTAAAATAAACAACACAACTGCTGATATGTTAAAAAGTATAGTGATTACTTTTGGTAACCTTGCCCGATGATAATTTTCTGTGTTTAATATATACGTTTAATACTGTATATACGTTTCTGGGTACACAGTCTGTCATATTGTAACACACATTATTCAGAAAATTCATGCATTTGTCCCATTGTGATTTTTAATTTCATGGTTGGCACAAACTAAATATTTGGGATATTACAGCAGATAGACGTTAAAAAAGTACAAATATCGTCAGAAGGTATTGTCCAACCAATTTATAATAAAGCTTTTAACAATGGTGGCGATGATTAGCGACTTTACCTGCCCAGGGGCTGACTGATGGAAGAGGGGCTTGCCAATCTGCACCAACAGCCTCTGATAAGAGCAATCACAGACACTAAATTCATACACACACAGGTACTGTTTACTTTGCTCCGCGCTGGAATTAAACTGCAAATTTTAGGGTTTGTGGAGCAAATACTGAGCCACTTTTGCCCCAAAATTAAACCTACAAAAAGCACAAACTACATGAATTCATAAATGAAAAAATAATTTGGAAAAGAAAATATATGGCCTACTAAAACGCATTGAAATACTGGTGTTGTTTAAGAGATTATTTTCCTTTTTGTAAATTTTTCTTTACTTATCAATGTTTTTAGGTAGTTTTTCTTTGTGTGTGCATGTGAGGTGGAGGGTGGGGTATATTTTTGTTTTTGTGACTATATTGTTATGTTAATTTTTTTATTTATATATATATATATATATATATATATATATATATATATATATATATATATATATATATATTATTTGTTATTATGATAATTTGTTTTAATTTTTATTTTTTTATTAACAACAAAAAATAACAAAATACAGTCACAAAACAAACCAAAATAAAAAAATACCCCACCTTCCACCACATATTTTCACACCAAAAAAACAACTAAAAACAAAACAAATTAAATAACATTGATGCATCATACATCAGAAGAAAAAACGGACAAAAAAGAAAATTAAACCGAAAACACCAGAATTTTTAGTAGCCCTTAGATTTCTTACCAAAATTATTTTATTTATGAAATAATGATTAAGAAATAAATTAAAAAAAACATTCTTGTAAAATGTAATTGTCGTTAAAAAAAAAAAATTGCACCAAGCAATAGTCTTAATCTTAAAGGTGCACTGCGTAACTTTTCTGCTTAGAGCTGCCCACCGCTGACACGAAGAATTTCCAAGGCATTTGCAATAAATTCCCTGCGATTGAATAAACGCCAGCGCGACCCCATACTCCAAAACATTCCAGGCAAAGCAACCTGAAAAGTTGAGCAGTGCACCTTTAATGCACGTCTTAAGGTCACGGGAGGTTGCAGTCGTGACACATCATCAAAAGTGCACCTGATCTACTCGTCACCTGTCCGTCACGTTGTCGGTGTAATCCCTCATTCGTCCAGGCGTGTTCCATAGTAGAAAAAGCTTCAGTTGTAGTCATCTGGACTCAGTTTGCAAAAATAGACGTTTCGACTCTCATCCAAGAGTCATTGTCAATAACAGAATTTAGGTCGAGAACTCCGATATTAATACTGTTCTGTGGTAAGACCCGCCCATTGGGAGGAGCCTTCCTGAAGTAGAAAGAGTTGTTTGTTTCAACAGAAACTCCCCCCTTGTATCTACCGAGCTAGCCTATTCAGAATCTTAATGGGCTATTAGAAACCTCTTTGTCTTTGTGAGACCCTGGCTCAACCACCCTGAGTACCTGATTAGCATCTGAATGTCCTCTACCTTTCCAGGGGTTCAGTAACCCATTATAAATAACAGGAAGATTAAACCTTAGCCCTCCATTTCTGTTTAAAGAAGGTCTTTCTTTTTTAACAAAAATAGCTTCCTTGACTCCTCTTTCAAACCATCTTTTCTCCCTGCTTAAAACCTTCACCTCACCGTCTTCAACGAGTGATTAGAGGCTTCAAGATGGAGATGCACGGCGCTCTGTGGACCTGAACTAGTATTTCTTCTGTGCTGATAAAGCCTCTTGTGTAACAGCCTCGAAACAGCCTCTACACAAGAGGCTTTATCAGCACAGAAGAAATACTAGTTCAGGTCCACAGAGCGCCGTGCATCTCCATCTTGAAGCCTCTAATCACTCGTTGAAGACGGTGAGGTGAAGGTTTTAAGCAGGGAGAAAAGATGGTTTGAAAGAGGAGTCAAGGAAGCTATTTTTGTTAAAAAAGAAAGACCTTCTTTAAACAGAAATGGAGGGCTAAGGTTTAATCTTCCTGTTATTTATAATGGGTTACTGAACCCCTGGAAAGGTAGAGGACATTCAGATGCTAATCAGGTACTCAGGGTGGTTGAGCCAGGGTCTCACAAAGACAAAGAGGTTTCTAATAGCCCATTAAGATTCTGAATAGGCTAGCTCGGTAGATACAAGGGGGGAGTTTCTGTTGAAACAAACAACTCTTTCTACTTCAGGAAGGCTCCTCCCAATGGGCGGGTCTTACCACAGAACAGTATTAATATCGGAGTTCTCGACCTAAATTCTGTTATTGACAATGACTCTTGGATGAGAGTCGAAACGTCTATTTTTGCAAACTGAGTCCAGATGACTACAACTGAAGCTTTTTCTACTATGTCCGTCACGTTACGCTCCCTAAAAGGACACAAACGATAAACCTCGCTAAAATAACAGCTGCGCCCGTTTGACCGCCGCCCCCTCGCTCTGCCACGCCTGTTAAAACATTGTAAATTGATAAGAAAAGACTTATTGTGTACATCAAATAGAGGAGTACATCAACCGCGATCTAACCATAAAGCCATTCTCCTACTTGTCCTAGTCACCCATAAATCCTACTTCTCCATGTATTTAAATAGGGGACATATATTATTTCATCCGGGTTTATGGTGCGAAGCCTCCACGTAGTGTACAGACACGCATGTATATTGTATGTATATCGCATGTATATTGTATGTGTGTGTTTGTATATGTGTGTGCGGACTTATAACTGGAGTTCTTTTGGTTTGTCCCCGCAGCGGGCCAGGATCCAGCGAGCGTGAGCTTGCCATCTGTCCCCCCGCTCTCCCCTGTGACCCAGAACACCACCCCCAGTATGAGGTGATTCATCTTCCCCGTCCTCTCACTCACACACACACACACACTGTACGCCGTCAGCAGTTTGAGACGCGCGTACAAACACTCACAAACTAACCCAAACAACGACAAAATCCCCTCAAGGTTCTTATGTATAATTTGTCGATTTGTACATTTCGACATGCTAAGGTGTTAGTTTGTTTTTTTGCTGTAGCATTTCAGAGCGTCTGGAGCATGCGCTAGAGAAGGCCGCGCCGCTGCTGCGGGAGATTTTCGTGGACTTTGCGCCGTTCTTGTCCCGGACTTTGCTGGGCAGTCACGGGCAGGAGCTGCTCATCGAGGGCACAAGTAAGTACGGCGCGCCAATCCAACGCCACGTCACGGATGGCACAGTGGCAGTATGAGCGTGGATATTGTGACCGAAGCAGGGATTTAAGCTGTTTATGCTAATTTAAGACTGGATATGAACATTTAAAATCGGACCGTTTCAGACCCAGTATTCAGCGCAGAATGTTTTGGGGGGAAATATCTACCGTATTTTCCGGACTATAAGGTGCACTTAAAAGCCTTTAATTTTCCTCACGTACTGCATTAATAAAGTTCAACTGACTTATCTGACTGTTTTGTCCGGTGCGTTTTGTATATGAAAAATGATCAAAAATAGACCATTCATTGACAGTGCGCCTTTTAGTGCGGAAAATACGGTACTAGAAATCATGTTTTGTTTATCTAGATTCAGTTAGTCAGTTCCGGGAAAGGTTGAAAACTGCTTCACAAGAATTTCAGGACATGTTTGTTCTAGAGTTGGGCAATAAATAAAAATATAGATAATATATTGTGTTGTTTTGAAGATATCCACAATTTAATATCAAATTCATCATTTATAGTAAAAAAAATGCTACAAAAAGAGATGTAAAAAAGAAAAGAAAAAAGCCATTAGGGGATATTTTTCAAACCTTAAAAATGTATTATCGGGATACTCAAAAACATTCAAGATGCCGTATTTTCCGGAGTATAAATTGCACCAGCCAAACAATGCATAATGGAGGAAAAAAACATGTATAAGTCACACTGGAGTATAAGTCGCATTTTTGGGGGAAATTTATTTGATAAAATCCAAGACCAAGAACAGACATTTCATCTTGTCTATCAATTCGAAATAATGACAGATGAACATGGTGAATAGGTGTGCGTATGCTAACGCTAACACCTTCAGCTACATGACGCACAGACAGAACTGTGGTAAGTGTCTGGTATGTTAACGTAACATATTAACAGTTATTCAGATAACTATAGCATAAAGAACATGCTAACAAGTTTACCAAAGCATCAGTTTTACCCCAAATCACTAAATCCATTGAATTCTTCTTCCTCTGTGTCACTTCTAAACAACTCCACAAACTCCGGAGGTAGAGGAAGTGCATTTTCTTCTTCTGTGTCGCTTAGAGCCTAGAGCGCCTTCTTGTGGTTGTCAGTGTGAAAATAAAAAATTATATCACATATAAGTCGCTCTGGAGTATAAGTCGCACTCGGCCAAAACTATGTAAAAATGTGTTAGGAAAATACTGTATTACTTTTTGTCTCTAAACAGCAGGGAAAGTAGAATTTTAGACGCCGTAGAGACAGTGGAGGATACTATTACCTAAATATCTGGACCATTTGCGATTTATCTAATTTCCCTTTTACATAATTTCCCCCAGTTTCCCGTTGACTTAGAACTTCCTTAATAAAAAGTAAACAAGTCAGATGCACTTTGCACCAGCCCAGTCTCTCTCCGCACGCCGTCCTCATTTGAATGCAATTACACGCACAGGCTGCTGTTAATCCAATCGCCTGATGAGTGCGAGAGCTGCTGGTCGCGCTGAAGGTTTCCAGGGGGCTGGGTCAGAGGCCAGGCCACTAATAGCAGTGTTTGGGATGTCTGCTGCCACCAAACAAAATGGAAAGTTGATGGATAGCTGCAGGGGAGGGGTCTGACGAGAGGGGGGAGGGGCGTGCGGGTCTCAGCGTCACACGAGCGACGACGCTAAAGACCAAAGGCTGCCGTGGCCCGTCCCTCCGGCCGCGGAGCCCGCTCTGGACACTCCGGCGGCCCCCCTTGCCCTCTAAAAGCCCAGGCCTCGCCATTAGGGATCAATGGACATATGTCGACCAAGTAAAGGCTGTAATACAAGGCCCAAATATGTATTAGTTTACAGTAACAACATGTTGACTCATTAGGCACGTCAATACTATCTGTTCCCTGCAGATGGTGCGAGGTTAGAAAGGACGAGTGGTCATACGAGCGCAAAGGCTTTAATATGTTTTCAAATTGTTCTATAAAGACTTAAAAGGACACACATTATGCATTATTTATAGTGTTTTTGGCTTTTAACATGCCATTGAGTATCTTTGTTTTGGCATCTCATGTTTCAGAACTTTAACAATGTATGTACCACTTTCTACCATGAAGGTGGAGGAAAGTATCATTTGGGAAAACAAAGCCTCGACATCAGTCTGATTAGGATGCGTTGGCCTCTAGATTTCTACTTTTGATGTCACAAACCTGGGAAATTTGAATGTTTTTGTGAGGCTCAGAGAAGGTGCAGAGAAGACCACCTGGTAAATATTGTTAAGTTCTAACTTTGGACAGTTTGGGTGTTTAGAAAAATGAATAAAGCCTGAGACGTCTGTTGGTCAATGTCAGAACGTTTGTCCTGGAGTTTTTCTGTCGTCATTTACCGTATTTCCCGGATTAAAAGTCACACCTTTTTTCATAGTTTTGGCCGGGTTGCGACTTATACTTATATTTATACTTATATACTTATACTCCAAAACGACTTTTATGTGATATTATTTGTTATTTTCACACTTGCAACCGCATTTCATACTCCAGTGCGACTCGTATATGTTTTTTTCTTTTCTATTATACATTTATACTCCGGCGCCACTTATAGTCTGGAAAATACGGTAGTCGATTCCCCATTGTAGGTATGATAAATGATCAATTTAAATCTGTTTCGGACCATATGAATGACGCTATTTTATTATTTTACTACGCCATCACATAATATTTACATTTAGTTTTTAGTATTTTGATCATTTCATATCTAGTAATAACGCGATAGACGACAGTAAAAATAAAAGTTTTGTTCATAATTGCTTATCATGTAAAATGTAATCAGAACTGTGCATTAGGTAAACACTGATATGGTTAAAATATGTTGTTGTTGCTTTTAATGGCGGCGGGCAGCCAACTGTAAAGGTGCATTTACTGCCATATTCTTTACACTTTAGACTAAAGAATAAAATATGATGCAATCCTGTAATCCATCTTCTGATTCACCTGAAAAGTACATGTACTTTGCACTTTCTGTCCTTGAGATGCCACACTTACTCCTGCATTGCTTTTGTTTTTCGACCGTTTTCGTCCTTCTTCTGCCCAGGCCTGGTGTGCATGAAGTCCAGCAGCTCCGTGGTGGAACTGGTCATGCTGCTCTGTTCTCAGGTGAGCGTTTCTCCATCTTTATCTCGTCTCTTTCCCCCGCCCGCCTCCGGATTTATCGCGCTTACCTCGAGAGCGCGCCTTATCTTTCCCCCGCAGCGCCTCGTCCGGCTCCTCGACCCGCTCCCTCCGCGATCGAAACCATCACGGCCCCGCGAGTATCGGCCGGAGAGGTCAAGGGTGGCCGACCTGTCCGCGTCACCTTTGACCCGGAGTAGCCTCTCGCGGCCTGGACCGAGCCGATGAGGAGGGATAATGCCGATTTGATGGGGCCTCGCATTGATCGGCCCGGCGCTTCCCCGTTGTCTTTCGGCTGTTTTCGACGCCAAGTTTATTCAGCTTCTGCCGGATTCATGAATACTAATTCCGGTATCGTGAGCAAGCGTGGGCGGATCGATGATCGGGCATGTCGATACTTCACTCCACAAAGGCTGAGGCGCGTTAACGGACACGCGGCAACAAAAAGGCGGTGATGTTACTCCGTGTGCTGCAATGAGGTTCCTCTGTGTTATGGAAAATGGTCCTTGTTCAATCATTTTGCTAATCGATCAATTAAGCGATTATTCTTTTGATTAATCCATTAGTTGCTGAGCACACAAAAGTCATGCAATGAAAGGGTTTTTACCGAATGGCATGTTTTGGAACCTGTGTATGGACCAGTTAACGATTATTCATTTGTTAAATTACTCGGCCGTTCTTTTAATAATCGATTACTTGCAATTAATCGATTAACTCGTTGCTGCCCTTGTACTTGCTTTACGATCTTGGAATCTTTTACATTCAAGACCAGGGCCTTCCTGGCTAAATAAAGGCTAAAAAATGAATACAAATAAACAGATTGTTTGATGGTCATTTTGCAGACGTTTTGACCTGGCTTATGGTTATTATCTCTATATTATATTTACTGAGCCTATCCACATGTCAGCACCAACAAATAAGGTGACATTTTTCCCACTGTTGCTTCGAAATGTGGTGAACAAACAAATAATAAAAAATGCTCCACATAGAACCAGAGTTCCATGTGGAGCAATGAGGTTCCTCTGAGTTTTAATGGCAGAATAAGCACGTGTCAGTGTTCTACCTGCGTCGCTCCGGTACCAGAAGCACCTGTTCCCTGGTGCTGACCCACATTATCCCTCGCTTCCTTCTTCAGCTCCTAGGGGGTCTCTCAGGGGTCTCATTCTCTCCTCTGCTCCACCCCACGCTCCATGTAACATCAACGTCGTCCATTCACACGCCTTCTCCTCTCACGTCACATATTTAGTAAACACAAGTGTGAAGCTCTGCACCCTGAAGTCGAGCCTGAAGTGGGTCAGGCTCAGGCTGGGTTTGGCTTTGGGTCAAGGATCTGAACTGTGAATAAAATGGCAATTACCGTATTTCCCGAATTACAAGTCACTCCGGAGTTTAAGTCGAACCATCCAAAAAATGCATAATAGAGAAAAAAATAAAACATATAAAAGTCGCACTGGAGTATAAGTCGCATTTTTTTTTGGGGGGGGGGATATATTTGATAAAATCCAAGACCAAGAACAGACATTTAATCTTGAAATGCAATTTAGAATAATAACAGATTAGAGAACATGGTGAATAGTTGTCTGTGCGTCATGTAGCTGAAGGTGTTACGTTAGCATACGTACACCCAAATCACTAAATCCATTGAATTCTTCTTCCTCTGTGTCACTTGTAAACAACTCCACAAACTCCGGAGGTAGAGGTTTGAAAATAACGAATAATAACACAATTGCTCCGGAGTTTAAGTTGCTCCCAGGCCAAAACTATGTAAAAAGGTGCGACTTATAATTCTGAATAATACAAGAAAATAATACGGTAAGCTAAAAAATATATACTTTCTATTTCCTTAAAAAAAAAAAAAGTCCATAGAGTAACTGAACCCCCTGCCCTCTATATGAAATGAAACAAGTTTTGTTAAATCTAATAGCACAGTTAGTTACACAAATCGTCCCACTTCGTAACTAACATGTAAACACAACATTCTAGATACTGTTTAAGATTAAATACTTGAATTTTTGCACAATATTGACTTGGATGGAAATCATCTCAAATTGAAAGGGTTATTTGTATTGCTACAAAACTAAAAAAGTTGCTTGGTCAGACTTGAATTTGCCTCTCTTGAAGCTTTTGTTGTCTCAATTTCAATAATTTCATGCACACAAAGCCAGCATTTCAAGTGATAAAAACTCATAATTATAAACAAATAAGTAGATAAATAAATAAAACTCCTCTCTGAACTCTATTTGTTTGCATTTTTTCCACACAAACGGCCCTCATAAAAAACAATGCTCTCCAATAACACAAAAACACATCTGATTAATGGTCCCTCTCAGCACTGCACTGCGCCTTTTTTATCAGCTTTATTTCCTGGAGAAAAAGCGAGTGTCACACTGCTCCTCTCCCCTCCTCTCACCCCCTAAACCCCATTTGCTTCCCATTATTCACTCCACCTCTTCACTAAAAAGGCAATACAGCGGGATCGCACATCAGCCCGGAACACCGCGCACTCCGACTTGTGGGAATATGAAGCCGGGTTAGCGGCAAGCGAAGCCTCGACGGGAAAACCAAAGAGCGGAATGACAGTCGCTAATGCAGCTATTTGTCATATCTGTCAAGCAGTTGTTTAATGCTAATCTAATCAAAGGCAGAATCTCTGTGATTGCTCTGCCGTGTTCATGCCCCCCCCCCCCCCCCCCCCGAGCGCCCAAGCTATTCCTCCAATTCTAGCGGCGGAATACCCCACCCAGCGTCCCCACACCTGCACACGGGGACGGCCGCCTTCTCCTGCGAGGATCGGCCCGGCCCAGTGTTGATTGCTCCAATAAATCATCCAACCAAATTCTCTCACAGCTAATGCAAATGTAATTTTATTGTCGGGAGGAGAAAGAATCGGGGCGGGGGGGGGAGAGATACGGGCGCGCACGGTGAATGAGGCTTTTGCGCGCGGGGGGGGGGGACGTGGAGAGGGGACAGACTTCGCTCCGGGCTAGATTACGATTTATAATTATTTGTGTGCTTGTTCTCCTTGTGTGGCTGTGAGGCTAAAGCCAGCGCCAATGATTGATGACGTTATTTAGGGGAGTTTGTTAGGCCCTCTGGCACAGGAAGCGATCGGATGCCTGACAGGAAGCGCCGCCGCAGCTCTGCCAGTGGAAAAGAATGCACCAAACGCCTTTATTTGTCGAGTTTTGGGTGGTTATTACCGGCGCATTGCATTGAGCAGAGGTAGAGAACTCGGCACAGGAGAATCACACAGTTGCAACTCTTGTGCAATAGTACAACGCGGCTTATAGTAATAGTGCCGTTTTATGATTAACAATAAAAAAAGGAGAAAATCAATATAAAGTACAGACTATTACTAAAATAAAAAAAATGCGACAAGCTAGTTCTATGTTAGAAGTCATTCGCTTCTTCTGGAGCAATTTCACAGAAACTCTTGACTACGGTTTAGTAATTCAATCAATCAATCAATCAATCAATCAGTTATTTGTAGGGAAAAAAATCTTACAAAAAGCAGTTCAAAGTACCTTGCAACTATTGAAATACATTCAATCACAATACAAAGCTAAACAGAACAGTTTTTTAGCTTAGACTTGAACCAGAGAAGTGGCCACAATGCTGATTCCTCATGTTTAGTCCTGACTCGAATTTTCTCTTTTAAAAGGATTGTTTATTGGTAATAGTCTGATTTTGTGCTATCGGACCACATGACTAGTATCAGAAAGTTGGTCATGCCATTGGTTTTTAGACATTTCAACAATATTGCTGTCAGAATGAAAGCTAACTTCGAGCATTTAACGGGGAATACTTGGATTGATTTCAGATTTGAAAGAAAGGTGGAACTGAATAATATAAAATGCTCTTTATGGTACATTTTACATCCTTAATAATAATGTTTACGTAGAATAGGTTTGGCATAAATAATGTCAAATTAAAACAAGAAAATAAAAGTTATAAATGACAATGTGGCGTATTTTTCGCACTATAAGGCGCACTTAAAAGCATTTAATTTTCTCAAAAAACGACAGTCTTATATATATGGATTAATTCTGGTTGTGCTTATTGACCTTGAAGCAATTTTGTGTCGTACACGTTTTGTTTCGCTTAATGCTCTTTCTATATGAAAAATTATCAAAAATAGACCAATCATTGACAGTGCGCCTTATAATCCAGTGCGCCTTATTGTGCAAAAAATACGGTACTATTAAAGAGATTTTGTAGTGTAGGGGGCGTTCAGAGTGTGAAACAACAAGGAGACACTCAAGACAAAAAACACTGAGCTGAACCAAAAATAGCATCCTGTTGTATTTGAACAAAAGAATGCTCTTGATCACTCAAAGTAATGTGTGTTTGAGTGAAACTGGAGCTAGCCTCCGCTAACTGGACCCGCTCCCAGTCACCGTCACAGCCATCACGCCACTCTTGGCTTCCCAGCGAACCCGGGGGGAATAGATGGAGATGATGTTGATTGATTTCCCCCGCTGCAGTCTCATACAAGATGCGACTGTGTGAAATTTTAATTAATTTCCGCCGCTTTGAGATGGAGTGGAGCCGGGGCGAGGGGTCAGGGGGCTGGGGACCGCAGAGCAGTTTTTAATCAGGGAGCGTCGGGAAGTCACATCGGCCACGGCATCAGCCAGGCTTTGAGGAGGGGATGGTAAACCGCTGTTTGATAGTGCTCCGCTCCTGCGCTCGCACCGCTGCGCCCCCAATTAAAGGACCATTTGATCAGATAATAACTGCAGGGGTGGCGTGTGGCCTTGTTCTCCAATCAAGTATTGATCTTTTTTGGACTGCTGAATATACAAAGTGAGGATTAATGATCCTTTAGGCTACTGTAGTCGCAAGAATGAAATATGGCAAACGTGAACGCACTGAAAACCATGTGTGCTTTTCAAGGGAAGATATCGATATTTGTTGGGTTTGTATTTGAATGTTATATACAATCAGCAAGAAGGATTTTGGTCATATGTCCTAAATCCTGCCCTTTAGTATGAAGAGTGCAGACAACTTGAATTAATTCTGACTTGTATCCTGTGTTCAGTCCGACTTCTCTAATTCCTCTATCAGATCATACTTCAATTAGCTTTGTATAGTGACCGTTTTAACAAATAAGAAGGTTTGAATAATAGAATAAAGTGGTGGAAAAATTCACAAAATATTTCTCATATAGTGAATGTTATTTGGAAGATGTGCAAACTTCATTCAAATGCCAGCGTCTCGAGCAGATGGTGGTTTGAATCTCGTGAATGGGTCGATAGATTAGATAGGTGTTCACAACTGAGCATTCTGCACAAACAGCACCACGTTTAACACAAGTCTTCACCCAAACAAAGCACAGAGGATCAGCTTACAGACGAAGAAGAACTGAAGGTCCAGAGTGGCACTTTTATTCACCTGTAAACACCAAAACAGACCTAATTCACCCTCCTGGACCAGGTAAACACGTAAACCAGTCGGTAAGTGCGGTTAAATTACAGTGAGAAGGGAAGATACATTTCTTAACCGCAACAGCCTTATCTATGAATAATTTTACAGTGATTTCACATTTTCCTGGTAATTAAATCTCAGCCAACACATTTAAAGACCTGTTTTGACACATTTGCCCTCGATTGACATAATATTGTCTGATTGTTATTAAGAGTCGCTCACACATTTTTGTGAAACTGGTGATTTGTGATTCAGTACAATAGAATGACATTTGCATCAACTAAAATTGTACCGTATTTTCTGGACTATAAGTCGCACCTGTTTTCATAGTTTTGGACATGGTGCAACTTATACTCATATTTGTACTTATATACTTATACTCCGGAGCGACTTATATGTGATATTATTTGTTATTTTCACACTTGCAACTGCATTTCATACTCCAGTGCGACTTATATATGTTTTTTTCTTGCATTTTTTGGCTGGTGCAACTTATAGTCCGGAAAATACGGTAATGGTTAATGATTATCAGCAAGTGTATTTAATATTTTGTGTGCAGCAGTTTTGGAAAACGTCGCAGTTGATAAAAGATTGATAGATTTTTTTGTGGCTGAGAGACAGTTTTTAAAATACATTTTGGCTGGTGCCGTTTCCTTTTGAAATGCTCGTGCTTGAAAATAATGTGTTTTTGCAAACACTAAAGAGAAAGAGCTACTTGCACATGTTGCATATTCCACGAGCCTCTCCTCTGACTCGTCTGGAGAAACATCTCGTCCCTCCCTCTCCTCCTTTTGCTCCCGATTCGACACTTTCACTCTCCCCCCTTGCGCTCGTTTTCTCCCGCCTCCGTCATATTTACAGCCAGTTGTGTTGTTTCCTGGGTACACATCTCGAAGTGGCCTCCACCTAAAACATCTGATTAATAAATAATGCTCCGGGACAAGGGGAAGAGCTTTTTCCCCCCTCGCACTGGCCCTGGTCTGGACGGAGCGTTGAGAAATCATCTCGTCGGCGGCCGGACAGCAAACGTCGAGCGCGTGGCCATAAATCTCCTCAGTAGCTGCATTTGTGTCCTGTAGATCAGCCATTATTGTCCGGCCCTTCTGTCAGACCATCCATCGTTCTGCCATTTATCAGAAATGCATCCCGCGCCCGGAGTGGAAGTGGAAGGAAGATGGAGAGTAGCGAGGTTGAGGGGCACTTGTTTGTTGACGGCGACGTCTAGACAGAAAAACAGCTGCTGCTTTATTGCAGAACAAGCAGAAAGGGAAGTAAAATGTGCACAAAAACAAATAAATTAACCTTTCAGAAGTAGAGCGTTCGAGGTGGGCAATACTGACACAAATGTATATCTCTAGCATTACCGTATTTTCTGGACTAAAAGTTGCACGGGAGTCTAATCCGCATTTTTGGGGAAATCTATTTGATGAAATCCAAAAGCAAGAACAGACATTTCATCTTGAAATGCAATTTAAAATAATAACAGATTAGAGAACATGGTGAATAGGTGTACGTATGCTAACGCTAACACCTTCAGCTACATGACGCACAGACAGAACTGTGGTAAGTGTCTGGTATGTTAACGTAACATATTAACAGTTATTCAGATAACTATAGCATAAAGAACATGCTAACAAGTTTACCAAAGCATCAGTTTTACCCCAAATCACTAAATCCATTGAATTCTTCTTCCTCTGTGTCACTTTTAAACAACTCCACAAACTCCAGAGGTAGAGGAAGTGCAGATTCTTCTTCTGCGCCGCTTAGAGCCTAGAGCGCCCTCTTGTGGCTGTCAGTGTGAAAATAACAAATAATAAGTCGCACCCCGGCCCAAACTATGTAAAAAGGTGCGACTTATAAACCGAAAATACGGTATTATATTTGAGTATCACGATAAGGATTGTCAGAAATTATGTATATTATAATTCACAAAGCATATTCTATATCAGTTGAGTTTTTTTGTTTGTTTTAATCAGACAAATGTGAAATGCCTTCAAAATGAATCACAAAAGTGCAGAAATATCACCTTCACCTTTATTGGAAAGTTTGCAACATAATGTGTTGCATAAACCAAGGAGCATGTTTTACTATAAATGATATACTTATACTTGGTATACTTATACATATCTTCAAAGCAACATTCACGATATTATCTACATTTTTATATATTTCCCACCTCTACAGAGCAATAATACCAAGTTGTACAATGAAACAGTATGTCCATTTGGGTATAAATTGCTGTTCAATATATATAGAAATGTATTTTGAGTATTCACAAAGGCGAGAATAATCAAGGCACTTTGTTCATTTATGAAAAAATAGTTAAAAAGCCTTTAATGCATCATGGCTTTTAGCTTAAACGACACACGTTTCAGCCCTTCTTTTCCTTCCTCAGGGTGCAGTGTTTCTTGGACATTTAAGTACCCACGCAGCACTCTTATTTCCATTTATTCTAATACCAAGTTATATCGTTAACTTCAGACAGACAGAAACCATGAACTTGCCAGGAAAGTGTCGAGTCTGAACACAGAGCTCGGCACATGCTTTTTTAGTATTACTTACTGAAGTCTCTACCGTAATACAGTCTGCTACGTTACATCAGATTGTATTGCATTGTATTCAGCAAACGGGCATCAAATCGGCCTGAAAAGTTTGTCGTTGATGAGCGATCTCATTCCTCAGAAGAGTGTTATCGATCGCACAGCGCACAGAGATCAAACACGCCAGACCTGTTCCTCAATGTGGGGTTTACACTCGCTGCGGCTCGTCTCCGCCTCTAACCCGCGGGTCACCGGGTCAAGGGTCAGCGGGAGCCTAGTGTTCGGGGAAGTCGACGTCGCACTCCGCGCCGACTCGGGCAGAAGCTCCCATCTGTTAAACGGGTTAACGTGGGTCCGCCGGGCTTGAAGCGCACAATAATGGAGAAGTCATTGGATTAACGGGACGGCAGGGAGTTTATTCAATTACTAACTATTTATTACTTACTAATTATTAGAGTTTGTTATATTGCCGTGGGACCTATTGTCGTAAATGTCTGTGTTAATAAATTAGTTCTGGAGAATCTTTTTACATAAATATCTAGTCCTGATTAAAGTGTCCGTTAGCTTGGACAGTCAGTATATGTTCGATAGCATTAGCGCTAAAATTAAAGGGGACATAGTGTGCTATATCAACTTTAATGAGGTTTTAATCTGGTTACAACTGTGTTTCCTCATTGTTAGTTTGCTCAAAGTGATATTTTTGATTGATTCATTGACATTCATTGTCCTGTAACCGAGGCGCAAGTGCTCAGAAAATTCCCGTTTTCACCTGCCCCCTATCCCCGCCCACATCCCCGTACTTAGTTGCAATTATATAAAAAAAAAAAAAAAAAAAAAAAAAAGGTCACACAGCCACTTTCCAAAATCACAATATGTTAATTGAATCTATAACAAAGAGGAAGTCTATTCAGGACCGGATTCTTTTTAAAATAGTTTTGTTTTGAAAGAAAATTATGATCTACTTCTGTTCTAGTTTAATGCTAAGTACCTGAAAATAAGAACGTTTGAAAATAAGAACAAGAGAATTACCGTATTTTCTGTACTATAAGTCACACCTTTTTTCATAATTTTGGTCGGGGTGAGACTTATACTTATATTTATACTTGTATACTTATACTCCGGAGCGACTTATATGTGATGTTATTTATGTGCAACTTATATATGATTTTTCCTTCTCTATTACGCCTTTTTTGGCTGGTGCGACTTATACTCCTGTGCGATTTATAGTCCGGAAAATACGGTACATAAATATCTACAGAACTGTCAATTTATTTGTTTTTCTTTGTGTTAAGAGTAATGCTTCAGAACAGCGACGTGCTAAACAGTCATATTCCTCAGTCGGCGGCCGTATTCCCCCCCCAGCCCCCCCCCCACCACCACCACCACCACCACCACCGCCCGCCCGCCTTTGATGGATCAAGGGCACACCATGTTGTACGAACCAGTCGGGGAGCTCGGAGAAGTGCCGTGGTATGCGTACCCGTCATTTTTACTCGCGAGCCGGGCCCCGTACCCCACTGCGCGGCGTAACAGGCTCGCAGGGTTCAAGATCAGTGCAAATCAAAGTGTTATTTTTTTTCCTCCCTCCCCCGGCCTCCCCTCACCTCAGACTTGCCCTTTTTTTTCGTAAAGTCCTCGTACCACGCCACTCCCCCGTATATTCCCCGCGAAGGAGAGACTCTCCTGTGAGACGCAGGGAAAACACTGTAACACCAACTGGCACTTAATTTTGCAGGCACCCCGCCGGTTGCCAGATATGCGGCAGCAAAAGGGGGTGGTGTCGGCGGCGAGGCTGGGGTCAACGGGGTAGGGGGGGGGGGGTTTCCTGACAGGAAGTGAAGTCTCGCTGCGAGGGGAGAATCGGACGGGAGGCTGAGAAACAATTGAGTTTTAATTTGGGTCCCAGCAGGTTCTGACTGTGGACCGGTTTCAAATGGGTCATCAGTCGTTTGCCTCGGGGCCAAGGAAACCCTAATAATGAAATCGGCTTGATGAAATGTCTAAATGCTAATCGGCTAATGCTAGTGCTAATGCTAGTGCTAATGCTAGGTTTCAGCTATCGCAAACCAAAAGCACATTTTAGGTTGCCTTTGCGTGTTCTGTGTTGGGCCTTTATTCGCTCAAAGTGGTTTTAATCCACCAAAATATGTCAATCAACTATTTTATTTAACTGATTTATATGGGACAACATCAGAAAGAAGGGAGTTTATCACGAGTTTAATCTTACTTTTTACAGAAATATACTGTTTCCTTGTACTTTTCTGTATTGATTGTTGTTTCTGCATTAAAACTTTTACGTTTTGGGTTTGGATCAGATAGTTTTGAGCTAAACAGACACAGGCCATACTGGAATACACGTTTTATATTATCAGCTGGCCCGTTTTTACGTTGACAAGCTATATAGACCAACCAGTTACCATGACAATCAGCTGGTAATAGAATGGTAACTAAACGTGTTTAACCATAACATATTATTGCTAATGAAAACAGGATAGGTTATTAAATTGCCAGGAAACATGGTTTGTACTTTCTGGATAATATGTTAACTGGTTGTAAATATATTGAAAGTACAGCAAATGTTATACCGTACTTTTTTCTTGTTACAGTACGGCTATAAATAAATAAACAAACACATTCCTTTGTTTTTAGTGGCACAACAGAACCCAAGTAGTTGCGTTTCAAATATACGACTTATCTGGAGCTGGCACTCTCTCCCCGTCAGCTGCTGCGATTCCACTGTTTTCATACCTGACAGGTCCAAAGTTATAAGGCCGTGGAATGCGTTTGCTTCTCCCCATGTTCTCCCCGCGCCGCCGTCCCGCTGCTTAAAGCACGCTGCAGTCGCTTGGCTCACGTGGAGGGGAAATTCTTGGAGCTACACATGTTCGGAGTGAAGCGGGTAATCTAATGTGCGAAACATTCAAGAATATTCATATTTGCTTGATATTGTTTTAATTAACTGTACGGTATATTGTAAAAAATACCCTGAAAACCACTAAATCACTACAATTCAGGGTCCTCCCCAACTCTCATAAACCCTGTTGTATGACACGGTGCGAGCTAAATACATATATTTACTTGCTTGGCGTTCTGCGTTCAGTTATCTCTATGACATGTTTTGCTTTGTCTGTTTGGGCTGGGGGGCGTAGGTCATGTTTTTTTCACTCTGTTTTACTGTAGCCGGGACAGTGTAACTGCACGGGGCCCTCCGAGACCCCGCAATGTAAATATTTGGACGTCGGTAAATATTCCGCGTTGTGACCGAGAGGGACGCAAACACAAATACACAAGTGTCTGTTTTCTTTAGCCACATTCCTACTGAACACACACATTTAGATCGCTGGCAGCTCTACTCTGTTGTCAGCCGTGTCATTCTGTTGTTTTTAGACGGCTGCACAACAAAGTGACAACAATGATTATGACATATTCATCGTTAATTCTCTAGAGACGTGGTGAAAGGTGCGTTCAACTGATGCAACGCTATTACAGACAAAAGCCTCAAATGATTATTCTTAGATTAAAGACAAGAAATGTAAATCTGATTTGGGTCAGTGACGAAACCAGGATTTTGCTATACATTTTTTCACTTCACACAGGATTTTGAATTATTCATGCATCTATTTATTCATTTTTCTTATTAGACAACAATTTAGCTCCACAGCACAGCTTAATTGTGGTTAAATGTGCTTGTTTTTGTTCTGTAAAAAATGTAACATCACATGTTTTAGAGGAAAATCTGTAGCTCTCAGATCGTTTACCTTTATTTTCTGCTGTGCCTTTTTTTTACAGAAAGATTTATTCTTTTTTTGTGTCATTAAAAGTTGTATTCCCTGTAGCCTCAAATCAACAAATACTTGTGATTATGAGTGATGCCACTACAGAGCAATAGTGACTTATTTATTATTCTATGCGAACCAAACCATTTCTTTCTGCCGTGTCGTAGAATGTTTTCCTTGTGTTGTGGCGGGCCCGATGTTTGAAAGGCCATTTTACTCTGGGGGTCTGGGTTTTCTCACCAGTGGTAGTGGTATATTTAGATGTTGATTATGGATAATCAGCTGTAATGACGGAAGTGCATGGCATGTGTTTAGACTCAATGCCATCGTCTTTGGAGCAGAGACCAAACAATTGTGAGTCTATTGGAACAGACGTGAGCAATATAATACTCCGGAACACACTGTTTTAAAGGGAAGGAATACATTGTCCAGCAGAGTCTTTGCTAGAAAGGCGTAGCTGGCGATTACGATATAAAGATCACGACCCTATCGTTTGTTAGAAGGTCAGGTGAAAGGTCAAGGGTCACAAATGGCTGCTTGTATCCTCTCATCAGGAGTGTGCCGGTCATTGTCCGTATCGTGGTCGTAAAAGCCGTGACACCGCTGACCAGGGCAGACAAAATCCAATATTCTATCACTGAGCTGTCTCCGATTCCTTTTTGTCACCACAAGATGTCCCCCAGATCAGGGTCATTGCTTTTTTAATTCAACTAGAAGAGCCATTTCTTTGGCTATAATGACACCATTAGTTTCGGCATCACCTTTGTCCACGTTCGCCAAACGCCGATGGTGTCAACATCGTTCATCAAATCTAATTTAGAGGGTTTCCTCACATCAGCAGTTTTGAGCTTCAGTTTGCTATTGATCATCTCAAGGTCCTCACTAAGATAAATTGTAAAAGAATATAGTGCATTTGTTGTTATAGTTTCCATATGCGTTCAATAGAGTCTATGTAATTCTGTATATTGCTCCAATTGAATGTATCAAACAATAAAATATGAATGGGCCTAATTTAGGGCCTTGAGGTGCTCCAGTTGGACATTTTATAGATACCGTATTTTCCGGACTATAATATATGTTTTTTTCTCTATTATGTATTTTTTGGCTGGTGCGACCTATACTCTGGTGCGACTTATAATCTGGAAAATACGGTACTCCACTTCCACTTGCCCCTTTTAGTTATATTTAAACATTTGGACAGTACGATAATACAATCTACAGGAGAAATAATTTTAAACATTTGTCACGATCTACTTTTATAAATTTAATTCAATTATACACCTCACTAACTTCCAAAACCACAGTAAAGGCAAAAAAAAATACCTTTAAAGCTTAGTATACAATTTCAGCAGTACCTTTTGTCGGTGTTTTAATCAAAAGTGAAGTCTAATGTATCTGGATTCCTGCTTGTCTTTGCAACCGCAGCTCTATTTACAACCTCACTTCCTGCGCTGTTTATTTGAAATCGAGCTCGCTTGAGTTTAGCCCGCTCCGAAATCTCCTCGTGGCCACAGGTTTGGTTACACTCATGGTAAATGTCCTTCAACTGCAGCGTATGCCTCATCTAGCAGGCCCCAAGGCTGCACTCACACACTTCCTCCCAACGAGCAAATCCTCCGGTCCCCATGCCAACATTCAACTTCCAAAAAACACTATTTCCACTCGGCGCTCCGGCTTTATTTAGAACGCATTGTAAACACGGTCAACGCCAATGCGGCTCGACACGACACGAAGCAGTTACGAGCGAGGTTAAGTGTTGGGCGGGTTATCTGTGCGCGACGTGCATTTCGCCGCGGAGTGAGAGTACGCAGGCGCTCTTGGCCCGAGCGGTTTCGGAATTGGCGTGGGATATGATTGCTTCTGATGGCAGCACATTTTTTGCGCTCGGAAGGAAAACGAAAAAAAAAAAAAAAAAGGAAAAGTAATACACGGTTTTGAAATTCGTCATGTGCGCGCGGATAAGTTTGGATGTGTTTCTGAAACGTGTAAGCCGATCTTTCCTTCCTCATTCGTAGCGTCGATACTCTTCGGGGCCCCGGGAGCTTTCTCGGTTTGCTGAAAGGGCAAGTCTCTAGACAAACACTGAGTTTCCCCTATCGGCGCGAGGCACGATGACAGCAAATGACATGTCTTTTACTTCTATTCGAACTATTAAGTTATTCTGGACAGTTTATTGGTATGAAGCGAACACAACCAACGCACATGTTCTCTCCACGTCTTTTCAAAGCGGTTCCGCGCGACCGAATCGGTTCTTTTCCAATTTTAAAAGTTATGGTTCCAATCTTTGACGCTTTTCGTGCATATTTCTCGGCGTCCCCCGAGAGGAAGCGGGGGGAAAAGCGCCGCTAGGTTCAGACAGGCCCCATGACCTTGTTGCTTTATTATTCTTTTGACGCTTGTGCCGGAGGTGTTGAAATATTGAACAGAACATGAGAGGACGGTGGCCGCAGAGTTTACTTCTCCCCTCGTCCCGTCCACTTGGAGGATTTAAAGTCGCGCTCGGCTGAGGCTTGAGTTGTTTAGACTGACACCTCGAACCATAACGCAAGTCAAGAACGGGAGGAAATCAGCGCGTTTACCGGTGATAAATGCACACTTCACACTGGGCATTTCATGGCTGACCACTGTTTGCAGTCAAACTAAGATAGAAATAATTGGTCAGACGCCTCTAATCCCTCATTCGTCCATTTAAGTTCAAAAGAAAAGAAAAGAGCAAAAGAAAATGCAATTGTGTCAACTGGACAAAGGTTTTAAGTGTAAGTAGGTTTCGCCACTCATCCAAGTTGCGTCTTCAGTTTGAAAATGAAAACATCGTTAAGGTCTTAAAACCTTTGTCCAGTTGACAGAATTCAATTTTATTTGCTAAATAATAAGTAGGTTACTTTTGCGACCACTTAAGGATAGTTTTTGGCACAATTTTTTTTTTATCCTTCATATAATATGCGCTCTTTTAGTCGACTCAAGACTAATGTATAAAAGCAAGAATGTCTAGTTAAATGTACTAAATAACTACTATATCACAATGCTCAAACGAAAAGAAAGAAAGCTAATAATATTTTTTTCTCTCTTTGACATGCTGGGTTCAGTATAGCACGACATGGGGCGTGAGAATGGCGGAGAGACATTCAGCAAACTGTTCAAAATCCAAACGCCCCAGCCAAAACGTCTCACGCTCTTTGTTCTTATGCGATTGCAGGAATGGCAGAACTCCATCCAGAAGAACGCAGGTCTCGCCTTCATCGAGCTGGTCAATGAGGGCAGGTACGTCGACGCTTACTGCGCTCTCCACGCCATTATCTGATCGTGGACCCACAGCGCAGCTACTCCAGCCCCTAACCTCCCTCGGCACGATGGGACGGGAACTCAGCTCGGTGGACGATGATTGGAGAGTTAAAAAGAAAATGAGTTTAGGGCCTCGTTCAACATGTTCCTATTCCACTGAGACTTGAAGGAACTAGAGATGATGACCATGGTTTACTACTAGTTTGGCGCTAATACCATATTTTCCGGATTATAAGTCGCACTAGCCAAAAAATGCATAATAGAGAAGAAAAAACATATATAAGTTGCACTGGAGTATAAGTCGCATTTTTGGGGGAAATGTATTTGATAAAATCCAAGACCAAGAACAGACATTTCATCTTGTAATGCAATTTTAAATAATAACAGATGAGAGAACATGGTGAATAGGTGTGCGTATGCTAACGCTAACACCTTCAGCTACATGACGTAACACCTTCAGCTACATAACGTAACGCCTTCAGCTACATAACGCTAACACCTTCAGCTACATGACGCACAGACAGAACTGTGGTAAGTGTCTGGTATGTTAACGTAACATATTAACAGTTATTCAGATAACTATAGCATAAAGAACATGCTAACAAGTTTACCAAAGCATCAGTTTTACTCCAAAACACTAAATCCATTGAATTCTTCTTCCTCTGTGTCACTTCTAAACAACTCAACAAACTCCAGAGGTAGAGGAAGAGCAGATTCTTCTTCTGCGTCGCTTAGAGCCTAGAGTGTGAAAATAATCAAAATGTGAAATGCAGTGAAAATAACAAATATCACACATAAGTCGCACCCCGGCCAAAACTATGAAAAAAGGTCCGGAAAATACCGTACTCGTAGTAATTATCAAAGTAATTATCAAACGGTCGCCAGTTTCACATTGCGCAATCTGTAAAATTCGAACATCTCTGGCACAAAAGCCCACGCTTGCCCATATTGATCCAGAGCTTTTAAAACGGTTTCCGCTGATCCCCGGTAACGATAATGAGGCTGGCGATGGAGCTCTCTGGTTTCTTTGTAGAGGACAGGGTTTGTAATTCACTTTAAAGAGGCGACGCTTGTGCAAACATACCTCGTGTCATGGCGGCGTACCAGTAAAACGCCAGTGATTTATACGACATTATGCGTTTGTTCTTGGTGGAAAACTTACTTCATCTTTCCACCTTCTCTTCATTTTAAGCCTCATGAAATAGTACATTTCCATTTATGCATAAATGGACTTACTCACTCAATTTTCTGTGTCTATAAAAAAACATTCAAATATTTATATGTTTTGCTTGTATATGATTGATGAGGAAGGGTAGCATCTAGAAATTCACAAAAACGTTATTTGTTTTTGTAAATGTGTGCATAATACATTGTTTCCCTGTCCTTTTATGATACAATTCTTCAGTATTTATTACTTTTTGTCCGCTATTGAGCTCCTGGGCAGGTAAAACACACAATGAAAGCTATTACCATCTTATTTTCAGTCAAATCAACCGTTCTGGTATGAATCGGGATCAGCTTTTACACCAAACCAGCAAATAAAAATAAAAATAAGCACAAAATAAGAGAATTAAGATATAAAATGTAAAGTCAGTCACATGTCTCCCAGTGTGTCGATCCCACCTGGCCCAATGTCTGTTAAAACTGTCCATGTTTGTAAGTAAAAGTCATTTTTTATAAATGTCCAGCGTTATCTCAGTCCATGTTATCTCAGTCCAGTCCACAGGTATCCACGAATCGTCTCCATCGCTGGAGTCCTACACCCGAAGTGCATTGTTTTAAAGTCAAATGGAATATCAGTGTAGAAAACAATCTCATTAAAAAAAATAATCTAGGCAGGATTTTGTTATTACTGCAGAGGCCAAACGTACACAGTCTACTACACAAAGCTCAGCCATTTGTCAATACTCCAAAGGGTTCAGAAACAGTTTTAATCAGGGGAGTTTTGAGTCTGGCGTTTTAGGGAAAATCCGCCAGAATGATAAGAGATTTTAATAAATATGCAGGAGTCAAAACATGATATGGGCCAAAACTCAAAGCCACGTCTCAGTTTGACACCGGCTTGATATAGGGTCACTGTAATGTATAGCTCCATACTGTTCTCAAACCGTCTCCTCCAAACGTCCCACTGGTGTGTCGTTGGCCTGTAGAGAAGAGCCGTTATTGATAGCGGGGTCCCGACAGGGCCAGTGAGGCGACGGAGGCCCCCGCACCTCCGCTGCCCCGCGCTGAAACAGCAGGCTTAGGTTACAGCCGTCCCCTGGCCCCCGAAGCCCCGGCCTACAGTCCTCCACAGCCCCCTTCTCCATCCCCCCTCATCTCTCTGTTATTGTTCCACTTTGCACAGTCCTGACCTTTAGCGCTGTACCAAGGTTTTGGTCGAGCCAACAAAACACGCTCGTTTCATTAACGCCGATAAGGCCCGAGGAGGTGGGCTTATACACGTGTCGGGACACGGATCCCCCCCCCCCGTCAGATGCATATCGTTAACAAGTCGATTAGCACCTACACACCGGTAAAAGAAGGGATCTGCTCCGGCACCGTTTGGCAAATTAGATTTTCTGCTTATTTTGCACGGCTCTTTTTTAACATTTTATGGGTATTACATGGCTGTCCCGGATCCAGTTCCCCAGACTGTGCTAAGCAGATGTTTGAAATGTCCAGCGTGTTTTATAAATAGAAAAATAAGCGCTGCTCCTCGTGTTGTTTTTTTCCCCCAGGTTGTTGAGTCACACCATGAAGGATCACCTGGTTCGAGTGGCCAACGAAGCGGAATTCATCCTCAGCCGACAGAGAGCTGAAGACATTCACAAACACGCGGAGTTTGAGGTTTGAAGTTATTATTATAAATTGTGAAGAGAATCATGGCTTAAAACTCTAAAAACCCGAGCACAGCGACGTCTAGAACTGGCTGATTATGGGCAGAGTTGATATTATATTGCCAAATTTCCTCTTAACTAGAAATGTTACATCTTTGTCAAAATTATTTATACATTTTTGAAGGTTTTAAACTACTTCTTGTAACTACTGTTGTCGCGTGCAATTAGTTCTACATTTGCATAACTCTATTATTGCCTTTTACAGTATATTTCCTTCAATACACCTTTATAATCATGTCTTGGAAAAGTATATAGTTGGTAAAGATGATTCACACTTACTGTATAACCTGGAATCCTGTGTACACAAACAGTAATGGTAAAGAACTGTAATTAAATTGAATGATGCATCAAACCAGCTTTTTCAGTTGGTCAAGTAGCTAGGTCACAATACTAAATGTTAGTGTTATGCTTATTGTGTGTAAAAGTACACAACTGCTCGATTATTCATGATTACTGAGATTCTGAAAAATTGACGTTTTATTTTCTTTAATTCCCGCTGTCTGACACGCCGCTGTTCCTCAAGTTTGTGACCAATTTAATGAAATAGAAAAGAAAAATCATGGCGCACAAAACCCAAAGAACACATCCCATTTAGTCCACAGTTTGTCAAATTTGTCCATTTTCAAATTAAGTCCCAATGTAATCTACAAAATGGATCTGTTTTGTATTTTTATTTTTTTCAAGATTTAAAACAAAATAATAAAAAACAAGACCAGAGCAAAAAGACATAAACCAAAATAAGTAAGTGAGTCACTGCTAGCATTACTAAAATGCAGAAACTTTAAAGTGAGTCACTGCTAGCATAACTGAAATGCAGAAACTTTAAAGTGAGTCACTGCTAGCCTAACTAAAATGGATAAACTTTAACGTGAGTCACCGCTAGCCTAACTAAAATGGATAAACTTTAAAGTGAGTCACCGCTAGCCTAACTAAAATGGATAAACTTTAAAGTGAGTCACCGCTAGCCTAACTAAAATGGATAAACTTTAACGTGAGTCACCGCTAGCCTAACTAAAATGGATAAACTTTAAAGTGAGTCACTGCTAGCCTAACTAAAATGGATAAACTTTAAAGTAAGTCACCGCTAGCATAACTAAAATGGATAAACTTTAAAGTAAGTCACCGCTAGCATAACTAAAATGGATAAACTTTAAAGTGAGTCCCTGCTAGCCTAACTAAAATGCAGAAACTTTAAAGTGAGTCACCGCTAGCCTAACTAAAATGGATAAACTTTAAAGTAAGTCACCGCTAGCATAACTAAAATGCAGAAACTTTAAAGTGAGTCACTGCTAGCCTAACTAAAATGCAGAAACTTTAAAGTGAGTCACTGCTAGCCTAACTAAAATGGATAAACTTTAACGTGAGTCACTGCTAGCCTCATTAAAGTAGCACGTTACACAGTCGCCCCTCTGTGAAACGCCCCGTGAGCTTGACGCCTGCTTTGATAGTGCTTTGATAGCGACGGTTCATAGCGTGATATTTTTGCGCGCTGTCAGTGGAGATGTAGTGAAAACACTGCAGCGCCGCGCGTGTCGGCGGGGGCAACAACCGGCTCTGGACTTGTCAATCACGGTTCCAGAGCCGTCACTGCGGACCCCGGGAGGACAAATGTTGACTTTTCAAACATAACCTCCGAGCTAATCACGAGCACGCACACACGGACGAGTGGGCAAACAGAGCCGAGTGTTGATTTCTCCCGCTGCGTCCGAGGGCAACCGTGGGCTGCGCAGGTAAACCGGAGCTCTGTTTACTCAACTCCAGTGCCCTGTAAAAAGTCGAGGGGGTTTTGGAGTCGGAGTTTTGCTACTCGGAGATCTCGACTGGCGTTCTGGTTCAGTGCGTGTAGCAAAGAACGAGGGAAATTGTTTGCGGACGTTCTTTTTCCTCACTAATTGACTCAAATATGTAGTATTAGAATCAAATTATGTAAAATTCCAGAACATAAACAAGACTGACTTTAAATCGTCACAATTTAACACAAAAACTGTCACATTTCTACCTCTTAAGTCTAACGTCTCTGCTCCCAACTGACTAAATTCTAATAATAATCATATCATTGACGAAATTACTTGATCTCAATTAAAATGTGATTAATTGCACAGCCCTAGCAGTACTTTTGTTCTTATTTGATGCAATTTGTCCAACTATTTTTAATATGTTGTCTGTGTGACCAGTGAACGAGTCCTTAACATTTTGGGTTTCTGGAATTGTTCATGAATCCTATTTGTTTTTTTTTTGTTTTGTTCTTTAGAGCCGTGTTTTCAGTGATCGTTGCTCTCCTCTAGATGATACAGCTGATACTCAATTTACTGCAAGAGTAAAATTAATGAAAGGCTATAACTTTTTAATAGTTCTCTTTTTCCTCTGTAATTTAGGAAGTTGCTCTGCCTCTGCAGTCTTCCCAAATCAGATATCTCCCATTGTTTGTCCCAAAGTGCCTTTCACAATTGAATTCCCCACTTAAATGCAGTTGCTCCTCGGTGACCCCAGAGAAGAAGTGAAGCCCTGATAAGTCTTGCTCTGATATTGCTGTATTGATTTTTGCCTCCATACAAGCCCAGTGTGAGGCTGCTGCAGCCAACAGTTTCATTTTGCACTGCCACAATAAAAATAACAGGCCAATGAAACCTCCCCCCCAGAGGCTGCGGGAGCTCACTCTCCAGCCTTTTCACCTCTGGACATTTTTAAAGATGAAAGGGGCAAACATGGGTAGGATATAGCCAAATAAAAAGAAACTCTTTTGTTTTCAGTATGTGAACAACGAAGATTTTGGAAGCATTTAATTTTAGTAACTCTTTATCACAGGTTCTAAAATGAAGGTTAGGGTTTAGGAAGGGTATGTATATTTTAAATTAATATATTATTTTTTTTCTTTTATGATTGGCTTTACAAGAAGGTTTTAAATGTAATTGTAATTGTAGTTTGTTTATTTGAATGGGACAGCATGTGTTAATGAACCGCTAATGTAGCTACAGCGGCTTTAGCTCAAAGCTCATTTCCATCCGTTGTCCCACGGGAAGCAGATACAACAGTGTAACATTTTAACTGAAGGTTCTGCAGCAAAATGGTTGCTGGGAAAAAGTGTTCAGTCGTATGAAGCTCCAATGCACCCGAGGCTATTCCCGCAATATAATCTTATTTCAGTTTGGTTTTCTTTCAAGAATGATTGGCTTAGTCAAACAGAAGCTTCAAGTGCCAACCCAAGACAGCAGCACAGATTATTGGATACATAAAAACAAATTTATGTTTGCGGCTTGTCAGAGTTCATATCCTTGACTCGACAGTGACAGAGGGGCATTTTGATTTAGATATCTTTCCCCTCAGAGACACAACATATGCTCTCTCTGCCTCCGCTCTCACTCGCTCCACTCACTGTGCGACAGAATTGAGTTATCCCCGGCCCAGAGAGTAAGTTATTACACCGGGCTTAGGGTGAAACAGAGATGAAGATAACTAGGAGGAAATCCAATTACCTTTTAGGGTTCTCTATCTAATAGGATCCTTAATGTGGAGGAGATCGGCAGATCGGACGCTGTTGCCCGCCGCAGTAAAGGATGGACTCTGATATCTGTCCGCCGAGCAGCACAGACGAGGAGAATCGAAGTCTTCTGGGTCTTTTATGGGGCTGTTCATTAGGGATGAAATGTGGCGGGCTCAGGGGCACAAGGGCAGATAAGGAGGTCCAGATAAGGGCGAGCGAGCGAGACCCAAATCATTTTTATTCTCCTTTTTCAGCCCTGTTGTTTTATCCGCCCGCGAGTCGGACTTTGCTTTATACGGCGTAATTGGATTGACGTCGGGCAGATCCTGAGAGCCAGACGGGAGCGGGTAATTAGTGCATTGTCTCCGCCGCGCCGAGGCTGTAAAACGATCCAGGCCCTCGCCCCGTGTTAATGACATTAACATTGAACTGATACTCATTACGTTCCATTATCGTAGTGCAGTGTGCGGGGCCGATTACTTCAGAGACGGAGTAGAAGTACCAGAGGGTCTTCTGACGTGTAACCACAGGGCGTTTATAGCCCGAGGTACTCTGTGAACAACTGTCTGGACTTTACGGCATCAAACCAGCCCAATATTTGGCGATCACAAGAGTAGTTTAGGTTAAAGTTTCCAAAATTGTCAAAGCAGTTGAAACCAGCAACCATCAAGTTCAATCGACTTTATTTCACTGACTTGACACAGTCTTTATACTTAATTTGTTGGATTTATGTGATTTCTGTGTAAAGCAACCTGAAAAACTTGAACAAAATGGAGCCTTTCCCTGGTCGATGGACATTGTTGGGTCTTTGGTCAGACGATCTCAGCTTCCAGGGGCGTTTTTCACTTCTAACACTCGGACTGACGCGGCAACACTCTGTCATTCTGTCATGTGCTTGTCCATACTGTGATGTGTAGGATGTTGTATGTTTGTATGTATGATGTCGTATGTAGAGGTCTGTCATTGTGTTTTTATTTCTTAATTTTTTTTTACTGGGAAATGATGGCTTTTATTTGATCTATAGTGTAAGAAGCCCTGTCATATAACCTTACAACTTACAAGGTCTATGTTAGTCATTTGTACCCAAATGTAAGTTAGGTTGTCCAAAAAGTCAATACTAAAACTAGGTTCAGTACTTAATTATTATAGAATAGTCCGGATTTTATCATAACTGGTGTAAAACTAAATATTATCAATAACTATTTTGTGCTGAGAGGTCTCCATTTCAAACCTAATACAGCCTACGGGACAGAACTTTTTGTTTTTGTTTTTTTGTATTGTGCTTTTGAAATTGGTATTGATAATTGAGCTCGTTCCTTTGTAGTTGCTTCAGATTTTTAGAATTTACTATGACAACCCTAATATGTAGTTATTATTTGTTAATTGACGTCATATAAAATGTTGTTAATTGACTGTTCTGTATGTCATTTGTATTGTTTGATTAGTCAAGTCTAAAGAAAAAATATAAATTTTCGCTAATCGTCTATGAAAATCAAGTAGAAATCATCCGGCTGTCGACGCTGCTATCCAAGGGTTAAAAAAACAAGATCTAAAGCTGCTGCTCTTCAAAAAGGTTAACACATGCAGTTCTTCATTACTGCTTTGGCTCGGATAAGAAAGTCGTTAAAATCATGGTTTCCACACGTCCTCACAGCAGCTTTAGCTCGTACCTTTGTGCGCGGGATAAAAGCCTAGCGCGGTGCCGCAGAGGCCGGCTGGGGAACTGCGCTCTGTAGCTCGGTGTGTCTTGTCAGAGTAATGAAGTCCCCTGGTACTTCCTCCACATCATTACGTGTGACCAGCTACCCCCGAAATATATGTACTATACTGTACACTTTGTTTCACTCTAACACCTTTCCTCTTCTGTGATTTAAGAGTAAATTGGCGGTATATACTGTATTTTCTGGATTATAAATCGCTCAAGCCCAGAAATGCATGATAGAGAAGAAAAAAACATATATAAATCGCACTGGAGTATAAGTTGCATTTTTGGGGGAAATTTATTTGATAGAATCTAAGACCAAGAACAGACATTTCATCTTGAAATGCAGTTTAAAATAATAACAGATGAGAGAACATGGTGAATAGGTGTGCGTATGCTAACGCTAACACCTTCAGCTACATGACGCACAGACAGAACTGTGGTAAGTGTCTGGTATGTTAACGTAACATATTAACAGTTGTTCAGATAACTATAGCATAAAGAACATGCTAACAAGTTTACCAAAGCATCAGTTTTACCCCAAATCACTAAATCCATTGAATTCTTCTTCCTCTGTGTCACTTCTAAACAACTCCACAAACTCCAGAGGTAGAGGAAGTGCAGATTCTTCTTCTGCGTCGCTTAGAGCCTAGAGCGCCCTCTTGTGCTTGCTAGTGTGAAAATAACGAATAATATCACATATAAGTCGCTCCAGAGTATAAGTCACACTCCAGTCAAACTATGAAAAAAGGTGTGACTTATAATTCAGAAAATACGGTACTGTAAATCCGTGTTTGAAGAATCTTTTGTGTATTTTTTGTTTATGTTAGAGTGTATTCTGTCTAAGTTTAATGCACATCTTTAACAACAACTTAATCTCAAATATTGCCCAATCATCTATCAGTTTTGTCTAATAGTCTTTTTCGTGTGAGGTGAAATCTGAAATACATGAATAGATATTATTTTTAGTGCTGCACCCCCAAGGCCTTCCAGCTCTTTGCCACAATCACACAGCCACATTTTCAAGGCACATTCAATTCCAAAAAAACCAACAACATTTATGTCCCCTCTGGTCGTGTCCTTTCTTCATTTGACTATTTTTCACCCGCCGACACTTTTAACACGCATGATTTTTCACGTGGCACGACCTTGAGGCGGCGCTGAAGTTATCGCTGCCATGATGGCAGCGTCTCGGACCGATGCAACGCGCGGAGGGGTCGCGTCCAGCCCGGTGGATTGTGGGTAGGGCAGATGGAGCGGCTGCCAGGCAGGCCCGGGTGACCAGTCCATTACAGAAGGCCCACAGCCGCCGCGAGGGGAGGAGGAGGAGCGGGGGAGATAGTTTGATAAGTGTTGCGCCTGCGTTAACCTTGATGGTCGTGCGCGCTGGGCTGACGCCAGCAGCTCGGATCGGTTTCAACTGGATTAGATTATTTTTCTCCCTCCCGAGCTCCCGGAGAAGCAAAAATCAATACTCGGGAAGCCGGCATGACAGGGGAATCATTTCAGAATTGAAGTAGCTGTCAGGCATTGTCATTTGGTGACTTTTGTTCGCCATTGTACTTTTTAGTCCTCATTTTTCTCCCCTCCTCTTCCTTTGACTCGTTTCTTCCCCGGCCCATTGTCTGAATTCCCCTGGTGACATTTTATGTTGCAATTTAAAAACTCGAGGGCAAGAGATCAAGTGCAAGGGAATCTCTTTGAAACCAATTGGTGGACCGGTTCAGCGGCGACTTTTGTTTAGCGACCCCCATTCTCTTTTCTCATTTCATCCCCTTGTCTCTCCAGACCTCCATTGTGTTCCTGGAGGAATGTATTTGTAGAACATTTGCATTCCGTGATACTAGACAAGGACATGTCTGATGCCTCGCCTGGTCCGGACAGTTCCTTTTGCGCGGTTTGTAAATGAAACCCTTGAGGGAGCGCTTGTCGACGGATGTGAGAAATTGGAGATTCTTTGCGGGGAGATAGGCCAGCCTCGGCGAGCGCGTAGCCCCGATGTGCCACCAATGTCAAGAGATTGCAAATCAAGGAGCTTTAATAACGCCTCTGCCTGATTTTGTTTCTTCTCCCGTTTCGCCGGCGGGACCTCGAGACCCCGCTTTTGTCAGCCGGCGCGTCGTTAAAGGCTCGCCGCGGCGCGACACGTCCGCGGCCCTCTCACTGTCACTCTAATTGATAAACATAGGGCTGATATCTTGTAATGAGGCTCCGATCCCCGGCCCATTATACTGGTTAACCCTCTCAACTCGCCGGGGAAGAGGAGGAGGGAGTGGGCCGCGCCTGACAATAACACGAGAGCGTTTAGATAAGGCTGACACCGGTACACGACTTCACTCTACTCGGTGCTCTGCTTAATTGGGCAGGTGTAGTAGAAGCCACTCAAAACGTATCGTATTTGTAAGGAAATGGTTATATAATACAATCGTAGCCTACCGTTTAGCAGCATTTCTTGCAGGCTTTTAGTATTTTTCAAAAGCAATGATGATTATATTCTGAATTGACTTGATTTGAAAGACTAAAAGATGCAAATATATGATAGTGCGGCAGCTGGCTTGTGATCATCTTGGATTAAAATCACATTTAGTCTTTGCGTGCCTTCAACCACTTCCAGAGCCTGTGGAATTTTCTGAAACAATTACATGTTTTCTTCTTCTCCAGGAGCCGCCCGTTTTCCCCGTCCGAGCTCCACCACACATCTTTAGTTATTTATTTGAACGGCGGATGAATTGTTGGAGACACGCTCTGTGTAATTGACTCGATTAACGCCAGCTATTATCATTTTGTCTTCAGCTAGCTGTCTGTTCGGCCGGGCCTGGGCGCTCGCTCCGGTCGACCCTGTCAGCCGGGCCGCGTAATGGAAGGTGCGTCCCGCGATTACGGTGTCGCAAGTCATAACGCTCTGTCGGGCCGACCGCGGCGTCCGAGTCCGTGAGGAGGAACTTTGTCTAACGCGGCTGCTACTTGCGGAACGGTCGGAACATGCAAAGTGCAAACAGTAACGTTCAACTTCAGTTTAACCGCGGTTGGAAGTTGGAAGAAATATGGTTCGTAATATCACAGTTTAGTGCTAGAAATATTAAAATGTTAAGATTTTTTTCTGTGATTATCGACACCATGAGTAATCGGTGGCCTGTGAAATGTGGAATTTTCTTATTGCTCACCATCTTCTCACATGGGACCAGCTTTGTGAACACATTTTCTTTGCGTGATAAACTAAAGCTAATAGACAAAAAGGCGTTAAACTTATAGGTTTAATGATCTGGAACGTAGATTGACTTTTCAGTTCTCACGATTATACCATCCTGATTAATCCTGACATAACTATTTGTATGCTGTTTTACACTAAAGCCGTTATAAATACAAATATAGTAGTGACTCACACCAGAAGCTTTCTCTATCTTCTATTCATCATCGAGATTTGTCATTTGCATTAATTGTCACAAAATGAAAAGTCAAATGAGTGTTCACATAATGAATGACCCTGGAACGTGCTCTGACTTTTCTTTTCCACGCACTAGCACAGCCACCTTTTTAATAGCGCCACTATGTTTTCAGCGTTGGAGCTTGTTATTTTAAGGAGAGGGACTTTTTCCCCCGTCGCGGGCTTTGGCTCTGGTTTTGAAGCAGCCGTTCCAGCACAGAGAGCCAGGCTGTTGGGGCAGGTTCACGCACAGGTGCTGAAGTATTTGTTTATGGTTATGAGGTCGAACACGGCGCTGATGATTAGTCCTGCAGACCCAGACGGAGTCGCATGGAAACAGACGCGCAACTTTAGCAGTGGGGCTTGGTAGCGAAACGGATGGCAGCTTTTATGCTAAGTCTTTCTGTCCTGCTTGAGTGACGCACATTTGTAGCAAAATACAAGAAGAATAAATAAGAAAATAACTGTTATAGATTGTAAGAAAAGCTTTTCTCAAGCATTGCATCATTTTGTGTGTAACCCTTTTAATTTTACATATTTTATTGTGTGTTGCTGCACATTCACTAAAAGGTTTCAAAAATATAAAATGTCTATGGTGTTTGTTTAATAAATATTTAGCCATTCCATTCAAAAACGTTAATTTTATTTATTTTATTTTTATGTATTTTTATGTATTTTTTATGTATTTTTATTTTATTATATTTTACATAAAACACATAACTGACAGAACAGAAACAGAGGGCAAAATTAGGAATAATTAAAATAATATATATACAAAAAGAAAACAAAAGAAACACACTCATAAAAAAAATTATTAAAATAAAAGTCCCAGTTGTCTAGCTGTCCACTCTTAAAGTTAGTCCCATCTTAAAATTAGAAATATATTTGGGGGAAAGGTTGGATTCTATCAAAAGTAAGATTATGATAATTATTTATTTTGGCATTAGCTTAAAACCTTAACCTCAGAGCTTTTCTTGGTGTATAAATAACAGATGAGCTCCTTGTGGTTTTTGTGTAATTGTCTTTTTTAATGATGTGACACCCTTTGGATTACATCTATACACTACCTTCATTTTTAGGTTCAAAATCTTTAATTCAACATCTTTAAGCGTCTCTTAACAGAAGGGACTCATTCTTGAGATATTTGAAGAAAAGTCTTACAGTTTCAGTGAGTTACAAGTACCAACAAATTACACCAAACATCTAAAACTACTGGGCATTTTGTGCACTGTAGAGTTGAATAGAGGAGGAATACGAGACATTATCAATTCAAATCGAGATTAAAAAACAAACAAAAAAACAAAACTGATTGTGACTTGGTTTTGGGGCGGGGCCTTTCAATCTGAGGCACCTGGGGGCTCGTTCGGGACCCTCTGGCACCCAAAGTGAGATCCAAAACTTTACATCATCACATGCTTTAATCCATTTTGCATTCATTTCATTACAGGCTCAAAAATACCTTGTTAAATCTGCATTTTTACCGACATAAAACCGTTCATGTCGAGATTGTGCAGCAGTTCACAGTATAGGACATAAAATCATTTATTTCCCCTCCATTGGTGTTGGACACCATCAGTTTAGTTTAAATCACATTCAAAGTTATTTTTGTCTTTGTTTTACACAAGAATCCGGGTCTTCTCCTGGCCGCGCCGCAGGTTAGAAGGTCAAGACCCTCGGTAATGCCCCACAAAGAGACATAGATTGATAATTAAAGCCCCCCAGCCCGAAGAGAAGCCCCTCTAATGTGATTTATACCTATAGATTTTCTGTCAGATATGAAATGTTGTCGTCGGAATTGAAGGCAGGGCCTATTATAAAGCACTTTGCCTCTAACTTTGGAAAAGCGCTGAGCATTTATTCGACCATACGTTGTGGCTAATGGCGCCGTATAGCTGTCATATCTGTACGCGCGGAGGGTTAATTCAATATGAAGCATGATTTTAACAATGAGCTGGATGCATTATGGTAGCATGGCAACAACTGAAACTTACATACTTTTAGTAATTTTTTGGCATATAAGAAAAAAAAATATTTTGCATTTTTTCCTAGTATAATGTGAAAATAATCAATTACGGTATGTGGGGAAAAAAGGAGGCAAAAATGCACACGTGAAAAAATAGGCTAAAAAATGCACACATGTAAAAAAAAAAAAGGCCAAACAATTCACACATGTAAACAAAAAAAAGGCAAAAAAATCCTCACATGTAAAAAAAAAAAAAAATCCACACATGTAAAAAAAGGCAAAAAATGCACACATGTATGCTATTTAAGTCCCATGTGGGACAATAAAGGATTATCTTATCTTATCTTATCTTAAATATGAAAATAGATAATAGAGCCACGTTTGAACTTATTGTCTCATTTTGTGGCTTCAAATTGCGAAAGTAATGTCAACAAAACCGTAAAAACTATATAAAAACTAAATATTGTGTTCAAATGTGAAGAAACTAGTGACTGTAGAATCTACTTTTTCAATGTGAGAGAATAAATACCAGCGCCTTACGTCATAAGGCGCTGGTACAGCTGGCAGCCCGGTGTAAACGCTCTCTCTTTTTTCTCACACTTATTGTGCTTTATCTCCTATATTTTGTAAATATAGTTAGTATATTTTTTCTATTTTACTGTACGATAGGGACACGCGCTGGAATAGTTTTTTAATTCAACTGTTTTTGACTTTTTTTCGGCTGGATTTGAGCGTTTTTTGTTGTGTTGTTGTGACGTGAGCTAGCTCCGAGCGAGCCCACCAGCCCCCCCCCCCCCCCCCCCCCCCCCCCCCCCCCGCGCCCTCCGGCCGCGCTAAAGTACGGCGTGTCGTCGGTACACGTTTATATACACGTTTATATGAAAGAACGTCACGAACGATCGGGACACGCACTGGAATCGCTTTAAATTAACTTGTTTTGACTTTATTCGGCTGGATTGAGTGTTTTCGTCGTGTCGTTGCGATGTGTCTTGGCTCTGAGTCCCCCGGCTCCGGCCCCGCCCCCCCCGGCTCCGGCCCCGCCCCCCCCGGCTCCGGCCCCGCCCCCCCGGCTCCGGCCCCGCCCCCCCGGCTCCGGCCCCGCCCCCCCGGCTCCGGCCCCGCCCCCCCGGCCGGCGCCGTACCGTGTTTCCACAAAGGAGGAACTCATGAAACTGCGGAGAACAGTCGTCTTACCCGGAGATCGTCACGTTATCCCGGCGCAATACTGACCTAACCTAATACTGATGTGCAATTCTGTCATATGTGCAATTGCTGTTGGAATTCATGTGCAATTCATGTGCTGTCGTGACACATATTCATGTGCAATTACTGTCGGGATCACATGCAATGGTATTTATTTATTTGTCTATGGTAGTTTTTATTTATTTATAGGAGATCTTCTTCTACTGAAAGTGTTTTTCAGACTTCCTATAAGTGATCTGTTCTTGTGGATCTACCTCTGTATCTTCCTGCGTTGCACCAATGAAATTTCCCCATGTGGGACAATAAAGGAATATCTTATCTTATCTTATCTTAAATATAAATCTGTGGATGTGTTGATTTGGTAAAATAATACTACTGCTTTAGGTGTTAACAGGTGGACAGTAATCTACCCAAAACCTGAAGAGTGAAACATTAAATGAATGTTTGGTAACACTTTTAGTTCACACTTACTAACATCTAACTCGTTGTTAATTTGCGTACATGTAAGTGGTTTATTTTATGTTAATTAGTATTTATTTGTCCCGCATGAATGTCTTATCCTGCATAATGTTATTCTGCCGTTAATTAGACATTTGCTGACACTTTCATATTAATAATCTTTTCATTGCTCCTTATTCATATGAATGTAGGACATTTTTGTACCTGAATAAGCATTAATAAAGTAAAAACGACATTTACTGTGGTAATAGCCCTCAACAACAACACCCTTTACCCCATTAGGATCATAATTAATGTTCAAAAATGTCCTCAACATATACGTGTTAATAAGGAGTTTGTTAATAGGAAATGTTAGTAAATGTCCAATTAGCTGCAGAGTTAGGCATAAATAAGGGCGGAATTAATACTAATGAACACAGGATTTACCACTTAGGTGTATGTAAATGAGTAGTATAGCTGTAAATAAGTGTTCTTTAAAATGAAGTGTTACCAAATATATGTGTATATATATATTTTTGCACATGTCCATTTGCAGTTTAATTCAGTTTTCTTACAAAATAAATGAACAATAATTAAGACGTTTTCGCTGTGAATTTAGCTGATTCAAAATGCATGTAATTACTTTTTCTTGTCACTTTTGTTTGGTAAATCTTTTGTCATATTTCACGCTTTAACTTTTCCCGATACATCGCTTAGAGCCGTTCGCAACTTTTTTTCAGTGTTCGTACAAAAATGTTGCAATACACAGCATTTCCTATCATGTTTACAATTGTACGGTTTGAATAAAATATTGTTAAAAAATAAATAAAAATAAGAACTAGAATAAAAAAATAATACAAATAAAATAATAGTAAAAAATAAAGAAATTATAATAAAAAATAATTAAGAAAAATAATAATTAAAAATAATAATAAATAAATACATAATAAATGAATAATACATAAATACATACAAATAATAATACTAATAATAAATAGAATATAATAATATAATAATAAAAGCAAAAATAAATCATAGTATTCATGAATAATGGAGTATTATCAGAAGTGAAAGGGTGGCGAGCCCGTCTTGAAGTTTGAAAGTGATATGGTAATCCTCGCCCTGGTTTAAATTATAGCAGTTCCCTCAGAAGGTGTTTTACTTTGGCCATCTCTGTGGAGTTCAAAGGCTCATTCCGATAACATACTTCGACAGAGAAAAATGTGCTCCCGGTGCATTGTGGGGTATCGCGTGGTCCGTGTGCCGCGAGGCATTAGAAAATACGTGTCCACTGTTATTAATCAACGTGACACCGGGGGCAGAAATGACCCTTTCACATTTGGCCCGACTCGTATTATAGTTTCCATAGTGGCCGGCGCTGCGTTTCCTCTCGTACGCGTCGGATCACATTTGTAAGATTGCTCGTAAGTACTTCTGAATATGTTTGTTACGCAATTCCAGCTGACGCCTCTTCTGTATTTCTGTATGTAAGATTACCGCCTGTTCTCACTGTCAGTTTTGTACAGCATTTAAGTTATACATCTTTTTATGTGTTGCTATTATACATATTTTACATCTAAACTTTTAATTAATCATCTTCCAACAAACTCGACTTGGTGTATATCAAACCGAATGTAGTTCTTTGTAACTTGCATATCCTGATTTGGTTCTGGTTTGAGCTCGTTTTAGTCTGATGTAGATTTGGTTTGGTCCAGGTTTAGTCTTGGTCTAGTCCAGGTCTAGTTCCTGGTTTAAGTCTTGGTCTAGTCCAGGTCTAGGTCCTGGTTTAGTCTTGGTCTAGTCCAGGTCTAGGTCTAGGTCCTGGTTTAGTCTTGGTCTAGTCCAGGTCTAGGTCCAGGTTTAGTCTTGGTCTAGTCCAGGTCTAGTTCCTGGTTTGAGTCTTGGTCTAGTCCAGGTCTAGTTCCTGGTTTAAGTCTTGGTCTAGTCCAGGTCTAGGTCTAGTTCCTGGTTTGAGTCTTGGTCTAGTCCAGGTCTAGTTCCAGGTTTAGTCTTGGTCTAGTCCAGGTCTAGTTCCAGGTTTAGTCTTGGTCTAGTCCAGGTCTAGTTCCAGGTTTAGTCTTGGTCTAGTCCAGGTCTAGTTCCTGGTTTAAGTCTTGGTCTAGTCCAGGTCTAGGTCCTGGTTTAGTCTTGGTCTAGTCCAGGTCTAGGTCCTGGTTTAGTCTTTGTCTAGTCCAGGTCTAGTTCCAGGTTTAGTCTTGGTCTAGTCCAGGTCTAGTTCCAGGTTTAGTCTTGGTCTAGTTCCTGGTTTAGTCTTGGTCTAGTCCAGGTCTAGTTTCAGGTTTAGTCTTGGTCTAGTCCAGGTCTAGTTCCAGGTTTAGTCTTGGTCTAGTCCAGGTCTAGTTCCTGGTTTAGTCTTGGTCTAGTCCAGGTCTAGTTCCTGGTTTAGTCACAGTTGTAATGTGAGACAACAATAGCGCACAATTTATTGATTTATTGATATAGCTTGCCTTTAAGGGAACAAACACAGCTCAAAAATTAATGCAATGACACCACTTTGTAATAACACATGCATAAATACACTTTAATTAGCCTTAATAAAGCATGAACAAAGAGTTAATTCATAATGAAAAACAAGTTTATTATGAGGGCTTTGTAACTACTTACTCCTAAACTCTTTTAAATTATGTAGATACTAAGCCTGAATCAGTGTTAATAAACTGTTTGTTCATTATGAATTGAGTAATTGTTCATGCTTTATTAAGACTAATTAAGATGTGATTATTATAAAGTGCTACCATAACAACTGTCAAATGAATCCACTTCAAAGATCAAGGACTGGACTGACATCGCTATAAACATCAGACTAATTTGGAAATGGACAAATTAGATAAACTAAATGGGACTTGTATGCAGGACTGTTGTATCGTATTGTGCCATTATTATTATCTCATTATTTATATCAGTATTATTGTCTCTGGTCTTTTTTTTTTTTTTTTTTTTTTGTTTAAAAAATAAATAAAAAAAAATCTTCCCAAATTCGATATACACTTTGTTTAACTCTATAACACTGTGATTCAAAGCTGTGGAAATCTACCGCAAAAAAACAAAGCACAACCGCAATAAAAGTGGAACTCTGCTTGTCTAAAACAATAAAAAATAAGTGAATTCTTGAGTAGATCTCTCAAGATGCATTAATCGCAGTAGATATAAATATATTGTGGCCTTCTATTTGTATGAATTATTACAACTTTTCCCGATGCATTGCTTAAAGCCCTAGTACAACACATAGTTTATACATACATTTGGCAAGATACAGCATTTCCTGTTAACATGTTAACAATGCAATATCAAGTTTGAAAAAATATAATAAAAAAATGTATCTTAAGAAAATAAAAAAAATATAATTTAAAAAAAAAAAAAATATATATATATATATATATATATTAATAATAATAACAATAATAATAATAAAAAGGATATAATAAAAGCAAAAATAAATCATACTACTCATGAATAATACAGTTTTATAAATATGAATTTCAGTGCCTTTTCTATTCCTTTTTTGACACTGAAGCACGGCAAACACAAAGGTCAAAGTGTGCGCGCGGACTACAAACCCGCTAACGCCGTTTCTTCCTCCCACCAGTCCCACTGCGCCCAGTACTCGGCCGAGAAGCGCGAGGAGGAGAAACTGTGCGACCACCTCATCCGCGCCGCCAAGTACCGCGACCACGTGACCGCCACGCAGCTCGTCCAGAAGATCGTCAACATCCTCACGGACAAACACGGCGCCTGGGGCAACTCGGCCAAGAGGTAACAAAAAAAACGTGACGAACGGGCCTCTGATGTCGTGCCCGCCGTGACACACACCCCCATCATCTATTGTCAGTTCAAGGACATTTAATTATGAAGCAGTGAGATTTCTCAGATTGTGAGGAGAACAGGGTTATTTTTCTTGAAAGCTGCACGTACCTTTAAGCGTTTTCCATTTCTGACCCCGATGGGTTTGACCGTTGTCTCGTTTAAGGAAGTGGGCGGGATGATAGAGTTTTTGTCAACTTGGCCATTTCATAAAGTTGTATTCAAACTGTGAGCGCGACAGAAGATTCTTAAGGACATCAGGAAGCTATTACAGAATTCTGACAAAAAATGTAAATGCTTTGTGACCACAGCGCACACTATGCAAGGCTCGGTGTCGATTACAGACACTGAACATTTGCTGAATGCCACTCCCCATTCTTTACCCCCCATCCAAGCTACTTAGTGCCCGTTCAGATAAAACCCATGGATCATAACATTAATAAAAGCTACATAATGTTGAATAGTGTTAATAGTTTGGCATTAAAGATGACACCTGATTTTTTTTCTTAAAAAAAAAAAAAACACATTTTACATAATTTACCGACCCACAAAGGTAATAATAATAATAATAAAAATAATAACTTTTATTTATATAGCGCTTTTCAGTGACCCAAAGATGCTGAACATATATAAAAAAGGGGGGGTATTTACAGACAGGGGGGGCAACACGTACAATACGTGGTAGCTAAACATTTTTGGGGACTTTTAATACTAGCATAACATTTTTAACATATATGTACGGGAATCTGTTATGTTTTGCCATTGCTTTTAACACAAAGAAGTGTGGTATGGCTTCAGTGTGATCAAATCAAATAGGTAACCAGATACTAATTCTACAATACCAAAACTAGTGTTAAAAACTTGATGTACGCACCTGAACCGGTTCATGATACTGAAAAATAAGTACAATCATATGTAACCCAGTCAGCCCTGTATTTTAATGTTTTAAGAATATTATAAGTGCAAAACATGGACCCTTAATGAACTCAAGCATAGTTTTCTGAAGAGCACTCTGTAATTCAATCATTTTGAGTTATAAAACATAACGGGAGCGTTTTTAATTATCATTGTAGCAACAAAATCTGAGTTCTGAGCTTTTTCCTGCGTTTCTTCTTTCTTTTAGTGTTGTGACAGTGCAGTGACAGAATGATTTAACTACAAATAAAGTGTGTAGCCCTTAATTTTTATGCCGTTCCTTTAATCCCCTCATACTACTCGTAATCAAATTAGTTTTTCTTGTAGTTTTTGGAGGTTATTATCCCAGTGCTTTGCTGTAGGAAAACCTTTTTAACAGCCATTCGTTACAGGCCGCCTTCCATTCCGTATTTACTCGGCCAAATGGGCAGCAGCATCAGCAGCATCCGGCAGGGCCCAGTGCAGCTATTCTCTAATGATGCCTGTTTGTGCTGCTTGTGTGCGACGTTTCGACCGGCTCAAGCTTGTTAGCCTCTGCACCGCCTCCCCGGAGACCGCTATTCTGCTAGTGAGCTCACCGTTACATGCACCGCGTTCCGGAGCCAAACGCACAGAAATATTTGTCTTTTTTTTTTATCTCAATCCCCATCTCCCGCCTCCCTTTCTGTCGTTCGTTTGCCCTTTCTTTTTCCCCCCCTTTCCCCGCCATTACGCTTCACTCCCAGGTCTGTGCTCTTTGCTATGGAGATGTGCGTGCCAGAGCGGTCCTCCATTACCGGGCCCTTTTCGCTGCCGGGCTATTGATGGTTTTCCTAATGGCTGCCGATGGGCGCAGGGAGCCGCTGGCACTGGGCCACGGAGTGGAGCGCTCTTTTAATAAATCACAATCAGTCTTGTGCCGTTACATCAATATTTTCGGTCAATTACTGTGAAGGTCAGGTGGTGCAGCCTCGCACCGGAGCCCGGGGAGCGCGGGCATGGGAGCAACATCTGGGGCAGTGAAATAAGCAAGCAGACGGTTGGTCGAATACAAATGGGCTTTACTATGGGCTTAGCGCAAATGCTAGTCTTTTTGTGTCCAGATGCAGTGCGAGTGTGCACATGTCAGTTATTTATTCTTTTCACTTCTGAGCATCTTATATATGTTGGAGATTTGAATACATGTGCAAATGGTTTATGACACTGCAAACGGTAAGAGGTTCATGTTCTTTTGGATGATTTGGTTTGTTATGCTTTGCTTTTGTGGGTTTGTTTGTATGTTTGTTTGTTTGTTGTCGCGATTAACCGTTGAGTGCAAAGGTGTGCGGTCCAATCCTAGCCCCGGACAACATTTTATACAGTGTTGTGACATCGGATGGGAATTGGCACAATGACTAAAGAGTGTTTTTACATGCACATTAGCTGAGGAACCCAAATCCACTATTTGAGCTGTTGTTTTTTTTTATACTGTACAATATAGTATAAATAAGCCAGAATAGAGGAAAGAGCCTAATTTCCATTGGTTGTCCGTAGCCAGGTGACACAGGACCATTACAAAGCGTGACTCTTTGTGACTAAATCAGACCACTGTGTGCTGTCTGCTCCTACAATGGTTGTAAATGGTACATATATTCATTGTACATTGGCTGTCTGAAAAACACGATTCTAAAGCTGGTGCATGTGCCCGAAAATGAAGCCATGCAAATGTTAACGAGTTTAACGAGAATGTTAAGGGTTTGTGAGGGCGAGGAACTAGTTGGATCGATTTAGCTACATATTTCAATGACTTTAACTTATTAAAATTGTTGTCATTGGGGTGGGCGATGTGCCAAAAACTGTACTCATGATTTTCTTAAAGCTACATCACTATTTAAAGTTCATCCCGAGTCATGTGCACCTTGAAGAGGTAAATGATGTCATCTGCTTCTTCTGAACGTTCACTCTTCGTTGCAGTTGGTTAAATTCACCTGTCACTCATCCGGGGCGTGACAAAAGCTGACCAATGGCAGCAGCAGGTGGGGAAAAGGTGTTTTTGTTTGAGCACAAAGCTGCTCAAACAAAGATGTAGTGAATCACGAATGGCAAACAAAATAGCACCTTGTCACAGGAATGAGATCACAATTCAGTTTTTCTCACCGCATTTCCCAGCACTTGGGGAAATACTTATTATTATATCATTATCATATTCAGAGGAAAAACTTGAGTATTCACGTCGACGACAATTTGGAGGAAACCATAATTTTCTGTTTCCCACAATGTGCAATGAAAATCTTTCCCCGTCTGTGATAATTCCATCCAGGAACACAAAGACAATACAAAGCCGCACCATTACGACCTTTTGTTGCCGGAGCGTAAAAAAAACAACACCTCAAACCCGGCTGCTCGCACGCCATAAAGCACTATTCCCCCAAGCTTCCATTCAATAAGGAGCCCGAAGATGAAAATATTGTTTTCTCACTCGCTGATGGGAATTGTTGTTTCCTTCGCGGCAGGCTTCTAATATCTTGTGACACAGCGCGACCCGCCCGAATGCAATTTGTGTCTTAATATCCAGCTTACAGCCGCCCTGGCCCCGAGAGGAAGGAGGTGTTAGGTGATTTTGTCCTTCCCCTCGCTACATTTTGCCTCTCCCGACATACAGTTTTAAACGTGCAGCCTTCTCGTTCAGCCGTCTGTTCCGGCGGCACAACACCAGTGAGGATTCCTTTCAAACAGACAGTCAATGATATTTCTCGCCCTTGCTTGTCGAGCGCCGTCTCATCTCGAGCAAACGGGCACGTAGGACCGCGCTACCTGTCGTCGCCGGGCGCTGCGTGCCAACCCGCCGTCTACCGATGTGTCGCGCAAATGAAACAAGATGTCATTCTTTTCCCCTCCGAACTCGTCTCCCCCCCCCCCCGGTGTCCTGTTAGGAGTCATCTCTCATGTATGTATGACACCCGGACGGAGTGGGCCAGCATGGAGGCAAGATGAGGCCCGGTGATGGACAACGCCGGTCTCCGGGGAAACGCCCCGGCTCTCATCTTTTCCCCTCTCGCAGGTTCGCTTTATGGCATTCGAATGGGCCGACTAATGTACCATGGAAATGCACTCGGGATGCTCTGCGCAGAGGGCAGTAGAGGCGGGTGTGGAGAGAAACGGCGGGATGGGAGGGACGGAATTGGGTTGTATATTTGCAATGAATTAGAATTGAACAGTCGTGTTTTGTTGATTTCAAGTTCATTCACTGTGAGTGCTTTGATTGACTAGAATCACTGAATTGTGGGTTTCGGCTTCTTTGACCTAATTTCTCATCATTCTGAAACCCCAGGATGGTAGGGCTGGCTCAGGTCGCTGTCCTACTACAGTATTATTTCTATTTTTAAAAATGGGTTTGAAACTGTTTTGATCATCGAATTCCCTGGATGATTTGATTGAGCTGGTTTTTCAGATGGATTTCCTCTGGCGTCTACCATCGATTAATATTGTGCACAATCATAACATCCAGCTGTACGTTCCTGTTTGGCCTCTCTGACTTCCCTTCCCTTTTTTTTTTTTACACATTTGGAGTAAACATTGCTCTCCCTTGGATTTGTAGCAAATCTTTTTTTACAGCCCGGAGGTTTATCTAATCTATATTCCTGTACTTTGTCTTCCCTTGAAGACCCCTGCACTCTGTGATCAAACGCAATATTTAATAACCATGTATAATACTCGATTGTCACTACTAAGCCGGTCAGTACGTGCCATAATGTGTCGCAAGAGTCGGAAAAACCGCAGCGCACAGCGAGTCATTACTTGTATACAACACGAATGACGGAATGCTGATCGTTGAGCCGTGATTATGAATAAACCACTGTTAAATAGTTATTAAAAGGAAAGTTGCTTGTGTAAGCGTAATGTAAAAAAACATATACTAGCCGTTAGACGGTATGGAGACGTAGCTTAGAGCCGGGCTATTCAACTTAAGTTTCCAGAGGGCCAGATTTGTTGGACGTCTTTGCTCTGGGCCGGAAGTGGACAACATGCCACTACTGTACCTACTGTAATTATAGTCGCAAAACATATCCCCAAGCTATTTCCATACAATCAAGTAACTACTGCTCGATTAGATTTGTGTGAGAGAAAAAAAACATCTATCCAGTGCTGAACCAGAATTAAACCAGGACTAGAATGTCAACCAGGTCTGAACCAGGACTATTCTGTCAACCAGGTCTGAACCAGGACTATACCGTCAACCAGGTCTGAACCAGGACTATTCTGTCAACCAGGTCTGAACCAGGACTATTCTGTCAACCAGGTCTGAACCAGGACTATACCGTCAACCAGGTCTGAACCAGGACTATTCTGTCAACCAGGTCTGAACCAGGACTATTCTGTCAACCAGGTCTGAACCAGGACTATTCTGTCAACCAGGTCTGAACCAGAACTATTCTGTCAACCAGGTCTGAACCAGGACTATACCGTCAACCAGGTCTGAACCAGGACTATTCTGTCAACCAGGTCTGAACCAGGACTATACCGTCAACCAGGTCTGAACCAGGACTATACCGTCAACCAGGTCTGAACCAGGACTATTCTGTCAACCAGGTCTGAACCAGGACTATTCTGTCAACCAGGTCTGAACCAGGACTATTCTGTCAACCAGGTCTGAACCAGGACTATACCGTCAACCAGGTCTGAACCAGGACTATACAGTCAACCAGGTCTGAACCAGGACTATACCGTCAACCAGGTCTGAACCAGGACTATACCGTCAACCAGGTCTGAACCAGGACTATACCGTCAACCAGGTCTGAATCAGGACTATTCTGTCAACCAGGTCTGAACCAGGACTATTCTGTCAACCAGGTCTGAACCAGGGCTATTCTGTCAACCAGGTCTGAACCAGGGCTATTCTGTCAACCAGGTCTGAACCAGGTCTAACCCAGGTTCTAAGCAGGTCCAAACCTGGTCTAAACTATTGCTAACCCACAAATAAATCAGGAAAGAAGATTAGAGTTTAGTGAGTCCTGTAAATAATGAGGTACTATGTCATGAGTGAGGGTTGGGCGCGGGACATTTAGATTCAGTAATGGAGATGTCGTTAGCTTCTTCTTCTTCTTCTTCTTAGCGTCCATTTTGCGAGTCATGAAAACATTGAGTTCATGTCCGCTCGCACTCTCCTCTCCTCATCTCTGGTGCACCCCAAAAGCACACATCCTCTCCTCCTCCCCGCGGCTCCTCCTCCCTCATATAAGCAGCTCATTTTCTGCTGCAGCACCACTCTAATGGACACCCTTAGGCCAGAGGCTCCCCAGCCAAGGGACATCCATCTTTCTGCGTGTCACGCTCCCGCCCGGCAAAAAATCTTTGTGATGTGCACTCCAATTTTTCTTCAGTAAATCAAATCTTCCTTCCTTCAGAAAGACGAATGCTTTAGGGCTGGAGCGTTATAGAGAAAATCAATGCTCGCAAAATTGAAACAGTATGCCCCTGCATCGATCGGGCTGGAGGGATCGAAAAGGAACAGCTTTGTAACTGTTCGGCCGGACAGTTAGCTGACCTGTAATGGACAAACTATTGATATTAGCATTACTATTTTCTCTTGCGCTATGTCATTTCACTGGCGGGCTTTTAAGGGGGGTGGAGTCACTGCAGAGCAACCGACGAAGGGCCAGAGACGGGAATTTAAATGTGAACTTGATTCATTTGTCTGAAGAAAAAAAAGGGAGTAGAGGTAGGAGGTCCGCAACTTCACGACATTTCATTTATGCCACTTTTATATCATAGCCCAATATAGAGTAGTTTAATTGTTCTAGTTATTTTCCCTCAATTTAGCCTACCAATGTATATCTAATAGCCTAATTATTGTATTGAATTGAAATATTTGATTGCCTTTTTAAACGTTGATTTGAGGGAAGCTGACACGTGCTGTGGAGCTGAATTCTGCTTTGGCACTGATCAGAACACCACACTCTGGAGTCTGTGACTGACCTGACCTCTGCCCAGCACTTCACTCAATGCAGCGATGTGATTGGCTGGATTGCGTTTCATACTAAAACCCTGTCCACTATTACGTTCCTCTCGTTGCTCTGACACATTAGCGGTAACGCGACGCCTGTCTGCGCAGCGCTTCTTTCCTATTTAGTCGTATAGGCCTAATAACGGACATCAAGACGTAGGATGCGGGTCGGTTCATGAAAGGCTGACCAGCGACCGCGAACTGGTGTTTCTGCAGTACAAGCCTCTTTACTGTTAGGCACGTTTGTATTAATTTCCTCATCCGGTTCTTTTTTCAGTGAATGAGACAAAGTAGTATCGTATTAAAACGCACATCATTTTGCAGTTTAGGAGGAGCACTGCTGTGTTCTTATGCGGTTAACTTGTTCATGTCAGGGATTCGGGTCTGGACGAGACGACGCTTGGACCGGACCTGGACCGGAGTCCGCCAAGTATTGAACTGGGCTCTACAATAACTACCCTAATCGTAGGAGGGAGTAGTCGGTAACAATAATTTTCACAAAATGGTCAATCATTTACTGATAGATAGCTTCTAATTTGACGTGAATGTTTATTAGTTACTTGTAATAAAAAGTCAATAGAACAAATGAACAATTAAAGTCACTTTGTAGATTGACGCTCCTTCAGTAAGCTAATTAGATTGAGGTCAAAGGTCAGACCCATTCAGTAATTTACGTGTTGCAATTTTGTCTTGATTAAAATTGGAATTGCAATTTAGTTTTGTTTCGGAATTCATTACTTTTTTCACTGCCCTTTTAATATCAATACTTTTAATTAATCAGAATGTTGATTTCTCAGACTTTCATCTTAACGTGGCAACCGCTTGCACATAGAAAATGGAATAGCAACGTAGCGAAGTGTGTTGTCCAAGGACTCGACACTAACAACACTAAATACTACCGTATTTTCCGGACTATAAGTATAAGTCGCATTTTTTGGAAACAAAATGACCAAAACAGACATTTAATCTTGAAATGCAATTTAAAATAATAACAGATTAGAGAACATGGTGAATAAATGTACGTATGCTAACGCTAACACCTTCAGCTACATGACGCACAGACAGAACTGTGGTAAGTGTCTGGTATGTTAACGTAACATATTAACAGTTATTCAGATAACTATAGCATAAAGAACATGCTAACAAGTTTACCAAAGCATCAGTTTTACCCCAAATCACTAAATCCATTGAATTCTTCTTCCTCTGTGTCACTTCTAAACAACTCCACAAACTCCGGAGGAAGAGGAAGTGCTGATTCTTCTTCTGCGTAGCTTAGAGCCTAGAGCGCCCTCTTGTGCTTGTCAGTGTGAAGATAATCAACATGTGAAATGTGGTTGCCAGTGTGAAAATAACAAATAATATCACATATAAGTCGCTCTGAAGTTTCTCCCTGGCCAAAACTATGAGAAAATGTGCGAATAGTATATATTTGGCCTCAGTCCTCTAATTACAGTGAACACATCCACGCTCACCTTCTCTCTCTTCATTTGAACCGTCTGCGTGTGAAGCGGCAGCAAGCGCCTGCGGATCACTCTTCACGCCTCCTCCGTGTGCGACTTAAATCACCACAATGATGCATAACACCGAGCGTGATGCACGTGCTCGCGCCGGGGCCTGCACAGTCTCCCCTCGGCCTCGCGTGTACCTTCCCATGACAAACCGTACGTTATGGCGGCGGCGCTGTGTGCATGCGGGCTGAAGAAAGGAAACGGGACTCTTGCCGTGTCAATGGAGATTATAAGCATAGGAAACGAGGTCGTAACTGTTTAGAGTACCCTGGAAACAAACGACACGAGAGGGGCAGGAAGACGCACTTTCGGCGATTAAAAGCGGCAAGGACATTTTGTTTTGTAAATGTTATAGTAAGGCTTTAACCATGACGACGAATGGCTAAATCAATAACTTTTTGGATAGCGTTATTAATAGACAGTATAACCCTAGTATCCACTGGCTCACTCTGGCGTCCCTGCACTGTACAGAACAGTCCATCCCTTACTGCTAATGGCTTTGTCTGGATCCGAACACAAACACCCGCGGCGCTCTGGTCCTCTCTTCCAGACAGTTGTTTCCTTTAGCCCCGCTACTTCAAAACCAATTACTCGCGACCCGGTTCCGCCCCTCCGTCTGCTCTCGCGCAATCATAAACATAAAACGTAAACACGGCCCGTAGTTAGCTCCGTCTCCGCGAGCCAGACGTCCCAAGTATCAGCAGACCATCTCCAATCCTCGAAGGCACGGCTGCTTTTGAAATCCCTCTCCTCCATTCGTCACACGGGCACAAAGCCGGCCTGAAAAGTTTGCAACGGGTTCGAAAAGGATGTTCGGTTGATCTCTTGGGAAGGACGTCCGGTGTGATGGATGAGTATACAGAAGAACGAGCCGCAGCAAGCCTACCGTGCGGACATGAATTAGAATATAGGCTAATGATAACACAGGCCTCTGCTGTATACATTGTACAGTGGCTAAGGCCGTAAGCTGTAGCAACAAAGTGTCACGTCGGAGCATATTAACGGCGGATCAGATCCTTATGCGAGCCGGGTTTAGCTCAGTGGAGAGGGGAGAGGGTCATAATGGTTTGAATGCTTTGGCTTGGTCTGATTGTAAAACGGTTGGGGTCTGATCTTGTCAAATAGCATTCAGTTAAACTTCTTGCTTTCTTGTTTTTTGAATGATAAAATGTAATGTAAAGTAAAGATTGATTGAAGTTGTACTATACGTTTGTGGTGATGATGTTGCAGTGGTTAAACACCTCACAGCAAGAATTTATTGAATTCTATTTGTTCCTTCTGTTGTTTCCTTTGGGTGCTCCAGGTGAAAATCCAGTTTGCTTATGTTTGTGGCGTATACAGCAGCGGCTTGCATGTTATTACAGATATTTACTTATTAACTTGTGACATGACACCATTTGAATGCAAGCACCAGATTATAGCCGGAGACTCATTGAAATTTGTTGTCCACAAAGGGATTGGGGTCACAAAAGGGCCGTCAGTTAATGCATGTCGTACAAGAGTATAAATTCACTTTATTGCGCCGTTTGGTCACTAATTTGCTCTATACTTTCCCTTGACAATAGCAAAAGTAATTTCTCAATCATCGCAGATTTATTTGAGATGTTTCAAACGTTTGAGGAGGCACCGCACATGGCACAGTTTAAAAAAAATCTTAGCCTCATTGTTCTACTCACGTTTAGTATCGTATTTTCCGGACTATAAATCGAATAAGTCGCACCAACCAAAAAATGCATAATAGAGAAGGAAAAGACATATACAAGTCGCACTGGAGTATAAGATATTACATATCAACAGTTCTTCAGATAACTATAGCATAAAGAACATGCTAACAAGTTTACCAAAGCATCAGTTTTACCCCAAATCACTAAATCCGTTGAATTCTTCTTCCTCTGTGTCACTTCTAAACAACTCCACAAACTCCAGAGGTAGAGGAAGTGCAGATTCTTCTTCTGCGTCGCTTAGAGTCTAGAGCGCCCTCTTGCGGTTTCCAGTGTGAAAATAACGAAGAATCACCTATAAGTTGCTCTGGAGTATAAGTCTCACTCCAGCCAAAACTATGAAAAAGGGTGCGACTTATAGTCCGGAAAATACGGTTCTCAAGACACAAACTGATACTAAGACGTGTATCAAAACTAGACACTAAATTGATCAGGTACAAATAATGTACAGTGAATCATCTTTTTTTTGGTAGTACGACCCTTTGGTAAAATTAAATAAACCATTCAAATGAAACAAAATCATTATCATTTTATTGCATGTTTCTTTTCTTTCCCCCCCCCATTGAAATGAGATGAGTATTGATTTATATCCTGTAGCATCAAAATTGAGTCTGACGTTTTAGTATTGTGACAAATGCCCCGCGCCCTCAGCATGCGAATCCTTGTTAGAGGTGTGAAAGAAGACCACCATCAGCAGAAATCACCTCTCCGTGGCTCAGTGCCCCCCCCAGCCCCGGTCCATCGCTCGCCGTGGCTACGCTCCCAGATTTACGGCTTCCACGCACCCTTAAGAAACCGCACAGCCATTTTTGCGGCAAGGTCACGGAAGAAAGACTCTGATCAATATCTGAACCAAAAGCCATTTTGGAAGTTTTTAGGGCCTCTTTTCTCTCTTTACTCCTGGATTCAATATCAGCCTGGTATCGATTGGCTGGGGCCCGGTAGTTAGTCAGGGCTATCTCCTTTGACTAACCCCCGTTGCGGCGTGTCAGCCCCCCTAACCTCCTCCCCCCGCTCGTGCCCGTGATAGATCGGTATGTTTCGAGCCGCTGTAATTACACCATCGCACCAGCCGGTCATTTATTTCGCTACTTTCACCATTTGCCACAGAAAAGAAGGGAAAAAATGTCCGTTATCTATGGAAGCCAGCGTTTTGTGGTGCTACTAAAGCACAGAGAGGCGACGTAAATACTGACGTCCCGCGCTATAGAGGTAAGAGTAAGCGGTGTCTTTTTCTCGTACGCCGTCGGACTGCTTTTTATCTATAGATTTTCTTTGCCGTTTCTCCTCGCGGCTCAAGTTCAGCGCCAGTCGATGAGATGGGACGGAAAGAACACCCGCAAATGTTCAAGCGAGTGGAGAGTTTGACTCGAAGGACCCAAAGGGATGGCCAAAGGTGATGTGTAGGTCGCTGAATTATTTAACTGGACGAGCCTTCGCGATGATACCTTTCTGCGCAGAATTTAAAAATAAGACTGGGCTCTCCATTTGACGTGATTTGTAACTAGAACTCCTTTTGTCTGAATGAAAACACAAAATGCTGCTCCAACATCACCACCACAAAATAGTCATGTGTTTTGTGAGTGGGCATGTGACCTGTTATAATTAGTTTGTTGTTTCCTTTAGAATTTTTGTTGTAATTATACATTGAATAAAGGTCCTCTTGAGCTCTTAGATGTTTTAGAATATGGTGTTTTTGTAAAGAATTGTTGTCATTCCATGTAAACCTTTGCTTTTGACCCATTCCTCAAAGCCACTGGGGGTTTACTGGCAGGAAACGTTGGCAACAACATTTCCAATAAGAGCTTCTCATGAGGGTTTTTGATCAGGAGTACATAAAGTGTGAAGTCTGTATTGTATAAATGTTTTAACAGGAAACTGGAGCAATAGTATTTTACACAATTGTATATACTTTGAACTACTCTCTCGACCTGCAGCTCCAGACTGGGCTAGGTTTGAATGAGCTCTACTCGGGGCTGACCTTGTCTCCTTTTACACTCTGTTTTTCTTGGGGCCGCGCTGAAAACGCCGCTCTGCGTCGAGATTTGTCAAAGCACTCAAGATCAGCTCTGAAAGCTAGAGGTCAGGAGATTATTACAATGGCCCCTAATGGTCAAATTATGCAACTGCGGTCCACTGGATGCCCTCATTACCTCCGTGTGCCTGTGATAAATGGCCTTAAATGTGTGTTGTCAAAATCAGAGGAGAAATGTGACGCTTCATCAAAAATACAGATGGTACCACTTCACTTATAGCTGCGCGAGGCCTATATACTATTCATTATGTCACTGATAATATTTATAAGGGCAGGCGCGGAGCTGGCCTTCACCGCAATAATTCAGAAGATAACATTTTATAAAGCCTGTTTATAATATACTATCAAGTGTTATGGTTACAAATGCAGTTATAAACCATTTCTTTACCATGTATAGATATCGCGGCAGAACACAGAGAGAGAGTAATGTTTTCAGAATTTATGGCATTTTAAAGTGTATAGAATTTCATGAAATTTTTTTGTAATGTAAATATTTAGCATTGGAAATCACGACACATTATTTTACAGTTCGCCGCTTGAGTCTTTTGATAAATAAATCACCGATAACGGTTCTATAGTTGTGGTTATTCTTTCTCTAAAAAGTGCATGAAATAGATTGTTTTATGGGAATCAACTGTAAATGTTAATTATGCTTATTTCTCCCATTGCTTGTGTGTCAATCTGCTGTAGTTTTGTCCTGCATCCATTGGTAACGCCATTCTTAGGTTAAGTGTTCGCCTGCTTACTGGAGGATTAACGGTTCGGTTCTTTTCTGAGCACACAAAAAGGCCCTTCACCACATGTGGTGGCTGATTCCTGAAGGTTGGTGGTTTGATCCTGCCATTGGCTTCTCATATTGTCATTGTGTTCTTGGGCAAGACACCTCACCCACCTTGCCTTCTGCCTTTGAATACCATATTTTCCGGACTATTAAGTCGCACCAGCCCAAAAATGCATAATAGAGAAGAAAAAAACATAGATAAGTGTGAAAATAACAGATAACATCACATATAAGTCGCTCCGGAGTATAAGTATAAGTATATGAGTATAAATATAAGTATAATTCGCACCCCGGCCAAAACTAAGAAAAAAAGTGTGACTTATAGTCCAGAAAATACGTTAAATGGTGGTTGAATAGAGCCACTTGAGGCAATAAAGAGCTACACAAACTAATTAGAGTTTACTTTGCAGCTAATATAATAATAATGAACGTAAAATCCCCTCGACTTCATTGTTCGACGACACGCGGATATCAATGCTCCTCTGTTGTTCTGAAATCTGATTCGGTTGTCGTGCATTTGTCCGTCCGTTTGATTGCGCGGGATTTACAGTCTGAGCGTAATTGCCGCTAATTGGAGGCTGCTCGCTAAGGCGCTGGTAATTACGATCCGATTTGCATGATATCATTGAAAGCCGCGTTGCATTGTGGGGAGTCCGAACCCAGGGGACTACTTTGATCCACGGCAGCCGCGGTAGACGCACTCGAGCGCCGTGTCGTCTGACGATGCTGTGAAAGCTCCTGGATAAATTGGAGTTAATTGGGAGGAGTGGTGGTGTTTATGTCGAGGCTTTACGGTCGATTGTGTGTAGGGAACAGCTAAAGTGAAAAACAAGTCAAACCTTTTAGTTAAGCTGTCACTATGGATATTTGCTCGCATTTTTATACATTTCTATTTATTAAGCCAATATAATTCTCCTTCTTGACGGTATCGGGGAAACAACGGAAAGGGGGAAATGGCAATGTGACACACTGAAGCTCACACACCACGAATGTGCTTTTGCAAAACAGTTCTCAAAATAGTTGATAGTTGTTGATTGGAAAAGTTTCAAAGGTCATCTGGAAACAGTTTTTTTCCAGATGTTTTTTTCTGGTGAAGTTTTGACTTGCTGAAAGCCAGTTTGAGCTTTTTCCTCAGATAAAATAATGACTTTAGGACGGCAAAAAACTAAAAAGCAGTGTCCGGATGACCACATTTGAAACCTATGCTATCTTGAACAAATGGGGGATTTGATTGGTAAGTTCCATCCATCTTCTTCCCCTTATCTGGGCTGAGTCGTGGGGGCAGCAGGCTAAGCAGGGACTCTCCCAGACTTCCCTTAACCCAGACACTTGCTCCAGCTCCTTCAGGAGGATCCTGAGGCATTCCCAGGCCAGCTGAGAGACATAGTCCCTCCAGCGTGTCCTGGACCTTCCCCGGGGGAGGCGACCACCTCAGCTGGCTCTACCCTGAGCTCGTCCCAAGTGACAGAGCTCCTCAGCCTAATGCTAAAGGAGCGCCCAGACACCCTGCAGAGGAAACTCATTTAACCACTTTTATCCATAATCTTGTCCTTCCGGTTTTGCTCAAAGGTCATGACCATAGATGAGGGTATGAATGTAGATTGCCTGGTAAATCGAAAGCTTTGTCTTTCGACTCAGCTCCTTCTTGGACACCACAACAGCCCGATACAGCGGCCGCATCACGGCAGGCGCTGCACCGATCCCCCTGTCAATCTCATGATCAAGACCCTGAGATACTTGAACTCCTCCACTTGGACAAAGGACTCTACCCACCTGGAGGGTCAAGCCACCTTTCTCCGGTTGAGAACCATGGCCTCGGATTTGAAGGCGCTGATTTTTATCCCAGTCACTTCATCCCAGTGCGTGTTGCAGGTTCTGGTTTAATTAAACTATCAGGACAAATGATGTTGTCCCCAAACACCCTCCAAATCCTGCCTGCACCTACTCATTTTATCCATATAACATTGATAGTTGTTGTTTGTTATACACTTTTAAAATAAATGTAGTTTCTAGTTCAGCGTTTTGCATTGATTTTCACAATACTAAATCTGATCAAAGATTTTAAAATTGAGATTGTGCAATCCAGAAATCTGCAACATATTAAAACCTCTATGATAATTGGTACTGATAATACGTGAAATCTGATTCAAGCAAACCAAGATCACGTCTGGAGTAATCCTAGATACTTTTCTAAACAAAGGCTTTACCTTTTCTTGTTTATTTAAATGTTATTTTCTTTCTTTAATCAGCTTCATGGTCTTCATCTATACGAGTCAAATAGACAAAACCAAGATTTGACCAAAATCAACCTGTTTCTATCAAAGTTCTGCTTGAATTGGTTGAATTGCATATTGAAAGGTTTCACGTCACCAAAAATAATGTTGATTAAAAAATACTAAACGTATATTAAGAGCAGGCAGATGAATTTTCGAGCGATAATGACTAAAGGTAAAATGACTCCAGGCGTTGGGAGGTTCCTGACCCCAGCATTACCTCAGCTAAATCTTGTAAACACCATTAGCCGGGGCCGAATTAACATACATGTAGATAGATCTCCTTGGAGTTGGAGAAAATCACTTGGGCAAGACTTAATCACGCCATACCATTCTAAGGGAGCGGTGGTTTGGTGCTGTTTCATTTTAATTTGAGTTTGGAGATACCGCGAGAAGCAATCTGTGCCACGGTTTGACAAAGGGCCCGCACTCCGGCAGCACACACATGACAAATCCTCAATCTACGGCCCTTCAGAACACATGGTTTATGCAAATCGAAGCAAAATGATCCGCGGGATAGGAGCAATGTTTGAGCAATGTTTGAGCAATTTGAGGGCTGCCAATTGGGACCGGCATTAATATAAAATAAGGAAGGGGAGAAATCTCGTCTGCATATGCACCTCTCGTCGACTGTACCCCAAATTAATTTAGCTGAAAGGTTATGAATGCGCGTGCCGGGGAGCAGCCGCTTGTGGTGATCTATGGACGCATCTACGCGCCGCCAGTCCTGTTTGTGCGCTCGCTCTGATAAAGGTCATGTGCCGCCATTTACATAATGCACCTGCACAAAACAGCAATATTTCTGCACTTTGGCAGATAAAGCATGGGTGAATTCAGCAATGGAAACTCCTAAATCAAACTGCAATCTACGCGTTCGCCCCGAAGCCTCCGGGTGATGTTGGTGGAAGCTTGACGGTTGCATTACATTTGATGCCGGTTTCCCTCAAATAACATGCGCAACAGTAGATCAAATGCCATGGATGTCAGCTATGTTGGAGTTATATCTGCGAAACTTGTATTTTTCCTCTTTCTTCATTCTATTTCTGAAGTTGGTGGAGAACCTTTATAGAGTGCAATGTGTATAAATGCTTAACATAGCTTATAGATCCAAAACTATGTTCAGCGGTCTGATTTTGACAGCTGCTTTTACATTAGACTCTATGGAGGAAAGTCAGGTTCTCCAGTTTCAAGTTATGACACAATTTATTAATGAAATACCATATTTTCTGGACTATAAGTCGCACAGGAGTATAAGTTGCACCTGCCAAAAAATGCATAATAGAGAAGAAAAAAACAAAATAAGTTGCATAAGTGTGAAAATAACAAATAATGTCACATATAAGTCGCTCCGGAGTATAAGTATAAATAAATATAAGTATAAGTCGCACACCAGCCAAAACTATGAAAAAAGGTGCGACTTATAGACTTATTGAAAATATGGTAACTACTTTTATATGACAAAGTGCAATTATTTAACCATTTTAAGCTGGATTTTCTCAGCTTGCATCCACATACTTTACTTATTGCCATTGTGTTAAACTAGATTTTAAGGAGATCTACTGGAGATCTGATATATTGGTATGGTAGAAATGTATGTATATTTTGTCGACTTTTTATAACTTCAGTTGTGTTTTCACTATTGACTGTAGACGAGAAAGTTGTAAAATTGTCAATAAATTCCTCTCAACCGTCACGTTTTACTCGCACAAGCGCCCGTCGAATGACCATCCTTCACGCCTCTGATTGCAGATTGACCGTCGCCCGTCCCTCTTCCACCCTCGGCGAGCGTTTAAACCAGACACCTTTTACGATTGCACTAATTACTAATTACACAAGTGGTCGGCTCTCTCCAAGGCACAGCGCTAGCCCCTTTGTTATTCTAATAGTTGTTATTTTGAAGAATGGCGCCTCTGTAAATCCTGCCAGTGGTGCCCAGGGAGGATGAATGAGCCCTGAATAATTAATCATCTTTGTGGAAGCGCTCGACTTGTGGCACGGGGGGTACATCTCCGTTCTTGTTACGGCAGTGGCGGATTGATGATGAGGTATCATTCATTGGATGCCCACCGAGTCATTAAAGCTCCTATTGTGGTCCGTTCAGGAATATGGCTGGCAGAGGTGCGCCCCATCAGCCAGTGACTAATTACTCCGGCCAGAAACGCGTCTCTTGATGGATCCGCCCGCATTCAAAGCGTCCCGAATCGGAGCGGCGCACCGTGCGCAACCTTGATAATTATTTTCATAGATGAATACGGGCGCGGGCAGGATGATGAAGTGGCCATTTGCGTTCCGCAGACTATCGCAGTCGAACACGGAGTGGGGGCTTTGTTGCTGCTGAGAAATCTGCTCCTGAACAGACCTGAGTCCCTTGTGGCAGGGCCTTCACAGTGTGCACTTTGGCTATATTACTCCTTTTTCGCGTTGCAGATGTACTTGCAAGACCATTTGTAATACATTAAGTAGTGTTCTCGCGAAATAGGGGTGGCAAAAGTGGATTAAATATTCCCCAAATTGTCAGCACCGGGAAATAAAGCTGAAGCCGACACACAACCATTGAAACCCAATCATTGTCCTAACGTAATGCGGATTGAATTTGTGGTTCGATTGTGTTTATATTCATCCATAATATAGTTTACTTGGCAATTGGTTCAGTTTCTTTGTTTTTTTTAAATCCAAGTGTCCTGGCAAAATCCATTTTAATTGAAGAGGAGCGTTCCATATTGGCTTCCAGAGTGTTAGCACCTTGGTTAGCCACCTTTTATTATAAACATTATTCTTGCTTTACTCTCTCTGGTTGTGTGCGACCAAAGAAGCGATAGGATTGTTTACCCTTCGAGCAGTTCCAAAAGCTCCACTTGGCCATGGTGTTTACTTCTGGGTGTGTAGCTCCTCTTCCCTTTAAAGGCCCCTGTGTGATCACCGTGCCGGGCCGAAGATTTGTGTGGACCCCCAGGCCATAGCCGCTTAAGAGCAGCCCACGTTTTAAGTATCCCAGAGCCACCTCCATCGCTGAGACCATAAATTGCACCGTCCAACACCTTCAGAGTAAACCCCGGCCACCTCTCTATAAACATTTCATTTGTTACTGGCGATTTGAAATCCAGTTCCGTCAATGTAGCCAAAGTAACCAATAAAGCGTGCTAATACTAACGGGTCAGTTACTTCAGTCTGCATGTCGAGGAAGTGACTTTTTACAATGTTTAACGCACAATTCAGCGGAGTGGACTTATTTGTCTTGATGTCGGCTCTAATGGTTTCAGAAGTTGCCCAGCATTGATTGTTTTATATGTTTTTTTTACACATTAAAAGAGGTTTATTGGCCACTAGATAATTACAGACCATAAGAGAAACCTTAACCTTCTATTATTTTGCCTTTAGCTTAGATACACATTCTACTTGCCAATTGTAAATATTAAAAATGGCTAAACACTATACACACATTAAGTGATTTGTACCCAGGCTTGGAAAGCACCTGTATCGTGTAATCAAGAGGTTGATGGAACTGACAATTACATGTTTACCGTATTTTCCGCACAGGTGCACTGGACTATAAGGCACATTAAGCGAAACAAAAAGTGTACCACACAAATTCGCTTCAAGGTCAGTAAGCACACCCAGAATTAATCCATATATAAGCCGCACTGGATTATAAGGCACGATGTCGTTTTTGGAGAAAATTAAAGGCTTTTAAGTGCGCCTTATAGTACAGGAAATACGGTACTAATGGTAACGGCTTTTGGAAGAAAACAAACAAAATAACTGCAGGAACTTGAACTAGCTTGGTGGCAAGTAAACAATAAAATTACGATTCAAAACCACTGCCACAAATTATATCTATTGGTTATTATAGAAAGTTATTTTTTACCATCGAGTGAACTATCAAAAATGTCAGAAAACACGAGGAGACTTTGATATTCTGGATGCCCAAAGATGAGGTTTATGAATTGTAAAACATGCTAAACTTGAACATATTGGCACATAGAAAAAAGTGGAACACAAACAATCCCATGATGTGCCCATGAGCATTGTCTAATGAATATTTTGCATATATTATTCATAAATATTTGACCAGTTCCAAATTAATATATTTCATCACGGACAGGTTCGCACTTGTCCAACACGAGCTGCTCATTAAAAGTTACTACATGGTGATTCCCTGACCTGATCCGGGAGCAGCAGATGTAAATTGTATAGGAGAAGTGGCGAGTATGGACATTGATGAATATTGGTAATGCTACAGTATGTGCCCCCTCCCCCTGTGTCGGTCACGGGGTCCTCCCTCTCCCAGCAGCAGCAGCTCTCCTGACAAGAGGCGTCCTGCTGGGCCCGAAATGAGGCCGAAAGAAGCGCGTGCCGGAGAAGTGTGAGCAACAAAAGATCAGGCCGGTGTACGGACTGTGCCAGCCGTGTGCACCTTTTTTACAACAGGGCGAGTGCAGAGGAGAGGGTCAAGAGGTCGTTTGGCCTCTCAAACCAGCTCGGAAAAGTATAGAAAGCCAACAATCATTTGGAAGCAGACAACAAAGTGCAGTAGTGTTGTCTGCGATTGCTCTTTGTTTTTTAAATTGAAAAAGTTACAACACCAAACAAAGCTGAAAACCTTAAATTGCATGAATCCATTTGAAAAGAAAAACGTTTTACTACACTTTTACTTTTTTCTGGCGAGTATTGTGATTAGATTTGCAATTTATTTTTTAATAATAGGATTCTGTTTGATGTCCACAACTGAAGAGGCGAATGCATTTCAGAACGTGTATATCTAAACTACAGGGTTAACAGTTTTTTACATATACATACATATGTATTTTTATACATATATTTTGTTGTTTGTCGAGGAAATGATCGTACTTCAAATATTGCCGCCTTTGCAATTTCGATTCGCTAACGATTCATCTCCACCAGCACTATTTTATACTCTTTTTACTATTACCATAATTTAAACACGGCCCAATTTTAGACATTTTTCAGAACATATATCCCGTATGAAAGTCTTTAAACTCAAATAACCACCTCAGTGTGTGCGTCAACAGTGTTTTACTAGCTTTGAGTCGCGTGTTGTCATGTCATATGTCATTTTATCCTTTTTCTCTCCTTCGTGTCACGCCGAAATGACCCGTTCCCGACAGCTCCACGCTCTCGAGGTGTTGTCATTACCAGTCGTGTAATGGGATAGTCCTGGGGAAAGGAACCCCAATAGCAAGCGCTCCGTGTCATTACCAAAGACACCGACACGACGGCCGTACTCCCACCTTGCATCGCAGCGGTTTCGCGGGCCGACTCGCAGCAAACTACAACACAAAGCTGTCTTTATGTCCTAGCGCTAATGCCGCCGGTTCCTAGCTATAGCACGCCGGCTAGTAATTGCTAACATGTGTGCTACCTCTGTCTCGCTTGCAGCCGTCCGAGGGAGTTCTGGCGCCTGGACTACTGGGAGGACGATTTAAGGCGGAGACGTCGCTTTGCCAGGAACCCGCTCGGATCCACTCACTCGGAGGCTACGCTCAGGGCCGCCGCCGAGCACGGTCAGTCCCCAAACCCCCCCCCCCCCGCACACCTCACAACACGTACAAGGCAATAAAAATTAGCCCTCCCGTAGCAGTAAAAGATTTATGGCACCGTTCGACGTAGTAAAGTGCCAGCCGTATTTGAATTTCGCACAGGTAATTTACCCCTCTGGCTCCCATTACGCAGACGAGGGGTGTTAGCGCGGCACTCTCAGAAATCTGGGGTTGCACAGAGACAAATGAGCGAGCTGATACTGAACGCAAACTTGTGTTGATTTTGTGTTTTAATGCATTACAGTGGATGTTAGATGTGGTAAGTTGTCGTCCTTTCCTTTTGTTGCTCTTCCACGCTTTTCATTTTCAAACATTTCATAAGTTCTATTGGCCGTGCAAAGCTAAAAGGCATAATTGTAACGGTGGTTGTAAAAAGTTAGACGCTTACTCGAGTTCTACAGTACCTCCCTTACATTTACGCCCGGCAAAAGTACCATTTGTACACACTTCAGTTGACACAACCGGGCACGCTTTGCAGCACCACATGTTAAAACTGCTGAAAATTGTATCCCTTTTCCACCGGTTTTGGCATTTTTCGTGAGTTTTTGATTGTACTTCCTGGTCGGACGACACGAGCGGCGGATGTGACAAAGGCAGAGGTAATTCCGCAACCATTACCTAGCAACTATCCGTAAACTAGAGCCAGAATGTACATAATAGTAAAGATTAAACAAATACCGGTAATAATATATTCAATAACACCTCTGTTTAGTTAAATCGTTGTTCAAAATGTCAGAAAATAGCGTCCGTCTGTGCGTAAATTGGAACGAATGACGCTTGTTGATGACATAGACAGAGGTAGTCTGTTTTTTTAACTCAACATTACTTTGTCATTTTAAACTTTAATTTTTCAAGCGGTTTTCACTTGTCTGTTGTAAAACTTTGATATACATTCACCGCAATCAATATCCCACCAAACTAGGTAATATTTTGGAAAAAAACACTGGAACCTGTCACATGCTCTTTAATGTCTTATTTCAAACCGGAACGGCTTAAAGAACCGTCTGAATCGTGTCATCCTTACAGTCCATAAATTAATTTGGCGACCTAAACGCGCCACATCGATTTAACTTGCTGTAATATATTGTTTATGTCCCTCGGGGTAGAATTGATCACTGTAAACCACAAATCCAGCCCAGCGCTCCTGTGTAATTTGGCTCGCTCAAAGACGGAGAGTAAATCTTAAACGCGGTTCGGAAAAGTCTCCGATAATCTATTACGCTTAGCCACAATGCGGACTTGTCACTGAAGCGCCCGCATCGAGCGCTTTCCTTTCACTTTGCGACTCGCGTAATCAATGGTTCCCCTCGCCGCATTGTCCCTGCCGCTCTTCCCGGCGCCGACGAGTGCGGATTTTCAATAAACCTGGCACCGGGAACAAGCTTACGTTCCCCCCCAACAGTCACGTCCAAATGACACATGTCCCTGCATTAGCGGCCCGGGTCTCGTTTCTCTTCTGGAGCGCTCGTAATCCCTCATCTCTGCACACGTCCGGCCCCACAGCGCCGTTACACCTTAGCGCTAAAGGACTATAGGTTTAGCAGCTCAATCAACCGCTCCAGCTTCAATAAACGGTCCCCTTACCCCCCAAAAAAGAAATCTCATCGTTTTTAAATGGCAGGTGGGACAAGAGTCAATGGGAACGTGATGGAAAAGCAATATGGGAGTAGCGAGGGATCCTGGGAAGTGGGTGTGTTGCGCGCTTGTGTGTGCGGGGCGTCTGGAGACCTGGCGTCGGGGGTCCAGCTGCGGCGAAGTGGCTCCGCGTCTGACCGAGCTCCCGTGTCCTAAATCCGGCCCCGGCTCGCTTGTTTTCTCTTCAGCCCGTTCATGACAGAGAGCAGACAGCACTTAGGTTCTGTCATGGCTCTCCGCTAACGGCGCTAAATGCGTTTAAGGCATGCTACGAGTCACTCTGCGCCGGCTGCTCGGGACGGTTCCCACAGGTGCTCGGGCCGTGCAGGGATTTGAGACTTTAGCTTCCCACATCACGCAGGCTTGTAAAATATTGTTGAACGTGTCGTAAAAAAACGGAGGTTAGGTAGATTTCAGTGTGGCCGCGCTCGTACTGGTAGTGTAGCGTTTGTGTGAGTAAATGCGCATGTGGCAAACTCTTTATGATGACAATATTATGTGAATTGCGAGTCATTTTTCAGACCTAAACATTGGAAACATCTTATTTTACGCAATAGTAAAAGTTTAGTTCTTCAAATTACTTCAAATCAGATGTTGTGTAAAGACCTGTGTTTTAGTTTCCCCAAATATTTGTTCATTCTTGTGTAAATTCTTGGACCACAGCTTTGTGCTTGTACTTTAAATTGTATGGTACTTGTATTTGTGTACAGTACCTGGATTAGATGTATTGAAGTGCCGTATTTTCCACACTGGAGTATAAGTCGCACCAGCCAAAAAATGCATAATAGAGAAGAAAAAAACATATATAAGTTGCACTGAAGTATGAAATGCAGTTGCAAGTGTGAAAATAACAAATACTATCACATATAAGTCGCTCCGGAGTATAAGTATATAAGTATAAATATAAGAATAAGTCGCAACCCGGCCAAAACTATGAAAAAAGGTGCCACTTATAGTCTGGAAAATACGGTATATGCTTATGGCCCTAAAACACATCGCTGAGCACATAGACCGTGACCCTGTGCTTTGTTTGGGTGCAGTAAACATGAGGAAATATTCATAAACAGAGTATGTGTGTGCAGTCTACAAAGTATGACGTTTGGAAATATGAAATATGACTGCACTCAATACATATGCAACACTCTGCAAAGACGCTGAAGTAATGACCGTGCACTGTGGTTCAGATTGTTACTGTAGTATACCATGAAATGTGTCTATTGTTACACTTTTCTCCACCCCTAAAGCAAACAGTTTGGCAAAGATTATACCGGAGCGTGTTTATGATCCAGCGCCGGTTTATGATGAGGCAGAAGCTGGTCTATTTTAAGATGGACTCAATCTGAACACCAACTTTTGAGCGATAACGTCTCTTATCTCTATAATTAGTAAATCAAAATTTAAATATGTAATACACTTGAGTGGTGACACGCTGGGAATACTTCACGGTACACATACTTCTTTTATTTGGCTTTTGGCACGTCGCACGCATTCATCACCGAGCAAACCGACATTTTTCGCATTCATTTTCAAAAGTCTGAACGCAGTGCTAGAGAGGCAGCCTGTCCCGTTACCCCCGGAGACCGCGCTCCAGTCCACGCCGAGGCTAACGTCTGTGAATATATCATTAGAGCGGTTTGCGTGACAGTGAAGGCTGACGGCATGCGTTTGCCGCCGTAACCTTTCGTCTTGTTTTAGTCGACCCTACATTTGTTGCGGAAGTGCAGCTCGGGATGAGAATGCGGGGCCCGGGCTTTCCGACGGCGCAAAGGTCAGATCTGGCTGTAATTATATTCATCAGACAGAGGCGGGACACTCTCTCGGGCTTCCACTGAAAATATTTAGTGCGGAGGCATCGGCGCGTCCAGCTACTAAAGGAGCAGCAGTTCTTCAGCGTGTTCCTTTTTTATTACATGACGACGACGAGGTTATAAATAACGTAGTTCCTTTTGCATTTTAGGAGCAATTCAGATTCACCTCCCATAAATGTTTCTGAAAATAAATGTTGGCTAAAATTGAATTCATTGGCATTATGTGTACCATATTTTCCGGACTATAAGTCACACCGGAGTATAAGTCGCACCAGCCAATAAAACATAATAGAGAAGAAAAAAACATATATAAGTCGCACTGGAGTATAAGTATACATAAGTGTACAAGTATAAATATAAGTATAAGTCGCACTCCAGCCAAAACTATGAAAAAGTTTATAGTCCGGAAAATACGGTATTATGAGCCTATTGTAGTTGCAATGTTAAAAATGTAATAGTTTTTACCAATGTATTCTCAAAAATGTACAGCTTCAGTCGCATTTCTGTTTAAAAACGCTAAATATTTGTTTTACTGATGTTTGTTAGATTTTAAATGTATAAATACAGTGACCTGCGATGGAAGTTTGGGTTAACCATAGTAAAACGTGCATAATAAACGTTCTTCATTACAAAAGGTAAAGTAAAGCTAATTATGGCGTTGTTGATGAGCTGAAAAGGTTGCGGCGTTTGTCATTCATGGTTCCTGGTTCCACTGGAGGAGGATATACAGCCAACAGCTTGGACCGCCTCTCCCAGTATTTACGGCCCGCGCAGAGGCACGTTTCCGAGGGATTGATTCGGTCTGGGCCGGGCCCGTGGACCCGAGGTGGCAGAGTAAATACCCGAAGACTAATGCCCCTGTCGGTCTAATCAATACTCGCCTCGCCACTTCGCCCCCCGGCCCGGCTCCCGTTAAAAACAAATTTGTTAATTTTGACAATTTAATTGCCGCGGCCGTGCATGCCCCGAGTAGCATAAGCAGGTAGTTGAAGCCCTTGCGGGGGAAATGGGCTTTTGGAAAAAAAAGAAAGAAAAAAGTGGGACTTGTTGGAGCTGTGCACGGTGAGTGATGAAGACCCCCGCGCCATTCTTAGGTTAATGTCACACGCCTGCTTTATGTTGATGGTTCACACTTTACATGTTTTAACTTTGCATTTACACTTGAGCTGTGAAGCCAGATTTAATGTTTATTTTTTTCAGTTTTTTTCCCTTCTTTTTTGGGGGTTAAATATATGTCAAAAAATCAATACAAAATAATAGGTACTGCGAAAACACACTTACAGTTTTTGTACATTTAATTTAATTCAGTAAAGTTTTTCAGCCTTGTTTATTTTTGAACAATGATGATTATTATTATTATCATGGGGAAAACAGGGTTCTATCACATAACAAACCTGTTGCACAATAGCTAACAATATTTTACAGTTATATTTGCAGTGTGCAGGATTTGTCCATTCAAATTTACAGTGGAAATACATTAAAAGAAAATAATTTGGTCATCGTAGCCATAATCTGGAACATCACAACAGTTGTATGATAATGTAGCGTTGTTTGGTCAAGTTTAACACACTAAAAACCAGCCGATCTATAAAATGTACCTCCTAAGATGGTGTGGCTTTGTTTTCTACTGTTAGCTACTTCCAAAACAACCAAATAAATGTGTACATATTTACACAAGACTGACGCAACGATGCCACGATTTACAACTTTGCCGAAACCCGCAACGCACTCGATTTACGATGATCTGACAACTCATCCGAAAAAATCTTACGACTTCTGTTATCCCGAAATCAGAAACGTGACTATTCCCCACGCGGACCCTCGCTACGGGGGCCTGGCTTCTCTCTCTCGGTACCCGCGCCGCTAACTCGCCGCAGAATTGCCAAATTTAAGGAATCAAAAATAAACAGGGTTGACATTGAGAAGCCCTGAGTGAGAAGCGGGCACGGCGCCTGTCACTTACGCGCCCGTTTATTTTACGTATTCCTCGTAATTAGCGACGTAAATCCAGCAAGAGAGAAGAAAAAAAAGACCCCTAAAAGAACCCTGTCTTTTTGCTTTTGTTCTGATCCGCAACGATTTTCGCCGAATCGCGGTTATTTTGGTCACCGTTAGCCCGAGCTAGCGCTGCGGACGACAACGAGCTAGCGCCGTGTGTGTATATATTTTCGGTGGCGTGTTTACGTCGCGACACTTTGGGGGCAAAAATCCCACCGCGTTTTGGGGCTCATCCGATAAGTCCCCGTGTCCAGTGTGGCAGCGTGAACGGAGCGTGGCATGTGGTACGTATTAGGGGAGCTGGTAGTAATTTCACCGCTGCTAACTAAAGAATCCTCCGGGGAGGCTTAATTACAGGAAGAGCGTTCTAAATATCAGCGAGCCGCATATTTTCCATGACAAGAGATTTTTTTTTTTTTTTTTAAGGCTCTTTCAAAAGTCTCCGGGGCCGTGCAAGCGATCTTCCCTCAGGTGAAGCCGCAGCAGGAGTTTGAGACGTGTAAAGCTCGGGGGGCACTGCTCTGTGTACGGCGGAGACAGCTTCGGCGCTACTGGAAGTCAATGGCTCTGTAAATATTTGCAGATTAGGATAGTTCATAAATACTCCATGCACGCAACCCCCGGTTACATTTGCAAAGGCTCAGAAACGTTTCCCGCGCGACAGTCGCTCTGCACTTGGACTATCACGACTTTAACGTCTATGAAAAATGCGATGGTGTATGGTTTGAATTAAATCGTATTGCTCTTTAAAATGGATTATGTTTGGTTCACGTTCATCTCTGTGTGTGATTGGAAGCGTTTTACTCGTAGCTCTCTTGTTTAAGCGGTGGGACGAGTCAAGAAAGTGGGGGGAAACTATTTAGACCACAACCGTGCCGTAGCCAACAGTCTGCTCCGTCTGTAATGTATGTGTTGTATGTATCCATGTGCTTAGTAATGCTTTGTAGTGTGCCGCGCATTGTGCCATGTGTCACGCCTGCACATTTTGCAGTGTAATGCTCCCAACTTGTCCTGCACTTAACAAAAATCTTACTGTGATAATCGCACAACGAAACATTTTCATTCAGTTGTAGTTTGAATGAAAATGTGTTGATAATACTCACTCTGGGTGTGTACTATGCAGTATATTTCAACAATTTGACCTGCACAAGAACACACATTGCACACTTGGAACAGCATCATACTTTTCTCTTCATGTGTAGATTTCTAAAGCTGCTGCCCTACATACACAGACACCTCCACGGACATGTCTTGCAGTGAAGTAATGTTGTTGTTGTTGTTGTTGTTGTTGTTTGTGTGTTCCTTCTTCCAGCTTCGGAGGAGGATGTTCTGAAGACTCAGCAGTCCATCCGCAGCCAGGCCCTGGGGAACCAGAACTCTGAGAGTGAGTCTCTGCTGGATGGAGACGAGGACACGCTGTCCTCCCTGGACGACAAGGAGCTGGACAGTGTCACAGGTACAGTACTAGACCGCTCTGGTAACCCTGGTAACCCTGGTGTGTGCAGACTGTGTGCCTAGCAGCATGCATTACACTGTGCTGCAGACTGTTACAGACTGTGTGTGTAGTGTGTGTAGTGTGTGTAGTGTGTGTAGTGTGTGTAGTGTGTGTAGTGTGTGTAGTGTGTGTAGTGTGTGTAGTGTGTGTAGTGTGCGTAGTGTGCGTAGTGTGCGTAGTGTGCGTAGTGTGTGTGTGGTCAGGCACAGACACTGCAGTGTCAGAAAAAACTATTGAGATCTTAGTCTTGAGTTACTGCAGGTTGTAAAGTAGTGTTGACAAAGTATTATTGTTTTAAATTCTGTTATTGATTAAAGAAAAGGCACATTATGTAATGCATGTCTTATAATACATGTATTTTAATTATTTAAAACCACTGCTAAGGTCTTTCTGCTTATAGCCAATTACTGTCCACGTTTTTGGAAGGTTTCATAACTCTACATTATGCATTTGAAAACTGTCAATCCTGTGTGTGCATGTGTAATTTTCCCTCTAAAAATTAAGCATTTAAAAAACGAAAAGGTTTAGACAGATTTCAGATTGCATGTTCTGTATTGCTGAACTAATGTTAAGGATTTAAAAGAATGTTTAAGAGAAGTTCATGACATGGTGACGGTTTTAATGATGATCGCAGTATTTGTGATACTGGACACTTTGCATACACTGAAAGCAAAAGTACGGTTTTTGCAATCAAAATTAATGGCTAAATGAATAGTGAAGAGAGTGCAAGAACACACTCGCACTGGGAATGTGGTACTCCAAGATGTGAAAATATTTGCTGAACATAAACACACTGCTCTGATCTGATATAAAAAAAATACAGTAATATTCTGTGATTTTGAAATGTGCAAACCTTATTTTCAAAAGGATGGAAAAATATTTATTTTGATGTTTAACCAGTGTTTTACCTAGAAATTGTGTAATTTTCAAAATTCTTAATAGTATACTCTAATGCCGAATATCAAATTGCCAATACGGAATTTAATTTCTAAAATGTAAAATGTAAATTCATGAATTTCTCTATAAATTAAAATACCCGTTTGCGTTTTTGCACGTTGAGGGAGAGAACAGTGAAAAGAAGCCGTCATCCAAAACGCAGCACTGCAAATGTACGTGTGAGTGTGTGTTTGTGTGTGTGTTTGTGTGTGTGTGTGTGTGTGTGTGTGTGTGTGTGTGTGAGAGTGTGTGTGTGTGTGTGTGTGTGTGTGTGTGTGTGTGTGTGTGTGTGTGTGTGTGTGTGTGTGTGTGTGTGTGTGTGTGTGTGTGTGTGTGTGTGTGTGTGTGTGAGTGTGTGTGTGTGTGTGTGTGTGTGTGTGTGTGAGTGAATGTGTGAGTGAATGTGGATCCTATAATCCATGCTAATGAAATATCACTGCGCGTTAATCGGATTGCAGCGCGCGCCTCTGTGTGTTTGTGTGCGCACGCCGTGACGCTCCCGAGGACCGTGAGCTACGCGGCTCACGGAGAAGCCCACGGAACGCACCGGCCTCACTCACTGTCCACCGGGGGAACTTGTTACACCAACACCCGGTCTCCTGTTTACTCCAGCCGCGTGCGTCTGTGCGCGCGTCAGGGCGTCATGGGGGAAATCAAGGCCGAGCGTCTGCAAACACACTGCGCCACAATGCACTGCGCCCATTGTCACGTATTGAGATCGATGCCAGATTAAAAGCAAGTGCGGATCGATACGGGCCGACGCAGGGCACGTTGGCACGTAATGTAAACGGCTGAAGCTTATGTTTAACTTGAAGCCACCTGAAGTTAAATATAGGCCGCGGTTGGCGGGGTGAACCGGATGTGGACACGCATAGTATAAATATAAAAGCGAGATAAATGTGTTGCAGAATTTAACAAGAAGATAATTATTTTAGCGTCGCCATTTTGTGTCATCTTTGAGCATCGTTTTTTCTAACAGACCGCGTCCAATTGGATCATATTTTACACGTTGCAATTAATGGAAATGTTCATATAAATAATCCGATGGACACAGCTTGATTGAATGAAATTAAACAAGATGTAAAATAAACATGCCTCTGCCCCCTCGCCTTATCTGGTGCCCTCTCGCCCGTGTGTAGGCCCCGTAAACCTGAGCACCAGTGCCCATTTGGTGGCCCCCGCGCTGGTGGTCAAAGGCACTCTGTCCGTGACCGCCTCTGAGCTCTACTTCGAGGTGGACGATGAGGAGCCGAGCTTTAAGGCCCTGGACCCCAAGGTGAGTCTGCCTCTGCCACACTGTTGCACCGCGGCTGTGTTTGCAGGCTGTTGGTTTGACTACAAGGCTAATAATAAAGCTGCTTTAGGGATTAGTCCAGGCAAAGTCACATCTCATTATTATCACGTTATGCAAAGTGTAATGGCAACATTTGTCCATCTAACATTTTGTCAAATGCGTCATTTATAATTTATATGATGGTATGAATTACAAATGGCAAAGCTGATTCAATTTTGCATAAATAATACAATTATTACTGCATTTAGTTTGAAGTTTTGAGCAATTGTTGATTTGTGTATTATTAAAATGAAGAGAATGTGTTTTGTTTTGTGCTGTGCATTATATCCTCGGCTCATTAAAAGCTCTATCTGTGCTGAGTGTGAGCCACAGGTGGTTTGTCCTGTTTATTGTCCATGACTTCTGTGAGCACGTGTGTGTGATGGTGTATATACTTCAGCGGCTCGTGCTCCCGGGCCCAGCCGCGGACCAGAACACATTCTCGGGCCTGTGTTTGAAAAAATGCTGCTGGTTTTCAGCGTAAATTCCTTTTCTCCAGGACGCGCGGTGGTTGCGGGACCAACTCTGCTCCTTCAGTTTGGTTTGTTTTTATGCGCGTGATATTTTACAGCAGGGTCAACACACGACGCATAATAATATAAATCCATTTGCAACATTTTATTAGCATTTCTTTTCAAGTCACATCATGAAAAACTCGAACTTGGCACGCTACATTAAAATTTCACTGAACGTTTTTGTGCATATATTTAAATTAAAGTTAGTTCACTTTGTGAAAACATTTAACGAAGACAACAAAAGGTTCATTTATTTAAAATGTACCTTATTCTGTGTGGCAGTGGCCCAATTGTTCCGTTTTTAAAAAAGAGTCTTCAGATGGAGTCCGGCCCACACACACACACACACACTATAATTTGTCCAAGCTCTTGGCGTTGGTGAGGATCTCTCGTGCTAGTCTCCACGTCTGCTTGGCGGCCGCCTCCAGGGCCGAGTGTGGTTTCCCCTGAAACAAGTCCAAGTTTGGCAGAAAGTAGTGCGGGCATCTGCGGCACTGCAGGCACGAGATGAGCTGCAGCAGGATGCCGTTGAGCCGGTCTCCCAGGCACGACTCGTCCCAGTCCGTCTCGCGTGGATGCTTCTCGCACTCGTACAGCAGCAGCGTCTTCATGTGGTAGTTGTGGAGCGGCTGTCCGGGCAGCTCCAGGTGGCGGTCCCGCAGCGTCTTCAGCACCGAGAGACACTTCTTTCTGCAGCCGCCCATCAGCAGCCTGTTCTCGGCCTCGCTAAACTGTAGCACCCAGGCGTCGCTCTCTGCGGAGCTCTGCTTCCCCGTCAGAGAGTAGCACTCTTTGGACAGTAGGTTGAAGCCCTCCGCCTTAACCTCGGCCACTCTGTTTGGGCCGGGCCACGGAATGTGCGGAAGTGGCCACTGAGCAGCACTCCTGGGCCAGATGCCCGTGCATTTGAAGGCGGGAGTGATTTGTACCACGTAGCGCTCCCGGATCCGCAGTCTGACCTCACTCGTGTCAGCCACCATCTTCACCACATCTCTGTAGCTGCATTTATCCACCGCCTGGGCCACTAATGTCTGGAAACGAGAGCGGATCTTCCGCGCGGAGAGGTACCCGGAGGCCGTGATGAACTCCACCCAGAGAGACATGCTCCTCTTGCGGCCATCGCTCAGCTTCAGCACCGCGCAGCCCGGGAGCGAGCCGTCATCCACAAAGTTAAAGACACCCATTTGATTGAGGTACAGCACCACCTCGAACTCGTTTGGAGAGATGACCTCCATTCCCTCGTAGCGCGCGTCTATCTCGCTCAGGGAGCTGATGAAGCGCGGCTCCTGCACCTCCACCTCCTTCAGGACATCCGAGACCACTTTGCACACCTCTCGGATGGTCTTTGCTATGGCTCCTTTGCGCGTTTGGCATCTCTCGTTGTAGTATTTATTGAGCTGGTAAACCAGCTTTGCCTGTGTGGCAATCATGTTGGGGCAGAGGTCCGGGCTGTACACCGGAGAGTCGCAGTAAGTTGACGGATCCAACGCTTACCGGTGAAGCCCGAGGCGGGAGAAGACAGCTCAATCCAAAAGTAAGTTAACTGCCGTTCAGCGGATGGACGTCAGCGGGAGCCGCAGGAAACAGCGTAACGCGTGGCTAAATCTCAGTCCAGTTCAGATAACTTCCAGGTAAGCACATAGTCTGCTCGTGCGTCCTCTACCCACGTCCTGCGCGCGTAAGAAAACACGTCTCTTTACTCTGCTCCTCGCAGTGTCCACACTCAGCTGGAGCAGGACTTGGTGTACTTATGAATGGCTCCTTTAGAAGAAGAGGAAAGGGGCGGGCTTCTCTTCCTGCAATCATGTGCGGAGCTGTCAGTGCAGCGGACCAATCAGAGGCGCGCACTGCAGCTCGGAGCAGCGCCGCGCGTCATGCTCCAGACCCGCAGCTTCAGACCTGCAGCTCCAGACGGCGGACACTCACTGCTCTTCTCTGGGATGACCAGCTCAGCTTCTGGGGCAGACAGCGTTTATGCGCGCTCTGGGGCCTTAATGCTGCTGCGGCTGCTGCTGCTGCTGCTGCGGCATGCGAGGGACCGAATGGGATGGACAAGGATTCATTTTTACGCAGCAACAAACCCAGTTCTATTGCATTTAAAACGGCTGCACACCACGCGTATTTTATACTGTTAAACCCATATAGGTGCTCTTATTCTGTCCTTTTTTATCGGTTTACTCCTCATTGCTTGTGCTTGTAAACCTATATTGGTTTGTATCACATACGCGGTACAGCACACTTGTTTTGAGCAAAGAAACGAACTGAACAATTGTTTTGCACACATAAAACCGTAAATTCCGTCCTTAGCATTATTTTACAGATTTCAGACTTGTAACATCCAGAAATCAGAAGGAGCAGACATAACACACGCACCACACACACCCGGCTTGCTCTTTACGCACGGTTCTCCTGCCGCAGACAGCGTCACCTAAATCCCGGGGATCCCACTGAACCGGCGCACGTGTCCGTTACCACTCGCCGTCTTCACGCACGGGACTCTGGGGCGCGCTATAAATGCGTAAAAGACAAATCATATTTAGTTTTACGCGCTGGATAAAGAGCCTCTTCCTCTGAGACACCGCGTTCTCTTAACGAGGCCTCGGTCATTTCCAGCGCCCGCCATTTACTTAATTAGTCGCCACGTCACGCGCGAGTGTTTTGATCGCTTATGCATAATGCACTAAACGATCAAAATCATTGCTTTGACGCGCCTCACACACACTGCTGACATAAAGACGAGCCTGTTTTATTTTTTAGAGTATTTTCTTTTTGCAAATGATCCGTGTTGTGTAACCAACGCCTTGACAACGCAGAGGCCTGACTGCATGCATGGATTATATGGCTACATTATGTTAAAAGCTTAAGCATTCATTTTAAAACTGAATTAGGAAATGTATTATGCTATTTACATTAGTAACATCAAATGATTAACTGTATCAAAGAATCAAAGAAATAGATTTCAGCCAAAATTATAGTATATAGTTTGAAAATAAAATAAGGGGGGGGGGAATTATATGTCATTTTTATTATTTACTTTTTTACTTTCAAAAGTTAACTGGACAAATACGTTTTTAAACAAATAAACCGTTACACAAGACCTTAAACTCACTGCCACTTGTTACAAAAATACATTTGACACACTGCAGAAATAAACTCTGTTCCTTCTCGGATATGAAGTGGCCAACAATGCAACAGCTTCAAAAATAGACTGCAAACATTTAGAGAGAAAAAACAGAAAAGATTAATGAGACTCTCTGGCCACATTTTCTGGATTTTATCATTTAGACTCTGAATCATCAGAGTTTGAGTTTAGCAAAACGCAGTTGTCTTTAGACGTGCCAGAATTCCAGCTCAGCTCCCAAGGTTTTAGACTGCACTAGTCACCGTGTAATATGCATACAATATTAAAATAAAGACTTCTGTTTGGGTAAAATTATGGATTATTAGATTAGATTATTAGAAGTAAAATTACTCTTCTGAATATTTAACGGTGTAAAATTGTTCAACGCTTGTTTTCTCCAGTTTCTCAGTGAAGCAGAAAAATACTAATGTAAAATATCTTAATACATTTAGTGGAATTATTGGAGTACAATATATTTTTGGCTGTCCGTGTTTTTTTTGTTGTCCTTTTTGCTCCAACCAGAGACCAAACTTCATTGTGTCCATGTAAGTTTGAACGCAATGCCTTTTAATTCATAGCGTTTCCTCTGCTCCTCTTGTGAGAACACATATTTTAAACAATTTTGTGCATACTTTTCATCTCCGTCAAAACTGACAAATGCTAACTGTGTTTTATTGCTGTGATATTAAAGTATTGCACTGCTAATTTCCCAACTTTGTAAGAGTTTAGAAGGTTATCTTGAATTGTGTCCTTCTAATTATTCTCTCTAAAGGTCAATGTCCAAGTTTGTGCTGACCCCCAGTGCAGACACATTAGTATTTGTTCCCCACTAAGTTTGAACACAATATCTTTTGAATTAACATGAATTGACAGCCACTTGTAATTCATGACAGACGGAGTAATTTTAGGAGCGGTTTCCAATTTCGCTAAAATATGTTTTGGAAACTACGCTAGAGCCTCCTCATCTTGGCACGGACTCATGAGAAATTATACTCACTTGAAATATGTTTAAATTTACTCATACTTACATGTACTGTAGTTCCAGTAACTCGAAGGAAAAGTTTGGAATGCCAGCGACCCGATTCCTTAAAAAAAATGTCTAGACGTTCCTTACGGTTCGGCTGTTTATCACGTATTTCCCAAAAGATTAATGCACATCACTTGGAGAGCTAATGTCCAAATATTATGAAATCCACGTTAACTGTAGTCTAATGATAAAATATAGGAATAAGCATGACATTAATAATCCCATTTGGCCTGTACCGCTATTCCACTTTTGTATCTCTGCGTAAAATCAAATTGAACTCGACTTAATGACTCATTGCAGGGTTTTTAGCAGCGATACTTTCAATTTCAATATCAATCAAACAACATAAATGGCGGTCCACTTCGGTTACTTCTGGGAGCTGTTATCTGCTGGAGAACTAGACTTATCAACTGTTGCTAAAGACACACACAGACACACACACAGACACACATCATGGTCGCATACCGTTTTTTCAGGACTATAAGGTTCCGGAGTACAAGTCTCACCAGCCAAAAAATGCATAATAGAGAAGAAGAAAAAAACAACACATAAGTCGCAGTAAGTTTTGGGGTAATAATAACAGATGAGAGAACATGGTGAATAGGTGTATGTATGCTAACGCTAACACCTTCAGCTACATGAGGCACAGACAGAACTGTGGTAAGTGTCTGGTATGTTAACGTAACATATTAACAGTTATTCAGATAACTATAGCATAAAGAACATGCAAACAAGTTTACCAAAGCATCAGTTTTACCCCAAATCACTAAATCCATTTAATTCTTCTTCCTCTGTGTCACTTCTAAACAACTCCACAAACACCAGAGGAAGAGGAAGTGCAGATTCTTCTTCTGCGTCGCTTAGAGCCTAGAGCGCCCTCTTGTGGTTGTCAGTGTGAAAATAATCAACATGTGGCATGCGTTTGCCAGTGTGAAAATAACAAAATTATATAATCATGTGTTAATAATGAGGAGTATAAGTCGCTCCAGAGTAGCACCCCGGCCCAAACTGTGAAAAAAGGTGCTTCTTATAGTCCGGAAAATACGGAAACAATCCAAAGAGCGCTCCACGACATCTGGTGGATGACAATTGGATGTGTTTGAATTGGATTGAAACTGTCAGAGGGATGGTTCCAGTGGCCCAGAATCCACCGGGAATCATTGCCGTAGAACTTCAGAAGTGGATCTGGTCAGGGGATTGGCGTCTGTACCGACCCGCCGGACGCTCTTTTGACTCAATCCTCTCTAATAGTAGTTGTAGCAGTCTCTATAGTTTAAGCTTTTGCAGAGGAATTGATAGTTTAAGTATTAGTTTTTACTTTAACGTCACCTGCTCGTCTCCACGGAAAAATAAATTACATTATAATAATAATTATTATTATAATAGTAATACAAACTAATTAATAATAATACTTCTTACCAGGAGCCGCTCTCCACAGATCTGACCCGTGACTTGACTTGGTTACATGATCTGCTTGTCTCTGTTGAGATTGTAGGTTTGATGCCATACTGTGGAACATTCAAAGCAATTGCATTTCCATGGAGAAAAAAAAGGTGGCGTAGGTGGAACGTTCACCAAAATAGTTCCATAGTTCACCTTTAATCTGATTAGTATTTTTATTTTTTTACTTGCTCTGTACTTTTGTGAACTATACACACATTTACATATTTTTGAATTAGAGTTTTCATGTGGGATGTTTTCCGCGCCCATTGTTCCTCCTCATACTGGAGGACAGCGGTGGCTCTCCTGTTGACACAGTTATTGGTGTGTACAGGACGGGCCCAGCTGCTCTCCACAGCGCCTTCAGAACAGGATGGCACAGAGCTAATTGCCTGGCGCAGACCCGCGCATCTGTTCGGCTTCTTCTGACGGAGCTGATGAAGTCACGGCAGATGTGCGAGTGTATGTTTTGACACCACTCATCAATATTGCATGTGAAGTTATTGTTGCACCAACACGTCTGGAAGCTGCTATTATCTTTGTTTGAGGAAGTGAGGTGCCGTGCTCGCAGTTGATTGGTTGGAGTCATTAACTGGGCACAAAGCTGATAGGTGGGGTTGCAGACGTCCCCAGGGTGGATGTTACATACTGTAGTGCAACCATGTGCTGCGATGGCACATTATTTATTCATCTTTGGGTGTTTTGTACAGTATGTGCAAGTTTAGCTAGTATTCTGGGATGTCTGTTAGACTAATACAGCCGTGCACTATCCAACTGAAAAATCTAACTCCTGTTGTTTTTAAGCTCGTTAAAAATTAAAATATCCTCTGAACATAGTCATTATATTCATTATAGCTGCCGTAGTAGACAAACACTGATGTGGTAGAGTTTTGAGCTGGATGCCATTCCTGCTGCAGTGGTAGACCAACACTAGTATTACCACTGGCAAACCATTGTTCCTCTTGTAAGAACACGTATTTTAAACAATAATAAGAGCACTTTTCTTCTCGGTCAAAACCGATAAATGCCAAGAATGTTCTTAGAAAACATTAGATGTTATAAAAGTTCCTAATGATGCGTTTTATTGCCCTAATATCACAAAATAAAGATACTTTTGCCCTGATAATTTCCCAACTTTTTAATAGCTTAGAAAATTATCTTGAATTGTGTCCTGCTAATTATTCTCTCTAAAGGTCGATGTCCAAGTTTGGGCTGTGTGGAGACGGACCCCCGTTGCAAACACATTGGTAACTCTAATTAGTGGGGCGGTGACGGCTTCCCGGGGTTTGCTGCCCTAGATGGTCACTCAGTCAAAGCGAAGCAGCTCTGTCTGATGTACTGGCCAGTCCCCTTCTGCTTAGCTCTCCTTAAAGTGTGGAGCCACTGGGGCCGCTCCCCTCCCCCCAGAGGTCTTCGCTTCACCAAACTCTCATAGTCGCCAGGGACGACCTTCGGCTGCAGCTGCCAATCACCAAGAGCCATGGAGTCTATTGATTTTCCAGTTAGGGCATAAGTAGTGTGTGCTATAAGGCTAACGGACAGGCCACGCAGGTACGTCATTATCAATGAGACCAAGGAACGTTCCCTTCACTCACACCCATTCATTTAGGCCACGTCCTGTCCCTCTCCTTTATGCCACTGCTCTGACAGAGTGCATTCTGGGACACGCAGTAAATTAGAGTCAGACAAACTTTTGGACTGATGGCTTGGGATGACCTTCTCTCGCCTTGTAGCAATCTTTCTTTGGCTTGTAAGAGTTTCTTCTTCTCAGTGTTGGGTAAATGGAGACACACAGAACCTTTAACATCACAAAATATTTAATAAGTATGAACTAAAATGATGAACATACTATATTTTACGTTGATTTAAAGTCTGTTAACGATGAACCAAGTGAATGTGCTGTCACATTGCAGCATGTTTTACATAAATTACATTTTTGACTTAATTTAGTTTGTCTGTTATCTGTCATAATCTGATTGCTCAGGTAATAAATAAACATGGTCAAATGTATTTTGCCAAAGATTACTGTCTGCACCAACACCCACTATGAGATACAAAAAACACTAAATATTTCAGAGAAAGATTAATCATTACTCTTCACATGACCCTTTTCACTCTTGAAATTCAGTAATAGCAGTTACCAGGAAACCCAATCATTATCATACCACTTCCACACATTAGGGAGCCTCTCCATGTCACATGCATAATACTCTGTTTGTGTCTCATTGATGTTAGCTGTCTCTCATTTTTCACTCCAGCTGTTTGCGTGAGGTTAAATCAGCGGTGATGAACTCATTGTGGAGCGGTGAGGTCAGCGGCCGCTCTCTGCCACATGTGCAGTGTTTTAAGAGACTTGTTAATGACGACTTTCAAAGCGTTTGTGAGAATCTGAGAGGCTTGTTCCTTCTCTGGCCAAGGATCTATTTGTTATAGCCCTCTGTTTTTCTGGACTGCGTCAAAAATCTGACACAGAGGAGCCGTCCAAGCAACCTGCTCAGTTTCGCCTCCTGCGGATTCGAGTTTTCCGCCATGGATTTGTTTGCAATAGATGAAATTGTTCAAAGTTCTTTTCTAATTTGATGATAAACTTCCACTTTGCGAGACCACCATTAGTCATTTTCCCATGAACGTCAACAATGTGTTCATTCCCACCTTGTATCCTTTGTTTTATTTTATTGAAGGTCATTAAAGTGTGTCGTGCATCGAGTTATTTTTTTAATTTTAGCAAACACTTCCAACCCCGATTTCAGCTGATCCACAATTATAGCTATCAAATGTTCCACTATTTTAAAATGATGTGTTACTTTAAAACAATAGGGGTCAGTGTGTCTGTCGTGACTGGCACGTTTGGTCGGTACCGGTAACGGGAGTGGACAGGCTGAGGAAAGACCATCGACGCCTTTAAACTTAATGTCATCGGCTCTAATGATGACTAATGTCTTCATCGGTCCCTTTCCTTTCACACGGGCACTGAAACCTGTTTGTTTTCCCCAAAAATGCTTATTTTTCTGGATATAAACGTACGTAGCTGAGAAGAAACGGCATTTCCTTCTTTCTTTTCTTTTTTAATATGTGTAATAAGTGTCGAGCTGGAGCCAGTAATTCTTGATGCAACGCAGAACTCGAGAAGCGCTTTGGATTTGCCATTAATCAACTGTTAAGACCGAAGGGGAACTGTGTCCACGCAAATAAACCGATCGCGTAGCAATGAGAAGCACATCAGTTTTTTATCAGTTTGACAGAACTGAGTATCTTTTCCTGCTGTTCCGATCAAGATATTATGGAAATGTTGTAAAAAGAAATCCCTGTAAATGTTGTTGTTTCGGTTGAATTACTTACTGCACATGGAAAGTGAAATTATCTATTGAACTTTTGACATTACAAAATATTTAATAAATTTGAACTGAAATTATGAACATACTATATTTCACATTGATTTAGTGACATTTAAGAACACTATTGACAAAATATAGCATATTTTCCCGCCGTTCCGATCACGATAATATGGAAATGTGCAGAAAAAGGCCTGTAAATGTTGTCGTTTCAGTTGAATTATTGCTCTCAAGAAAAGTAATTAACATCCATTGAACTGTTAACGTCACAAAATATTTAATAAGTGTGAACTCAAATTATGAACATACTATATTTCACGTTGATTTAGTGACACTATTGACCAAATTGAGTATCTTTTCCTGCCATTCCTATCACGATATTATGGAAATGTGCAGAAAAATGCCTGTAAATGTTGTCGTTTCGGTTGAATTACTGCACATTGATAGTGAAATTAACCTCGTCAGTGCAGAAATCTGACTCTACACCCGTTGAGATTGCACTGCCAGTTTGTTTTACATCTCCCACCTCTGGTCTGGACATATAGGCGAGGCTCAGTGGGCCAATGTAAACGTACAGCCTCTTGATGGCTCTCTAGAAAAGTAATTAACATCTATTTCAAGCAAGTGCCCGTCGACGGTGTGCGCGTGCAGACAAGTATTGGATGTGACCACCGTATTATCCATGTCCAAACACTTAACCAAGCCCGTCCGCACAAAGCCGCCGTCCTGCTCCTGCACCTGAGCCTAACCCTTCCATCATGCTCCGACACTGGGCTTGACTGGGCCAGTCAGGGGGTAGGTTGCCTCCCCTCGCGGCCTTTGATTGATCCTCCCTCTCCATCATTTATTCTCTCCGTCTGCCCCCGACTCGCGTGTCAAAGGCGAGCGCGACAGCCTGATGGATAGGCCTGCTTATAGATGCCAGTCGGCCTGGTAGGCTACTGATATTACAATCAGCACCTGTGTACCTGCTGTTCTCACGAGCCCCCGCGCCATTCAGCCAGGGTCAGCCGCAGATTGAACGATCAATGTGCGCCCGGCGATTTGGGAAATTGGAATTGTAAATGCGGTTTGGTTTTGTCAGAAGTCCGTGCTGCGTTTTGGGTGATAAAAGTCGTTCCATATGTCACGCGATCGGGATCAAAGAACCGTCAGAACCGTCACGAGTCTCTTGCCTTCATCTGTTTCAACACGGCTGGACTGAAAGATGTGGACTTTTATTTTTTTTAACATTAAGTTAGTTATTGTCAAATATAACATACAGTGGAGTCTTGGCTTTGAAGTGTAAGTATTGACAAAGCATTTACCCCTGAGCAAAATAACCATTCTTATTATGACCAATTCTTATTATATACATCCTATTGGCCAGTAGGGGCCAAAATATCAATGTATCGTGATACTAAACTTGGTGATACAGTATCAATATCGTTGACACCGTATTGATATATCGTCATGAGTTTTTTTTTTTTGTATAATTTCCCTGAATTATTTTGTGACCGCGCTATAATTTTGTTGCTCGTTAAAAGAAATAAAACTTGTTTATGCAAAACATGTGACGTTTCAGCTGTTTTGATGATTAAAATGGTCGTGTTTCATTGTGAGTTTGTACAGGTCGCGGTTTAACAAAGAAAAATGTTGTTAAAATGTATTGGGTTCTTTCAAAAATAGTGATGTTTCGTAGAATATCATGAGCAATCTATCCATCATTGCATGTATCGCAAAATCGTGATATTATCGTGTATCGTGAGCAGCGTATCATGTATCGCATCGAATCGTGAGGGACCCTGTGATTCCCAGCACTACTGGCCAGTAATATTAGATGCAGATGGGGCCAGGTAGAACTTATATTGTTATTTATGAGGATTTCTGGTTTTAATATAACACGTTCCTGGGTCTAGTCACCGATAGAAATGAGCAGGTGTCGACATTAATTAATCTTCTTGAAAATAACCACATCTAGAAGTACAACATCACGTTCTAGAATTGGAAAACCGATGGCGTGCGTAAGAAGAAAAAAAAAAACAGTTTTCAGTTTTGTTGTACTTTTTCTCTTGGAATGAACTGAAATCTTAAATTGGTCTTTACTATCTGGTCTCACTAAATATGCTTAAGAGACCGCTGCATGTCTTAGAGGCACAATCGTCACGCAATTGTTTTAAATGAGATTTTTACTTTGTAACGTCTTGACTAACTTTTACCGGTCGACGTGCGGTCGGTCCGTAGCGTCAATTGTCCCGAGGCTCGTCTGTCGGAAGAAATTGACGAATTATGTGAAGTATACAAAAAAAAATAAAAATAAATGCTCATGCTTTTGTGTAGCGAAGGCCGGGCGTTGTGTGTAAAGACATCTCTGTTGCCAGGGCGCAGAGAGTTACAAAGCTACCGCTCCCATCGCCATTACGGTTAATGATCCGTCCAGTCTGGTAGAAATGGCACATCCATAGGGACGCGCGGCAGATTACTTACTCATCCAGGACCGGCCCTACTGCAGGCATCAGCAAGACAAAGCGTCACCAATGCCCCGCGGCACAAAGACCTTCTCACATGAGGCTGTAAAAATAAACCAGCGCTGCCCGTCGTCGGCATTCATTAAATCAGCAGATCGTGATGTGATGGTGATTCGTCCGGTTCATTTAATGGCGCTGGTAACGCACGCTGCATATTCTCTGGATGTTTTCATTTAGGTTTAATTGGCCGTGTCATTTGAGTTACCCTTCAGAAACATACAGCCACTCTTCACGATGATACTGGACACCGTAGTTTAGACCTCTACACATTCTGAAAAACATGTTTTCTATTAGTTATTGGAGAGACTTATCCATGCGTTTGTCTCCAGTAGATTTGCTTGTGTACAAGTCTCTCCATGGCCTAGCACCAAAGTACATCTCGGACATGTTAGTGCCATATGAACCATCTCGGACTCTGAGGACCTCAGGGACCAGTCTCCTGCTGGTGCCAGAGTCAGGACTAAACATGGACCGGCCTCCTGCTGGTGCCAGAGTCAGGACTAAACATGGACCGGCCTCCTGCTGGTGCCAGAGTCAAGACTAAACATGGACCGGCCTCCTGCTGGTGCCAGAGTCAGGACTAAACATGGACCGGCCTCCTGCTGGTGCCAGAGTCAGGACTAAACATGGACCGGCCTCCTGCTGGTGCCAGAGTCAGGACTAAACATGGACCGGCCTCCTGCTGGTGCCAGAGTCAGGACTAAACATGGACCGGCCTCCTGCTGGTGCCAGAGTCAGGACTAAACATGGACCGGCCTCCTGCTGGTGCCAGAGTCAGGACTAAACATGGACCGGCCTCCTGCTGGTGCCAGAGTCAGGACTAAACATAGGAAATCCGCGCTTCACTTTTATGCATCTAAAATCTGGAGCTTTCTTCTTGAAGATGTGAGACAGGTTCTACTCCAACAATGTTCAAATCTAAGATAAAAACAGGTTTATTTTCAGATGTGCATCTTTTAGGTCTTAATCTATTTTGTGATCTCTGTCATGTCTTTGTGATTTGAATGTATTTTCTTCCTTTTGTGTGAAGCACTTTGAATTGCCCTGTGTGTGAATGTGCTCTAGAAATAAACTTACCTTGCCTCATTTGGCAGTTCATATATTTCAGGCTTCTCTCAAATCTTAAAGCTCCTGGAGTTGTTCACCATGTGCACTCTGAACAGAATAGGCCACAAATCAAATCAGTTTTTTCCCAATTAGATATTTTGCCAAAATCCTTCAGCCTTGAAAGTATCACAGTATGGCAATAGACTTGTTTATCTCCTATGAGACAAGCAGGTGTCACAGCCAGGCCAAGTTACAGGTCAGATCTGTGTAGAGGTGACCCTGCTAACAGTACGACTTTATTAGGCCCGAGCGCCACAAGCTGGCGAGAGGCCTATTAATCTCGTAAGGCCGTGCGAAGCACGGCTGCGAAAGTGCGCACGTAGTGCGCACGAAATCGAGCGCGAAGCGCTCGCCCACTTCCAAACACTCACTAACGCACTCCTTCACTCATGCACGCCGCGTGCATACTAATTAGTAGTAGGAAAATGGAACTTTACCGTTGTAAACGGGCGAAGCCCGTGCAAAAGTGCGCACTAAACGAGCACTTTAAATTGGGATGACGACCACGAAGCGGTCGTCATCCCCATATAAAGCACTCATTTGCGCTAAGTGTCTCACGAATACGTTCCCCATCTCTTGCATGTTCCGTGCATATAAGCATGTAATGCAAAAATTGAACATTATTACTGTATAGGGGGCCAAAAACACAAAGTGGGCGGAGCCCACTCAAAATTAACGAAAGTACCCGTCAGTGACCAGGGACCCACACCATGAGGTAGGAAAGCGCGAGCGCTTTCCGAAAATGTATAGTTTATGATATTTGGAAAATGGGAAACATTGTTTTCGCATCGGAATATTATTCTTCTTTCTTCTTTCTTCTTCTCGGGACCAACCCCCCTATTTTTCACCCAGTGAACATTGACGAAAAGTCACAAAAATTTGCACACCTCTAAAAATCGTGCCTCTCTACATTCTGGCTATTTCCCTTTTCTAAAATAAAAAAAAGTGGCGCGTCAGCGCCCCCAAATGTACCAAAAATGCATTGAGAGATGGGAAATGACCCAAAAAAAATCTGATCGTAGAATCATGAAATTTGGCGCAGAGGTAGATGGTGACAAGAGAAGTAAAAAATATTATTACGGCAACGCCGTCCGCCCAACCAAATGTCGGCCATATTGCTTCAAAAATGGCTAAACATGACTTCGGAGTTTTTCCAAACGTCGTACTTTTACGAACTCCTCCCACGGCGTTGGCCCTAAAAAGCTGAAATTTGGTGAAAATGCTACTGAGGAGTGGGACATCAAAAGTTATCCAAATTACATTAATACCTCTCACGGTCTCTGTGCGGCGAAGCCGCAAACTGTAACTAGAATTTCAGAAATCTCCCATATTTAAAATTTCTGCCGTTTGCGCAGATAAAGTCCGAATTGCATCAAATTAGAATCAGTTGTTAAACTCTTTTCCCTAAACCTACTTGAAGTGAAATAAATTAATTTGGCGAGACAGCGCCCCCTACAGATTTTATATGGAGGTTAAATGTTTAGTTTTGCGAAATTATCTGAAATTTGACACACAACTCAATTTTGGCATCTCCATCAAAAAAGTCAGTGAGACCCATGTCATAATTGTTATGGCTTTGCCGTAGCGATGACCAAAACAAGACAGTGTCACAGATTCAGCAGTAGGCGTAATAAAAGGACAATTGGGGACGCTAATTGGGGACAATTAGCGCCCCCTCCTCTTGCGGCGTGGCGGCGGCGTAGCGAGGGCCGATCATTGCCGCTTGCGGCTATATATTTTTTTATTAGGCCCGAGCGCCACAAGCTGGCGAGAGGCCTATTAATCTCGTAAGGCCGTGCGAAGCACGGCTGCGAAAGTGCGCACGTAGTGCGCACGAAATCGAGCGCGAAGCGCTCGCCCGCTTCCAAACACTCACTAACGCACTCCTTCACTCATGCACGCCCCGTGCATACTAATTAGTAGTAGGAAAATGGAACATTACCGTTGTAAACGGGCGAAGCCCGTGCAAAAGTGCGCACTAAACGAGCACCTTACATTGGGATGACGACCGCGAAGCGGTCGTCATCCCCATATAAAGCACTCATTTGCGCTAAGTACCTCACGAATACGTTCCCCATCTCTTGCATGTTCCGTGCATATAAGCATGTAATGCAAAAATTGAACATTATTACTGTATAGAGGGCCAAAAACACAAAGTGGGCGGAGCCCACTCAAAATTAACGAAAGTACCCGTCAGTGACCAGGGACCCACACCATGAGGTAGGAAAGCGCGAGCGCTTTCCGAAAATGTATAGTTTATGATATTTGAAAAATGGGAAACATTGTTTTCGCATCGGAATATTATTCTTTCTTTCTTCTTCTCGGGACCAACCCCCCTATTTTTCACCCAGTGAACATTGACGAAAAGTCACAAAAATTTGCACACCTCTAAAAATCGTGCCTCTCTACATTCTGGCTATTTCCCTTTTCTAAAATAAAAAAAATTGGCGCGTCAGCGCCCCCAAATGTACCAAAAATGCATTGAGAGATGGGAAATGACCCAAAAAAAATCTGATCGTAGAATCATGAAATTTGGCGCAGAGGTAGATGGTGACAAGAGAAGTAAAAAATATTATTACGGCAACGCCGTCCGCCCAACCAAATGTCGGCCATATTGCTTCAAAAATGGCTAAACATGACTTCGGAGTTTTTCCAAACGTCGTACTTTTACGAACTCCTCCCAGGGCGTTGGCCCTAAAAAGCTGAAATTTGGTGAAAATGCTACTGAGGAGTGGGACATCAAAATTTATCCAAATTACATTGATACCTCTCACGGTCTCTGTGCGGCGAAGCCGCAAACTGTAGCTAGAATTTCAGAAATCTCCCATATTTAAAATTTCTGCCGTTTGCGCAGATAAAGTCCGAATTGCGTCAAATTAGAATCAGTTGTTAAACTCTTTGCCCTAAACCTACTTGAAGTGAAATAAATTAATTTGGAGCCACAGCGCCCCCTACAGATTTTATATGGAGGTTAAATGTTTAGTTTTGCGAAATTTTATGAAATTTGACACACAACTCAATTTTGGCCTCCCCATCAAAAAAGTCAATGAGACCCATGTCATAATTGTTATGGCGTTGCCGTAGCAATGACCAAAACCTCCCTTGTTATTCCAATGGGGAAATCGCCAGAACATGTTTACACTTTAGACTTTCACAAACTCCTCCCAGGGCATTAGCCCTATTAACCTGAAATTTGGTGAGGCTCATCTTCAGGGGTGGACCATCAAAAGTTATCCACATTTTTATTCAAAGAGTCACGGTGTCTGTGCGGCAAAGCCGCACATTTTGCCAAGAATTCAAAATAAAATTGCTTTTTGATGGTAAAACAAAGTGAGAAGATGTGACAGCTTCACAGATTCAGCAGTAGGCGTAATAAAAGGACAATTGGGGCGCGTTAGCGCCCCCTCCTCTTGCGGCGTGGCGGCGGCGTGGCGAGGGCCGATCATTGCCGCTTGCGGCTATATTTTTTATTATTTTTCTTGTTCTTCTGCTTTTTGAGCTCTAATTTGACCCCCTGAACATGCTCAAAAACTCATCAAACTTTGCCCAAAATTCAGAATCGGCGAAAAATTTGATTTTCTCTGGGCCATTTTTTTTTACGTTAAAAAATGGCGCGACAGCGCCACCGACAAAAGTCAAAATACATTGCGCCTATGGGAGACGCCCCGAGGTCAACTTTGTCATAGAGCTACGAAATTCGGGACACGCATTCCTCTCTTGAGGACAAAAAAAAAATATTATTGTGGCCACGCCCCCAGACTTACCCTATGCCCGCCATCTTCCTTTGAAAATGAAAACAAGCTGAGTTAGCCATTTTGTTCACGTCAAACTTTGACAAACTCCTCTTAGGGCGTTTTGCCTACCGACTTCAAAATCGATGTACGTTCTCTGGACAAGTGGGGCATCTAAAGTTATCCAAATTTTTGGTATACCTTTTACGGTCTGTGTGCGGCGCAGCCGCAAAGTTGGACCACTTATTTTGGGATATTGCTAATCTAAAAATTGCTCCCATTTGATCAAAACGAGTCCGATTAGGACCAAATTTGAATCAGTTGTTAAACTTTCTAGTTTGGACCAGTTTATGGTGACAAAATTCAAATGGGCGCGATAGCGCCCCCTACAGAGTGACCTTTAAATTAACATTGAAGGTCAAAAATTAGTTTTACCAAAATGTTCTAAACTTTACCCAAAATTCTATTTTGCCGTCCCGATCAAAAAAGCCAATCAGACAAATGCCTTAATTTTTACGGCGTAGTCGTAGCGATGACAGAAACCTCCCATGTTATCCCTATGGGAAAACGGCAAAATCTCTCAAATATCCACATTTTTATGTTTCACACTTTAACGAACTCCTCTTAGTGCGTTTTGCCCACCAACCTCAAAATCGGTGTACGTCCTCTAGACAAGTGGGGCATCTAAAGTTATCCAAATTTTAAGGATAGCTTTTACGGTCTCTGTGCGACGGAGCCGCAAACTTTTCCCAGAATTCTGACTATTTGGCCTTCAGAGTGGCCTATAAACAAAAGAGTTTTTCCAAATGACATGATATTTTGAACAAAATTCTAATTTGCCATCCTGATCATAAAAGTATGAGAGCCAAAGTCATATTTTGTACGGCGTAACCGTAGCGATGACAGAAACATCCCATGTTATCCTTATGGGAAAATCGCAGAATCGCTCAAATCACCACATTTTTACGCTTCACACTTTAACAAACTCCTCCTAGGGCGATTGTCCGATCAAGTTCATATTTGGAGAATATCATCTACTCAAGCGAGGCATCAAAAGTTATCCATATTTTGATTCTAAGTGCTACGGTCTCTGTGTGGCGGACCTGCAAATATATGTCAGAAATGGGAAAACAGCGGAATCTCTAAAATGACCACATTTTTACACTTCACACTTTAACAAACTCCTCCTAGGGCGATTGCCCGATCAAGCTCATATTTGGGGAAAATCATCTACACAAGCGGGGCATCAAAAGTTTGTCATCTTTTGATTTTAAGTGGTACGGTCTCTGTGCCGTGGAGCTGCAAATATACTGTCACAAATGGGAAAACGCCAAATCTTTGAAATGTTCACATTTATACTTCACACTTTAACAAACTACTCCGTGGGCAATAGCCCGATCAAGCTTTACTTTGGGAAATATCATCTACACAAGCGGGGCATCAAAAGTTATCCATATTTATATTCTAAGTGCTACGGTCTCTGTGCGGCGGCGCAGCAAATTTGTCTGACACTTGTGTTCATTTGCACTGGATTGGCCATGTCCAATGTGTCGCCGTCTGTCAAGTTCTTTTTTAATTCAACACACAATAAGGGCGCCATCTTTATCAAGTCGAAAGCGCAGAGTCGGAAGGCCGGCGGCCCGCGAGGGCCGTTGGATGCCGCTTGCGGCTTTAATTTTTAGGTATTTTTGTGCAATGACACCACACGTTATGGTAGTTAGATATGTCTCGAACAAAACTGGTGGTGGGACATTTAACTTAAAGCAATACCATTTGGCTTTTTTACTAGTTGGCTTTTACCTGCTTAACTTAACAATTTGTCTTCACTGTGAGCTGTGGTAAAATGGTATAAAACTTGTAAAGAGGTTATATTTCATTTCAAAGATCTTGAATACCCTGCAGTATTTGTATAAAACCCAGCATCTGTAGAATATATTTGAGTCACAATGATGACAAAAATGCTCGTTCTTATTATACGAACTCAAAACACAGTTGCAATTGATTCTTTCCCCTTCCCAAGTAGTACCCTTTTTTTCTTTTTTTTTAACTCTGTTCCCATTCTTTCACCGTCCTTTCGCTCAACTATCCCAGCACGTCCATTTCTGAAACCCCCCCAAACGGGTGTACTTTTCACCCCACACCCACTTAATCTGCGGACAATAGCCGGATTAGAAAAGAATTTACTCCGACGAGGCCTCGCACCAACCTCTAAGAAAAAGCTTAGCCGTCACTAAATGGCCAAACTGGGCGATTGAAGAGAAAGCGAGGAGAACGCGATAGTCGCCGCCGAGCGATCCCGAACCTGTCTGATGTGCGCCACGGAAGCTTACGGTGAAAGCGGGAGGGCCGGTGGTGTGTGGCCTGTCCCCTCGATTTTCAGAGTTCCAGTCAAGAGCACTCGAATCGGTTTTGTCGGAGCGAAAGTGTTTACCGACGTGCTTCACAAATCAAGGAGGGCATTCTTGTCCACTCCACAGGTGTCCAGTAAATACCTCGGAGCCCCCTATCGGGTGAATGGAGGGTGACACCAGCTTTTGAATATGTTTCCAAGCGAATGGAAAGCCTCACGTTTGCACTGAATTTGAAAACCGACAAATTCGACAAACACCAGAACAAATGGGACCAGTACGTTATAGGAAATACGCCGGACTTTATTTAATTTAATATGGTTTGCAGTAGATACACCTGTTTGGTTTTTGTTTCCTCTCTTCTGTGTCTTGTTGTTTGTGTTTTATTTTGATGCTTGTTTTATACACTCTTGGTTGGGTTCGTTAGCTTTCGGGGTTCCAGACAGAATAGTTGTCATTTGCATATTCCGTAGTCCACTCCGACGTCCCTGAATATGTATCGTGGATTGGCCGGCTTCGTCCTCTTAAGTCCAGGCCCAGAGGCTGAATCCCTAATGCGCCCAAGACTTCTTTTCCTCCACCAATTAACCCCAGGAGCAGCACAGCGTTTCCCTAAATCCACACAAGACCTTCTTTTTGTTCCCACTTCAAAAAGGCTAAGCAGCCAAGAAAAGGCTAATAGAAGAGGCTACCCTGTTAGCAAACACTGAAAAGGCGCAGAAAAGGCTTTAATCCTTATTAGGGTAAATTCAGACTAAGTGGCCCCCAGTCCTTTTCAATGGGCCCGTCTTTGGGGACCTCTGGCTGGCAAACGCTGGACTCCGGGCTTTATAACCTCAGTCGCGGCTTGCTGGGCTTGTTTATTTTGCTTTAGGTCACAATTGCCGCTTCCCCTTCGTGTTTATTTTTGTCAACGGCGTCGGTTGTTTGAATTCTCTCAAGGCAAATTTGCATTATACGTGTGACCACTGATTACAAGTCGAATCGGTAACAAGGTGGCAGGACAACCGGAGCTATCAATCAAGTGGACACAATTTGGACTTTGTGAAATTGAGTGTGTGGACAGAAATGACCAATATGCAAACGCTTGCTGGGTTGGAAAATATGCTTGCAATGCCGTCAACGTAAAGTAAAGTACAAGAATGATGGATATTCTAGCAACTAACTGAAAGTAACTAAACTATTGTACATATATCTGCATAACTTGCCCAAAAGGTATACTAAGAAATTATTTTTCTGCCTTTTTTTTTTTTTTTTTTTTTTTTTAAAAGCATATTCCACTATTCACCTTTCCCTATTGGCCACAAGTTAAGTTCAATGGTTCAAGCCACACCTCTGATAACCACTTCAGTGTAAAAGTCAAGTCACATGATCTCCACTCCAATTAGTGAGCCTTTGTCGTCTTCAAAATTCCACTTGTCTGCCTCACTGTCCGTGCCCTCTCCGGTTCCATGCTAATGCTCGTGCTAGTACTTCTCATGCACTCTTACCTTATTTCTTGGCTATCACTCAATCTCTAAAACAACATCTGTCTTAATTGGCTCCAGGGGGCTCAGGCAGGCTTTGTGCGTGCCGTGATGAGGCCCCTGATTGGCGGAGGAGGCACGGGCAGACAGCAGAGCCTTGTTAGAGTGTTGGGGGCTCTTTGCTTGCTCGTTAGTCCGATGAACTCATTTAATGATGGGGGTGACAAGGCCTTGTTTACCAGCGTGGAACATTGTGGAAGGGGGAGGTGTGCAGAGATGTGGCTGGAGAGAGGACTAGTACTCAAAGATAACTAGTGTTTTTATAGATGTGGCGCATGGATCTTAAATGTCACGTTGTGTTTGTCTATTGCGTTTTCTGCAGCGGAGCAATAGTCACGCTTCACTGGATCCATGGGTACAGACATGGGATTGATTTTATGGGCACTCAACTGAGAACCTGCTCTCGAGCAGCATTGGTCAAGCTACACTGTGTTGTTAGATGTAGCTGTTTGTTCCTATGACATCTCACACACAGGGCAAACAAAAGACATTAAGATAATACATGGATGCATCGATATGCTAGTATCGGGCTTATCTGTTGTTTGCCCAGAACATCTTTTACTTAATAAGTTCAGATTAAATTCCTAATAAATGGTTTGTGATTCACGGAAAGAAATGTCTTCTTTCAGACTCTGAAAGTGTTGGTAGGTTTTGGCAGATACTTATATTATTTATATTGCAACTGAAATTGGATTCAATGTTTTTATCTAGAAGTAGATTTCTCTCACTATTGTATCATTGTTATTTAGTAACATCTACTTTGTGTAAAGTCATCTTTGGACATTTCAAAACCGGATTTTGTAATTCTAACAATTCATATTGAGTGTTTGGGTGGTGCAGTGGGCCAGCATTTGCTCACAAACCAGAGGGTAATCTGTGTGAATACCACTCCAGTGCATATTTTGTCTTTCACACTTTGCCAAGACACTTTAATACAGCTTGTTACTCACAGTTTCTAGTTTTTTAGTTTTGTTTTTAAATACTTCACATTATTAACACATTTAATAGCTGAATTAATTGTGGCTACTTGAATTGTATTTCCATGTAGATAAAAGCATTGCAAACATGCGCACAAGTCAGCAAGTAAAACTTTGAAATGTAATTATCATTTTTCATGTTTGCTGCTACTGTGATACAAACAAGACAGCCTTTGTGCAATGAAAACAACCCAAAACCCTACACGCTGATAAGTCCACGGCGTTTTTAATATGAATCCTATCAAGTCCTCCCAATCGCGCTTGTCCCCGGCCTCTGTTTTGATGTTGATGGATCACCACTCTTCCTCCCGCTCATTAATTTCATCACCTTATCTCCCACACCACTTCATTTGACCAAAAGGTAATAATAATTCCCTCATCCATTATCCTTTAACTGAGGCAGCCACGCGGAAATACTTAATAACAGGCAACAAATTGAACTTCAATCACCTCATTTTCTCTCAAAGATGCACAGCGCATTAAACCCAATGGCCAAATATGCATATCTCGCACTTCGCACACATCAACGAGACCGGCGAAGTCTATTATAGCCACGGCAACGCGGTGAAGTTTTTTCCCCACAAAGAAGGATTTGACTTTTTTTGGTAATTGGCAATGGCTTCCGTCCTCTTCAACTCGAGGGTCTTATCAGGCGCAGAACACACCCCCACTCTGGCTGGCCCACTGAGCCAGTTGAGAGCCTCATCTATCTTGGACCGGCGCTGATGGCACCGCTGTTGCTCCCCAACTCCAGGTTCACTTGTGCTTTGTCTCCTGCGCCGTTACCCTTTCATACAACACAGGCGAGGAAGGGCGCTGGTGTAGGAGTATATATATATATATATATATATATATATATATATATATATATATATATATAACACACCATTCTTTATAAGTAGTACTCGAGGGCTCGCGAAATGATGTTAATAATGCAATAAAACACACAAAACATCTTAAGCAGTGATCTTTTTTTGCACTTTATATCAGCCACAGCTACATACTCCTTTGCTAGGGCTGGACAATGTTGTTTTTTAATTTTGCTAATGAATACATTGAGCTTCAAATGATTGACTTTTAGATCTACTTGGCATTGGCTCCCTTCATAATATTGACTTCAACAACGCATAGTACTTGCATAATAACAACTCCATTGCAATTGACCCTGATTTTGGGTCGCTACGACGGCCAAATTCATAGACAATGTGAACTAGCAGGATGAATAAAATGATATAGTGTCAAATTGCAGTTGGAGTGAGTTTCATACTGTTGACTTTTTCATTCTTTGTCCTTAATATTGACTCAAAGAAAAGACTTAAAAAACACCATTGCAATTCACGCTTGAGGTGCCACTGTCCATGGGTTTCAGACTGATGAAAACAAGGAATTTAAAACCAAATATTATACAGTTTATATGATAGTTATAGTCGCTTTCATAGTTGCGTAGCATAAAAAGACGCTGAAACCCATGACTTGTCACAGAGCAGCAATGCCTACTCTAGTCATTTTAATTGCATTCTTGAAGCTCTATTATTACGATCGAAATAGCATACTACGCACACTAATCTTGATATTCACATAGCGTCTGTATTTGGGGAGCACACAAATCCAGATGGAAAGGGCAGGGCGTCTGGAGGACCGCGCGGTGACTGATTGTGCGCGTGTGCGGTTCCGTGCTGTAGCCGCAGTCACCGGCCGCGCTTCATGTGTCCCTCTTCATTCGCCTCTCTTTTGGGGCGCCTGACAGAGACAAACGACGGCGCTTCAGAAATGAGCAGCCACACAAACAGGTTGGAGAGCGAGCAGGCGAGGGATGCCGGAGCGAGACCCGCAGAGAGCCGCGCAATCAAGGCATCGGGGCCTTGGTTTTCCGCGGGCTGGCTTCTTCTCCCGTGACGCTCTGAAATTGATCGCGGGATGCGCCGGACCTGTATCCATGGAAATGGTTCCAGTTGAAATGAAATATCAATAAGAATGTTCTTCGTCGCCGTCCAATTGTGTTGACGCAAGGGCTCTTGGGTCATTTGATTGCTCCTTTGTGAAACACTGATTTGATTTCGTGGATAGAGTATGGCATTTTACTATGAATAAAGCGTGTTGGAATATGGTGTATTGAACAACTTCAGCACATTCAAAGTATCTATCTTTATTGAGACAAGCAGGTGACACCACAAGTTAGGGCTGTGCTCAATTTATCGATACCGTGATGACTTCTTGGCAATACGTGCATCGATACAGAGATGTGTATCGTGATACGCTAAAAACAACATGAAGTCATTAGAAATAGCAGAGTTACACTTTTGAACCTACAGACATGCTGGACATGTGACTTCATCATGGGACAGGTGTATTCTGATATTGAGGATGCATTTTGTTGTTCTACTTAATCATAAAATAATTTTAGTCAACTTTTAACACCGGTTTTAAAGGATATCGTGAATCAGGACATGTCTCGTATCAAGTTCGCTGTATCGTGATTCATAACGTATCATAATTGTATTGTGAGGTACTAGGCAATATCCAGCCCTAGCTCCAGGCCAAGTGTAGTGGGGCCTTCTTTAAAAATAGGCGAGTGCTCTGGTGGATTTATTGTGCCAAACTCCAAAGTGCAAAATATTTCCTGCTCTGGTAACAGGGGTGCAGAGAGTCTGACAGGGGTGGTTGAAGGAGACGTGAGTTAAAGTTGGACTCTACGTTGGAACGCTGTAAATATATGTATTTTTGGGGTTTTTAGACATAGCACTTCCACCTGAGGAATTCGACTACGCCTATTTTTTAAAGAGAGTCCCGCTACACCAAGTGACAGGTCAGATCTGTGGAGATGTAACGCAACTCGCAGGAATAATGGGTTTTTATCAAGGTAATAAAGATGCCTGTACTTGACAAAACGGGACATCGATATGTTCAATGCCATGCAGTGGAACACTTCTGGCAAAGCAATAACATCTCAAATAGGTAGAAGACATCTGCTTGTCCCCCCGTCCCCGTCCCCGTCCCACCACCAAAATGTCAGAAATTCTTCCACATTTGGAACTGCCTTTGTTGCAGTCTTACCTCTTTGAATCTTGAATGATCGTCCCAACCTTCCTCATCCGTCACGCCGGTGCTAGTCCAACCATTACTCCAGCTCGGACATTAACTTCAGCACCATTGTAATTTGTCCAGAGGTGGTCAGAACAGGCCGGCCATTTCTGCCCTGATAGTTTGTCACCATTCTTGTCAGCTGCACTGCTTTTTCATCTGCAAGGGAAAGGCCCACTCCAAAGGGGACCATGATCCTGGGGAACATGGAGTGCTATTTGCGGCCCACGTGTGAAGATTCATACGTGCAGGGAAAAATATGACAGTAGCTCAGAGAGTCCAGACATCGTCCTTGTGAGCAATCAACTACCTTAAGTCCACGGTCCCAGTCCTAGGTGGCGGTTTGACACCCATCATGAGAGCTCTGAGGGTGCTCCTGGGGATGAGATGAGTCAACCACGGCTGTTCCAAGGTGAAAGGTCAGACTCCAAAAGTCAGTTGTAAACAGAGAAAAGCCATTTTTGACCAGATTTGAGGACTTAAAAGAAGTTGTTGAGACATTTGATTAACTGTTGACCTTTTTTTTTATATAGTTTTAACTGAATTACTGATGTAAATATTTCATATTGTCTCTAGGACAAACAATGTGTTGCTTTGTAACTGTTATATTCAAACCCATTACCTTATATCAATGTCTCTTCCATAATGCCCTTTCAGCCAATGTGACCTGAAGTCAATCCACTCACCAGCTACATACAGACCAGTTAGATTTGATATTGGAAAAACATAGAAATGGGGTTTAGTGTTTGTTATGGGTGTATCTCTTTGTGCAGTGGTGCACATAACATTAACTACTGTTTATGTCTTCTCTTAATCAAGGTGACCTTCACACCATAGATGTCCTTCTGAATCTGAGCGTGTCCCATTATTATCTAGAACAGACTTTGCTCTTTCATATATTTGAACTATTTGCTTTGTTATTACTGTGGCTCATCGTTCTTCAACTATAAGATAACACACCATTCTTTATAAGCATTTGACACAAGTTTTCAGACTGTTTTTGTTCAAATATGGACTTCATAACGGCATCTACTTAAAAATGTTCTCATTTCATCATGACAAAAATCTGCTTGCTCCGCTCCCTGTTAGAGCCGAGGCTGTCTACAGCCTGACCGTAACCGGTCTAGTCATCTCCAGTCCACTGTTAAGGCGGATGCTGGTGGACATCAGCCCCAGCCAGCTTCTCTCAGCCTCTAATCCACATTTAATTGAACTCCAGAGACTTTGAAGTGAGTCTGTGATGCAGGCAGCCCTTATTCCTCTGAGACCCTGTGGTAGGAGGCTGTCCCCGGCTAAGGGCCTCAGCTGCTTTGCCCGATGTCCCCTGCCTTTAATGAGCGAGCAGGGCCTATCTCTCCATGGCTCAGAATTTGAATATTTTTGATTAATAACACATCGTCTGAACCGTGCTGTGACAAGCTAAAACGTCCTCTTACCGCCATCACAGATCCCTGTACGCCCACTGTCAGCAGACACATTCAAAACTAAACGCAAAGGGCGAAACAAAAGCTAGTTAACAAAGCAATGCTAAGTAGGTTAGCGGGATATCTAAATGGAGGATTAGTAGGCATGAGAATGGTAGGGGCAGGGCCAAGCATCTGAATATGTCCTTCGCTGTGACAGCCGTCAGAACGCGTTAAAATGATGGTTCACCACAAGCTCCGTGGGGACCGGCTCAGCCCAGCTCATCTGTGCACTTTTAATCATCTAATCTGACCTCGGCAAAATACATATTCTGTCTAATCCGACGTTAAAATCTGATGTTGACCTCGTCTTTGTCGTGTCAAAAGATTCTTCTGCCTTTTATGTTCCACGAGCTCCAATATGAATCATCTTTTAGTGGACTAAATTGGGCCCTGCCTCAACACGGCTGAATAGGAGCCATTCTCCCGCTAAAGGAATCGCTTTTTCATTGGAGCGGATCAATATAAGACATTAATCGTGCCGCTCGGGGTATCCTGCCATCGTTAATGAAAAATGAACCAAGCTTGCGCCATTCCAGCACATCCCGACTCCTATTTTTCCACTTGTGCTGTGCTTTCTCTTTCTGTGTTTTATTACGATGGGTGTTTTTATTTAATTATCTTCAATCGTTTAATTCTCTTTCAGATTCTGGCTTACACCGAAGGCCTCCACGGAAAATGGCTGTTCACGGAAATCCGCGCGGTCTTCTCCAGACGCTACCTGCTGCAGAATACGGCCCTGGAAATCTTCATGGCCAACAGAAGTAAGATATCATTCGTGCCGTTATATAGCGGCTGATGAAAAGGGCGTGTCCATGAATGTGTGTCGTTTCTCCGAGCAGCGGCCGTCATGTTCAACTTCCCCGACGCGGCCATCGTCAAGAAGGTGGTCAACAGTCTTCCTCGAGTTGGCGTGGGAACCAACCTCGGCCTCCCGCAGACCAGGTGAGATATGCAGCACAGAAAAAGTACAAGACACTGCAGGGTTCAGAAATGCGACGCAATTTCTCTCAAATGCGATGCATTCGTCAGAAAAAAGTGTGTTTTTGCGATACAAAATGCGTGTTCAATTGTAATTCAATTGTATAACCAAAGCGCCTCAAAATACTGATCAGTCGTCAATCGATCGTCAATAACATCTTGACACATGTAGGACACTGTTGACATGACACATGTAGAACGCTGTGTTGACATGACGAGTCCCGCTGCTGTCACAGATAGTCTGAAAGTGGGAGGAGCCACGTGCGGTAAAGTTAGCGTCACAGATACAGACTTCTGAGGTCAATAGCTCCTAAACGCAAAAGTCTTTGCAGATCATTCACATGTCAAAATATTCATATTTTCACTGCCAAGTGACACAACCTCGTTTTTAACAATCAGATGCGTATTTTGGGCGCAGCGAATTACACTGATCCTAATGTGCTGCCGGAGCCGAGACGAGTGCTTAGGGACCGTCATCAAATGTGCAGCCGGAGCAGAGACGAGAGTACTTAGAGACCATCATCAAGTAGAAAAACGAAAAATGGAATGGAACGTTAAATAGAGCGGTACAATTTGAATAACACATAAAATACACCATGATGGACGCCACAGCAACCTTTATTTTTCCATCAGAAGCTTAACACATTTTTTGTGAGTGTAATGACAATTAAAGGTTGAATGGACGATTTTTTTTGGCATAAATCTGAGTCTTATTTCCTCGTGGCGTGGACTGTCGATTAGTCCTGCCACGTATCAATCATAAAATGCACCTATCGCTCACCTGCAGCCGCGTGCGGATCGTCCCACATTTCCGCGAGTCTAAGCGCATTGATCTATCATAATATAGTTCCCTCAGTGTACGGGGCAAAATGAAGACGGAGAAAGACAGTTCGAGCCGACTCAGAAGTGGACTGAAATCTACGGGAGACGAGAGATGTGATGTGATCCATCACGCTAATAAACAAACGCACATGTGTGTTGTATCAGTCCGCACGGGGGAGTGGCATGCGCACTTCCACCTTCTCAAATCATTGAAAAATCGTCCATTGCGCCTTTAATATGTAAATTTGACTCCTGCAAATAGTCATCTGATTGATGATGATATGGAAGAAAGTTGTAAATAAGGCCATCTGACTTTGTGTTGATTAATTTGTTCAACAATTAATTTTATTTGCCAGTTTTATTTAAAGATTTTTTTTTTAAAAGTGTTTAAAAGTTAATTTGTTAAGAGTTTTCTTTAATAGAATGTTACAAATACATTTAAATAAATGATCGTGTTATATCAATGGAAAATATTGATTGTTAGTCACTTTCGTGTTTTGCTATGCAATTATGAAATTGCTATACAAATTTCGAAAAATCAACGGATTGTTTAGCAGCACCGCTATACAAGTGAAAATCCTTAATCTGAGCCCTGGACTGACTCGTAAAATACATGTAATACTTATAGTCCTCCCTCTGTTTCCCCGCTCTTGAGAGATAACAAAGAAGATGATCATTGGTTTGCTGCTCATACTACTGACATTGTTCATAATTCACCTGCGTCAATGGTAGGAAAGGGTAAAATAGGCCATCTAAAGGTGTAACATGTATAATCGGTTATGTTTTACTCTTTGCAAATGTGAAGGGAAGTGTCGCGCGGAGCTAGACGTTCAGCGCCAAAGCACGTCCAACACTTTCTCTTTCTGATTTCTGATTAGACTGCGTTTTTTACTACTTCCTGTTTGTATCCCCCGTTTTTCCTTGAGCCCCGTTTAATCGGGTTCACACAAACACGGCCCGGTCCAGTTGTGAGTTTGCGCTGCACCTGACCTGGTTGTCCGAGCGCCATTGAGGACAAATATCCCTACAATAAGAGCTAATCTACACTACTAACCCCCCCACACTACCACCGTATTTTCCGCACTATAAGGCGCACTTAAAAGCCTTTAATTTTCTCAAAAAACGACATTCCATCTTATAATCCAGTGCGCCTTAATTCTGGTTGTTCTTATTAACCTTGAAGCGATTTTGTATGGTACACGTTTTGTTTCGCTTAATGCGCCTTATAGTCTGATGCGCCTTATATACCGTATTTTCCGTGTTATAAGTCGCACCTTTTTTCATAGTTTTGGCTGGGGTGCAACTTATATTTATACTTAAATACTTGTACTCCGGAGCGACTTATATGTGATATTATTTGTTATTTTCAAACTTGCAACCGCATTTCATACTCCAGTGAGACTTATATATGTTTTTTTCTTCTCTATTATGCATTTTTTGGCTGTTTCCGACTTATACTCTGGAAAATATGGTATGAAAAATTATCGAAAATAGACCATTCCTCTAAGTGCGGAAAATACGGTACTGTATCTGATGCACATGTTTACCATTTTAACCAGAGTTTACTTAAGCTTGCAACACACTGCAACATTTTAGAGGACTTCATTCATTAATGTCAGTTAAAAGTCGTGCTAACAGAGCGCGAGCACGGCGCGACTGCAAACGATCCCGTGGTGCGGGCTTTAGTCGTGCCGCTTCAATTTGGGGCTGAACTCGAGTGAAGGCGCGTACAGGAAGGCGTGTGTCCACTCAAACCCGGCACGAGGGGGTCCGGGCAGAATGTATGTGTTTGTAGGAGGCTCATTAATCAGACCGGGCCCCGGGTCAGGGATACCTCGGCCCCCTGACCCGCGGACAGCTGTACAGGCCGGTCTTGTGCTTACTCTGCCTCGGACTGCCAACTCGGTGCAATTTATCAGAAAAGTCCGGAAACAGGCACACAGCAGCGTCCAACTGGAGAAAAACTGTATACGAGGCAAGTACATACAGCGATGTTTGATCACTGCATGGCGTTAAATATGTTACTGTACATTTCTCTCAACAGTGTTTTTACATCATCCAGGTACAATAATACACACAAAAATAATTATTTGGCATTTTTTAATACTTAACCGATCCTGACAGTGTGTACAAACACTTCAACTACTTTGCAAACTCCATTCATAAAGTAAAGCTTATATGTCCATAGCATCTCCAAACGATCACATTGCGCAGTATTTTCTGGTCATTTTCATCACATTATTATTTGTTCACATTATGCTACTGCAATTTTGTCTGTCTGTTGTTCAATTACATTTGAAATACCACTGTAAAAGTAAGTGTCTTGCCACAGCAGTCATATCTGAAGGACTTTCACCTTTAGAAGTCCTAATGACCGTAATCCAACTCGCTGACAGTGATTAATCCCATCATTTTCCTTTGTTTTAATTAGACGTCGGGTCATTTGTTTCTGTCTTAACTTCATACATCACTCCGCGGACCGTAATGCGTGTGTGCGCGCGCGTGCCCCGCAGAAAACCTCACCCAGATTTATTGCATATTTATCTTGTTAATTAGCGCGACTGTAAATTCAACAGGTTCTCGGTCGAAGCTCGTTTCTACGGGACGAAGTCTTAACACGACCCGGGGTGTGTTCTCGCGGTGTGATTGCGGGCGCGTAGGGCGAAAAAAAAAAAAAGAGTAAACGCTCCGGCTCAATTGGCGTCGACCTTGTCTCCGCAGGCGCATTTCTCTGGCCACGCCCAAGCAGCTCTTCAAGGCGTCGAGCATGACCCAGCGCTGGCAGCGGCGGGAGATCTCCAACTTCGAGTACCTCATCTTCCTCAACACTATTTCTGGTAAGTTCGCGCCTCGACGGGCCACTAGACTGCCCTGTTTTTGAGGTCTCGGCCAATCGTTGTTGGGACACGGATCTGGGTAAATGTGAATATATTAGTTGTCGTGGCATTTTGAGGGTGTCGAGTCTTGTTCGAGACTGTTGCAAAAGCTTTTAACTTTTCTCCAAATCGCCCGGAGACCCTGCGCAATGATTTCCAGACCCCCATGTTGAGAACTACTGGACTACAGCTCTGACAAGTTGCTGACTCTCCCCACTCTTCACACTTAAATCTGTTCAGTTCAATAAAGCATTTGGACGAAAAAAAACAAAAATAGAACAAGAACAGGAGGGAGCAGAAAACAAAAATCTAAGTAAGCAGATATCCAACTGGTCCAAGGCCCAACACAACGTCCCTCTTTGTCCTTCAAATCTGTCCATTTTCAGTAAAAAAATTTCCATTTTCAAACGTCCAGTGTAATGTCTGTCCAGTCCTTTATTGTTGCTGCAATTTATGTCATACATTTTTTTTTTATGGCCTTTTTAGCTGCTGCCAAAAATACATTCGGAATGAATTCTTTCTCCATAATTTCATTGCAATACATTCATTTATTTGAGGATTCGAGCATAAATGGCTTCACTTTAACATGTCTCTTTTTAATTTTTTATTTTACCATTCTTTGCGCATTGGTTCACGGACATCTGCAGCCAGCAACCATGAGTCTAAATTTAGTGTTTCTGTTTTTGTGTAGCTCTACATCGCCAGCAAAGACAAACGCAAGCGGCAAACGTCCCAGAAACACAATGTTGAAGTAAATGTGCCCATAGAAGCGCAAAAAGGCTCATTTGAATGTTTCACCCTGATTAAAAAATGCTAGTTGATGCTATAGATGTGCCCAGAAATCACAAATATCCATTGCCCGACTGAGATCAAGTCACGTAGGATGCTGTGAGGGAAAATCAAACCTCTAGCAACTTAAACACTCCGTCTCGTCTCTCTGCTCTTCCCCCAGGGCGCAGCTTCAACGACCTAAACCAGTACCCCGTCTTCCCCTGGGTCCTGACCAACTATGAATCCGAAGAACTGGACCTGACTCTGCCCAGTAACTTCAGAGACCTGTCCAAGGTTAGACTCCACGTGCCACGTAATTGCCATCGATCTTTGCTAAGTGACGACCGGCCGATCGCTATCTTTTTACATGTTCTGCTTTGTCTCGGCTACAACTCGATCTCCTAGTACGGTTGTTTGGCAATCTTCTATTTTTATCCGCGGCTTCATTTTCTTAAGTCATTTCTTTCGAGTTTGACCTTCCAGGAAGCGAAGTGCTGCTCGCCATTAGCGCCGAGCAACAAATGGTGTTTTAAGCAGTGGCCTTAGATGCACCCACTCAGGCCGACGCACTAAAACAACTTTAACACACTCCCCTTACAAATAGATAGGCTATTATTATTACTCATGTTCTTCACACACACACGGATAAGGCAGGGGGCAGGGGGGGGCGACCTGCAGTAGTGAGCCTGGAGGTGGGAGGATAGAGGATTAGTTTTTGGGCGAGATGATAAAGCGACTGTCAAGTTGCTGGAACCAAAATGATGGAATAAATCAGAAAGTGGGGAAAAAGTAGAATTGATGTGCGAGTGTTAATGGACGGGGGGGGAGACGGGTCAGACTGTAGAAGAAGAGTACTGAGCGATATGTGTGACCGCCATGGCAGGATAGGGGGGCGTTTATCCTGATGTGTGTGTAGTATCATGGCCTGGATGAATGAGGGATTACACTGACCAATCATAGCTGTTAGAAATGTAAACACATGAATAAACTAAACTGATTCTACTGGGTCTTACAATACTGAACATCTTAAAATTACACATTCATGACTCATTTTGTGTAAAGGCAGTATAATATAACAGAACTGTTATTTGTCCCACAATGGGGAAATTCCAGTGTTGCAACGTTACGGTCGAGAATAGGAGGAAAATAGTTTTAAATAACTAAAAATAATTAAAACTGGGTTTGACTCTAACCAGTCTAACTAGTCAGAAATACTTTGGATAGAATTAAGATACAAAAATGTTCCAATACTTTACACAATAAAAACCAAAACAAAAATAGAAAGTGTTTCCACCATCATCAAAAACTCGCTGGGGCCAGAGTAAAACAGGCCAAGGACCACATCCAGCCATTGGGGCGGCAAATGACCAAGTCGGGCTTAAAGTCAATTAAAATTAAACCTCAACTAAAATGTTTGAAGACATGTTTTAAACATTTCGGTTCAATTGTCACGATATCATCTGAATTTCGTTATCGGAATCCTCCAATAATATTGAGTGATTAATTTGCCGACCCCACTTCATTTTGAGGAGCATTACAGGCAAAACAACATCTTCAGAGCCTCCACCTAAAACGGACAGTGCATAACACATAATCACAGCTTTTATCTTCTGTCTCAATTTTCCTCTATTACTATAGAATCTACTATACCACTATATTTTGCGTTTGCAATATGACACCGCTAAATCCCATGGCTAGTATAACACCTATCAAACAAAAGAATGAAATCCGCTTCATTGAATTCCTCACTCTCTTATCTCTATCTATTTCTATATATACGGCGTTCATTTTCAGCCCTTTGTTCCTTGCTCTCTGCTCTTCTGTTGCCATACAACACTTCACCCTCTCTGACTGATGCATACATGCCTTCAAATCATAGCCTTGTAGTCAGTGCCACCCATGGGAGCGAGTGAAAGCAGGAGGAGCACAGTACGAAAGAGGAGGAGGAGGAGGAGGAGGAGGAGGAGGAAGAGGAGGAGGAGGGCACTCTTTATTACATGTGTTTTATTCATGTTGTTGACACGTGTGTGATATCTGTGGAGAGGCACTCGAGCGTGGCAGGCTGCAGCCTCTGGAAAGGGCAGCTCTGTTCAGCCTCTCCCACTCGGCACCCTCCAAACAACCCCTCCCCCACCATCCTGCATTTACAACACAATACAACGCGATACAACGCAATGCAACACAATACAACACTATACAACATGATACAACACAATACAACACTATACAACATGATACAACACAATACAGCACAATACAACACAATACAGCGCAATACAACACAATACAACACATTTACTTTAGTGCTTTTGACGTGGGGAGCGGTGGAAATTGGGCAAAATTAAAATGTCTATAATATAACCACAATTAGCCTAAATAAAGGCTTAATTTATAATGACCATATAGAACAAAAATAATGGTTCTGGCTTTCAAATTACTTTTTAATTTAGAGCGTTGGGTTTTATAGAAGTGTAGAATTAAGTCTTTTTTCATGCTCTGTTCAGACTAATTAAAGCATTGTTGTGATTGTGTGTTATCCAGAACTATGTTAAAATGTGCCTGTAAAATGTCTTGATTGAGGTTAAAGTGTAACACAAATGCGAATATATTGCTTTAACCACAAAAGTGCAGCTAAATCACTTCATACCTTTATTTGAACTATTACACTTCACGTTTTTGTACGCTTCATTTGATCACTTCTTCTTTTTGCAGCTTTAAATGTTTTTTCCCCCTATAGCCCATATAGTCCCTGTTCAAATTGTGTACTATATCCTCAAAGGGTTTTTATATAAATTATCCATATTCGTGCATATCTCCCATGTGGATCGGCTGTGTAAATTAGAGGTAACTATTGAGTTATCGTTTGTAGTAAACGTTTCTAAAATATCTAAGAATTAGGTAATTTACCCTCAACTAGTGGGTTTAAAGACACGTTTTAACACACACACGTTTTAACACACACACACACACACACACATTCAAGATATTTACTTTTTGTCAGTGTTTGTGTGACAATTTATGCATCATATTTGTATCACTGTAAGAATAGTCTAATCTACACTTCTCCCACATGTTTAAATTGTGCACTCTGGATAAAATATTAAGATAAGATAATCCTTTAATAACCACAAGGGGAAATTTCGTTGTTACAACGCAGTAGAACAGGAGGAAAGGACAGATTATAGGAAGTTTCAAAACACACTCTTATTGGTATGTTGTTGTTGTTGTTTTTTTTTAAATAAAGACACATCATTTGCAAATCTTATCAAATACTTGTATGAAAAATCCCAAGTGGATATTTCCCCCCCAAATTGTTTAAGGTAAGGTTAGCGTACACCTCCGCCTCAGCCCTTTGAAATGACATAAGACGATTACTTACACTTTGCCTACACTACTTTGCCTACACTACTTTGCCTACACTACTTAACATCCTCGTCATGCCCCCTCGTCATGCCCCCTCGGCATGCCCCCTCGTCATGCCCCCTCGTTATGCGCCCTCGTTATGCCCCCTCGTTATGCGCCCTCGTTATGCCCATCTCGCACTTTCCGTACCCTCCGTCCCACGTCACGTTGCCGGTCGTCTCGTGCAGAACCGGGTCATGTTGAGCGCACTGCAGTGACATTGAGCGGCGCGTGTGTGTGTGTGTGTGTGTGTGTGTCTGTCTGTCTGTGCGTGTCCGTGTGCGCCTGTCACACACTGTCATCATCCCCCAGCTCCACAGGCCACACAGAATTTATGTTCCCCTCCGCCGCAGTCACTCTGACCCCGGGGACCGTCTTATCATAAACTCTAACCTCAAGCCGACATCAAACGCCGACCCCCGAGATAACGTTGTAGTCACGATAAGAGTGCGACCGCCGGCTGCACGCGCTCCAGCACAAAGCCAAATATGCACCAATCCTTATGTCTAATAGTGCTAAATGCAGTACGTCCTTCTGTCTGCGCGGCGTACGTTGCACTGACGCAGACGAGTGACACAGCAGAAATGAGGCTAAAATCAATAATAGTGTTTGTTTATACATATGGATCTCATCTGCTCGTCTTCCTGAATCAGTAGAAAAGTCATATAATCTCAATCATACAAATATAACAGGTTCATAATTAGCTCTCTCTATTACATTACACTATATTAAAGTTATGAAGTTGAAAATTGTGCAAAGTTGAAAATGATTCTGTCCATGAGTTCCATCTTCCTGTCGGAGCCTCATTAGGGGGTGTGGTCTGGGGAAACTCATGGACCGATTCAATGATCTGGATTGGGTATTGCTAGCTTAATCTTGTCGTTAGTTGGACTAGTGGCCAGTTCAATGGTACTGGCCACCTCCTCGCCCACGCTCCTCCTCGCCCGCGCTCCTTTCCTCACTCACGCCCCTAGCCCCTAGCCCGCACCCCTCGCCCACGCTGCTCCTCGCCCACGCTGCTCCTCGCCCACGCTGCTCCTCGCCCACGCTGCTCCTCGCCCGCGCTCGTGTGGGAGAAGAACAGTACTGCGCATGTTCTGTGGACAGACAGCCACCGGATGTCGCTAGCCGCTAAAGGCTAACTTGGCGACACAAAACAGCTGCCATGTTTGATGGTCGGGGCTTGGAAACTGTTGATTCAATAGCAAATGCTACGTTTTCACTCTCCAAAAGCATTTCCTGGCGAAATGTGTATATTTGATTCCCAACTAATCCAAGTCGACTCACAAGGCTCACAGCTGACTCTTAATGGAGGCTGTTGACCTGGCATTACCTCAGAAAAGTAAAAGGATTCTTCTGTAGATGAAAAAATAGCAGCAGGCGGCGCTAGCATCATGCCGTTAGCATTCTTCTTATCTTTATACAAAGTTTGACCCTCTGAACACTTTCCTTTTCTCCATGTCTTGTCTGTATTTGGCACAATACACACCAAAGTCAGCGTTTGCTCTTGTACTTGTTGAATAGTGGATTGCTTCTCCCACACAGAACCGTTCCCCACGAAACCGAGGGTATTTATGCAACAGTTTGAGGAACGATATTATGTTTTGACATCGTGACACTCGCATTTCAGTTCAAAGTTCCGTGGCCTTAAACGAACGATAATCTGTCGTCCTTTTGTCCTCTGTCCGCCATCGCCGCTTCTATAAAAACACGATAATCTCCTTCCCAGGTCTCGTGTATCCCGCATTTCACGGCGCCTGGCGAAGTGAGGATTTATCGAGCGCCGCGCGTACCCTCGTGCTAGTCGAAGCCAGATCCGCTAATGGCGTATTGATTTCGCCGTACGCGGCCCATATGTTTATCCCCCAGGCCCTGCGTGCTATTTTCACTCTTTAAATAGGATATTATACACAAACAAGGCCCTCAAAAGCATGATGTGATTTACTGTGTTACTCGAAGCTTCTGCGATGATCAAGATTGTTGCTAAGCTTTTCCACGCCGTCGCCAGGGAGACGTGATTCTGTTGGTTTTTATGTAGTTTTCGATGCAAACGGTCAAACTATCTATCTAGCAAAAGCATAATAAAAACTCTTCTCGATTCAATCTGGTTGAGGTTCGAGATTAAATCATCGACACCAGCGCAACAATTGAGGACGTCACGGTATCAACTTGTCGCAGTTAACGTGAGAAGAGACGATTTTGCGATCATTGACAGACATAAACAGCCAGATAACATTTTTAAAAAGTACTTTATGTGTCGTTTGACTGTAGATTGAACTGAAATTACTCGTCCGATTCTCACAATTCTTACCATTTTATCTGTAATGTGACTTCAATTATCATGATTATCGATTAACCGATGAATTTCGACGTCCCCGCGTGCCAACGAAACGCTCATCTGCGCCA